>NC_092789.1:53484053-53856920 GCF_047496795.1 Chiloscyllium punctatum | reverse complement strand
GGGTTTATTACCGCACCCACAGAGCGATCACCGTGGGGTTTATTACCCACACCCACAGACAGATCACCACGGGGTTTATTACCGCACCCACAGACCGATCACCGCGAGGTTTATTACCCACACCCACAGAGAGATCACCGCGGGGTTTATTACCGCACCCACAGAGCGATCACCACGGAGTTTATTACCGCACCCACAGAGCGATCACCACGGGGTTTATTACCCACACCCACAGACCGATCACCGCGGGGTTTATTACCGCACCCACAGAGTGATCCCGCGGGGTTTAGTACCCAAACCCACAGAGAGATCACCGCGGGGTTTATTCCTGTACCCACAGACCGATCACCGCGGGGTTTATTACCCACACCCACAGACCGATCACCGCGGGGTTTAGTCCCCACACCCACAGACCGATCACCGCGGGGTTTAGTCCCCACAACCACAGACCGATCACCGCGGGGTTTATTACCCAAACCCACAGAGTGATCACCGCGGGGTTTATTACCGCACCCACAGAGCGATCACCGCGGGGTATATTACCGCACCCACAGACCGATCACCGTGGGGTTTATTACCCACACCCACAGAGAGATCACCGCGGGGTTTATTACCGCACCCAGAGAGCGATCACCGCGGGGTATATTACCGCACCCACAGACCGATCACCGCGGGGTTTATTACCGCACCCACAGACCGATCACCGCGGGGTTTATTACCGTACCCACAGACCGATCACCGCGGGGTTTATTACCGCACCCACAGACCGATCACCGTGGGGTTTATTACCCACACCCACAGAGAGATCACCGCGGGGTTTATTACCCACACCCACAGAGCGATCACCGCGAGGGTTATTACCCAAAACCACAGAGTGATCACCGCGGGGTTTATTACCCACACCCACAGACCGATCACCGCGGGGTTTATTACCGCACCCACAGAGTGATGCCGCGGGGTTTAGTACCCAAACCCACAGAGAGATCACCGCGGGGTTTATTACTGTACCCACAGACCGATCACCGCGGGGTTTATTACCACACCCACAGACCGATCACCGCGGGGTTTAGTCCCCACACCCACAGACCGATCACCGCGGGGTTTAGTCCCCACACCCACAGACCGATCACCGCGAGGGTTATTACCCAAACCCACAGAGTGATCACCACGGGGTTTATTACAGCACCCACAGAGTGATCACCACGGAGTTTATTACCGCACTCATAGAGCGATCACCGCAGGGTTTATTACCGCACCCACAGAGCGATCACCGCGGGGTATATTACCGCACCCACAGACCGATCACCGTGGGGTTTATTACCCACACCCACAGAGAGATCACCGCGGGGTTTATTACCGCACCCAGAGAGCGATCACCGCGGGGTATATTACCGCACCCACAGAGCGATCACCGCGAGGTTTATTTCCCAAACCCACAGAGTGATCACCGCGGGGTTTATTACCGCACTCACAGAGCGATCACCGCGAGGGTTATTTCCCAAACCCACAGAGCGATCACCGCGGGGTTTATTACCCACACCCACAGAGAGATCACCGCGGGGTTTATTACCCACACCCACAGAGCGATCACCGTGGGGTTTATTACCGCACCCACACACCGATCACAGCGGGGTTTATTACCGCACCCACAGAGTGATCACCGCAGGGTTTATTACCGCACCCACAGACCGATCACCGCGGGGTTTATTACCGCACTCACAGAGCGATCACCGCGGGGTTTATTACCCACACCCACAGAGCGATCACCGCGGGGTTTATTACCGCACCAACAGACCGTTCACCGTGGGGTTTATTACCCACACCCACAGACAGATCACCGCGGGGTTTATTACCGGACCCACAGACCGATCACCGCGGGGTGTATTACCGCACCCACAGAGTGATCACCGCGGGGTTTATTACCCACACCCACAGACCGATCACCGCGGGGTTTATTACCGCACCCACAGACCGATCACCGCGGGGTTTATTACCGTACCCACAGACCGATCACCGCGGGGTTTATTACCGCACCCACAGACCGATCACCGTGGGGTTTATTACCCACACCCACAGACCGATCACCGCGAGGGTTATTACCCAAACCCACAGAGTGATCACCGCGGGGTTTATTACCCACACCCACAGAGAGATCACCGCGGGGTTTATTACCCACACCCACAGAGCGATCACCGCGGGGTTTATTACCGCACCCACAGACCGATCACCGCGGGGTTTATTACCGCACTCACAGAGCGATCACCGCGGGGTTTATTACCCAAACCCACAGACCGTTCACCGTGGGGTTTATTACCCACACCCACAGAGCGATCAACGCGGGGTTTATTACCGGACCCACAGACCGATCACCGCGGGGTTTATTACCCAAACCCACAGAGCGATCACTGCGGGGTTTATTACCCACACCCACAGAGCGATAACCGCGGGGTTTATTACCCACACCCACAGAGCGATCACCGCGGGGTTTATTTCCGCACCGACAGAGCGATCACTGCGGGGTTTATTACCCACACCCACAGACCAATCACCGCAGGGTTTATTACCCACACCTACAGACCGATCACCACGGGGTTTATTACCGCACCCACAGACCAATCACCGCGGGGTTTATTACCCACACCCACAGACCGATCACCGCGGGGTTTATTACCGCACCCACAGACCGATCACCGCGAGGTTTATTACCCACACCCACAGGCCAATCACCGCGGGGTTTATTACCGCACCCACAGAGTGATCCCGCGGGGTTTATTACCCAAACCCACAGAGAGATCACCGCGGGGTTTATTACTGTACCCACAGACCGATCACCGCGAGGGTTATTCCCCAAACCCACAGAGTGATCACCGCGGGGTTTATTACTCACACCCACAGAGCGATCACCGCGGGGTTTATTACCCACACCCACAGAGCGATCACCGCGGGGTTTATTACCCACACCCACAGAGCGATCACCGCGGGGTTTATTACCACACCCACAGAGCGATCACCGCGGGGTTTATTACCCACACCCACAGAGCGATCACCGCGGGGTTTATTACTCACACCCACAGAGAGATCACCGCGGGGTTTATTACCGTCCCACAGAGCGATCACCACGGGGTTTATTACCGCACCCACAGACCGATCACCGCGGGGTTTATTCCCGCACCCACAGACTGATCACCGCGGGGTTTATTACCCACACCCACAGACCGATCACCGCGGGGTTTATTACCGCACCCACAGACCGATCACCGTGGACTTTATTAACGCACCCACAGACCGATCACCGCGGGGTTTATTACCCACACCCACAGAGCGATCACCGCGGGGTTTATTACCCACACCCACAGAGCGATCACCGCGGGGTTTATTACCGTACCCACAGACCGATCACCGCCGGATTTATTACCGCACCCACAGACCGATCACCGCGGGGTTTATTACCGTACCCTCAGACCGATCACCGTGGGGTTTATTACCCACACCCACAGACCGTTCACCGTGGGGTTTATAACTCACACCCACAGAGCGATCACCGCGGGGTTTATTACCCACACCCACAGACCGATCACCGCGGGGTTTATTACCGCACCCACAGAGCGATCACCGCGGGGTTTATTACCCGCATCCACAGACCGATCACCGCGGGGTTTATTACCGCATCCACAGACCGATCACCGCGGGGTTTATTACTGCACCCACAGACCGATCACAGCGGGGTTTATTACCGCATCCACAGACCGATCACCGCAGGGTTTATTACCGCATCCACAGAGAGATCACCGCGGGGTTTATTACCGCACCCACAGACCGATCACAGCGGGGTTTATTACCGCACCCACAGAGTGATCACCGCAGGGTTTATTACCGCACCCACAGACCGATCACCGGGGGGTTTATTACCGCACCCACAGAGCGATCACCGCGGGGTTTATTACCCACACCCACAGAGCGATCACCGCGGGGTTTATTACCGCACCCACAGACCGATCACCGCGGGGTTTATGACCGCACCCACAGACCGATCACCGCGGGGTTTATTACCCACACCCACAGACCAATCACCGCGGGGTTTATTACCGCACCCACAGAGCGATCACCACGGGGATTATTACCCACACCCACAGACCGATCACCGCGGGGTTTATTACCGCACCCACAGAGTGATCCCGCGGGGTTTAGTACCCAAACCCACAGAGAGATCACCGCGGGGTTTATTACTGTACCCACAGACCGATCACCGCGGGGTTTATTACCCACACCCACAGACCGATCACCGCGGGGTTTAGTCCCCACACCCACAGACCGATCACCGCGGGGTTTAGTCCCCACACCCACAGACCGATCACCGCGAGGGTTATTACCCAAACCCACAGAGTGATCACCGCGGGGTTTATTACCGCACCCACAGACCGATCACCGTGGGGTTTATTACCCACACCCACAGAGAGATCACCGCGGGGTTTATTACCGCACCCAGAGAGCGATCACCGCGGGGTATATTACCGCACCCACAGACCGATCACCGTGGGGTTTATTACCCACACCCACAGAGAGATCACCGCGGGGTTTATTACCGCACCCACAGAGCGATCACCGCGAGGTTTATTTCCCAAACCCACAGAGTGATCACCGCGGGGTTTATTACCGCACTCACAGAGCGATCACCGCGAGGGTTATTTCCCAAACCCACAGAGTGATCACCGCGGGGTTTATTACCGCACCCACAGAGCGATCACCGCGGGGTTTATTACCCACACCCACAGAGAGATCACCGCGGGGTTTATTACCCACACCCACAGACCGATCACCGCGGGGTTTATTACCCACACCCACAGACCGATCACCACGGGGTTTATTTCCCAAACCCACAGACCGATCACCGCGGGGTTTATTACCGCACTCACAGAGCGATCACCGCGGGGTTTATTACCCAAACCCACAGAGCGATCACCGCGGGGTTTATTACCGCACCAACAGACCGTTCACCGTGGGGTTTATTACCCACACCCACAGACAGATCACCGCGGGGTTTATTACCGGACCCACAGACCGATCACCGCGGGGTTTATTACCGCACCCACAGAGTGATCACCGCGGGGTTTATTACCCACACCCACAGACCGATCACCGCGGGGTTTATTACCGCACCCACAGACCGATCACTGCGGGGTTTATTACCGTACCCACAGACCGATCACCGCGGGGTTTATTACCGCACCCACAGACCGATCACCGTGGGGTTTATTACCCACACCCACAGAGAGATCACCGCGGGGTTTATTACCCACACCCACAGAGCGATCACCGCGAGGGTTATTACCCACACCCACAGACCGATCACCGCGGGGTTTATTACCGCACCCACAGAGTGATCCCGCGGGGTTTAGTACCCAAACCCACAGAGAGATCACCGCGGGGTTTATTACTGTACCCACAGACCGATCACCGCGGGGTTTATTACCCACACCCACAGACCGATCACCGCGGGGTTTAGTCCCCACACCCACAGACCGATCACCGCGGGGTTTAGTCCCCACACCCACAGACCGATCACCGCGAGGGTTATTACCCACACCCACAGAGCGATCACCGCGGGGTATATTACCGCACCCACAGACCGATCACCGTGGGGTATATTACCCACACCCACAGAGAGATCACCGCGGGGTTTATTACCGCACCCAGAGAGCCATCACCGCGGGGTATATTACCGCACCCACAGAGCGATCACCGCGAGGTTTATTTCCCAAACCCACAGAGTGATCACCGCGGGGTTTATTACCGCACTCACAGAGCGATCACCGCGAGGGTTATTTCCCAAACCCACAGAGCGATCACCGCGGGGTTTATTACCCACACCCACAGAGAGATCACCGCGGGGTTTATTACCCACACCCACAGACCGATCACCGCGGGGTTTATTACCCACACCCACAGACCGATCACCACGGGGTTTATTTCCCAAACCCACAGACCGATCACCGCGGGGTTTATTACCGCACTCACAGAGCGATCACCGCGGGGTTTATTACCCACACCCACAGAGCGATCACCGCGGGGTTTATCACCGCACCAACAGACCGTTCACCGTGGGGTTTATTACCCACACCCACAGACAGATCACCGCGGGGTTTATTACCGGACCCACAGACCGATCACCGCGGGGTGTATTACCGCACCCACAGAGTGATCACCGCGGGGTTTATTACCCACACCCACAGACCGATCACCGCGGGGTTTATTACCGCACCCACAGACCGATCACCGCGGGGTTTATTACCGTACCCACAGACCGATCACCGCGGGGTTTATTACCGCACCCACAGACCGATCACCGTGGGGTTTATTACCCACACCCACAGAGAGATCACCACGGGGTTTATTACCCACACCCACAGACCGATCACCGCGAGGGTTATTACCCAAACCCACAGAGTGATCACCGCGGGGTCTATTACCCACACCCACAGACCGATCACCGTGGGGTTTATTACCCACACCCACAGAGAGATCACCGCGGGGTTTATTACCGCACCCACAGAGCGATCACCGCGAGGTTTATTTCCCAAACCCACAGAGTGATCACCGCGGGGTTTATTACCGCACTCACAGAGCGATCACCGCGAGGGTTATTTCCCAAACCCACAGAGTGATCACCGCGGGGTTTATTACCGCACCCACAGAGCGATCACCGCGGGGTTTATTACCCACACCCACAGAGAGATCACCGCGGGGTTTATTACCCACACCCACAGACCGATCACCGCGGGGTTTATTACCCACACCCACAGACCGATCACCACGGGGTTTATTTCCCAAACCCACAGACCGATCACCGCGGGGTTTATTACCGCACTCACAGAGCGATCACCGCGGGGTTTATTACCCAAACCCACAGAGCGATCACCGCGGGGTTTATTACCGCACCAACAGACCGTTCACCGTGGGGTTTATTACCCACACCCACAGACAGATCACCGCGGGGTTTATTACCGGACCCACAGACCGATCACCGCGGGGTTTATTACCGCACCCACAGAGTGATCACCGCGGGGTTTATTACCCACACCCACAGACCGATCACCGCGGGGTTTATTACCGTACCCACAGACCGATCACCGCGGGGTTTATTACCGCACCCACAGACCGATCACCGTGGGGTTTATTACCCACACCCACAGAGAGATCACCGCGGGGTTTATTACCCACACCCACAGAGCGATCACCGCGAGGGTTATTACCCAAACCCACAGAGTGATCACCGCGGGGTTTATTACCCACACCCACAGACCGATCACCGCGGGGTTTATTACCGCACCCACAGAGTGATCCCGCGGGGTTTAGTACCCAAACCCACAGAGAGATCACCGCGGGGTTTATTACTGTACCCACAGACCGATCACCGCGGGGTTTAGTCCCCACACCCACAGACCGATCACCGCGGGGTTTAGTCCCCACACCCACAGACCGATCACCGCGAGGGTTATTACCCAAACCCACAGAGTGATCACCGCGGGGTTTATTACTGCACCCACAGAGCGATCACCGCGGGGTATATTACCGCACCCACAGACCGATCACCGTGGGGTTTATTACCCACACCCACAGAGAGATCACCGCGGGGTTTATTACCCACACCCACAGAGCGATCACCGCGAGGTTTATTTCCCAAACCCACAGAGTGATCACCGCGGGGTTTATTACCGCACTCACAGAGCGATCACCGCGAGGGTTATTTCCCAAACCCACAGAGCGATCACCGCGGGGTTTATTACCGCACCCACAGAGCGATCACCGCGGGGTTTATTACCCACACCCACAGACCGATCACCACCGGGTTTATTTCCCAAACCCACAGACCGATCACCGCGGGGTTTATTACCGCACTCACAGAGCGATCACCGCGGGGTTTATTACCCACACCCACAGAGCGATCACCGCGGGGTTTATTACCGCACCAACAGACCGTTCACCGTGGGGTTTATTACCCACACCCACCGACAGATCACCGCGGGGTTTATTACCGGACCCACAGACCGATCACCGCGGGGTGTATTACCGCACCCACAGAGTGATCACCGCGGGGTTTATTACCCACACCCACAGACCGATCACCGCGGGGTTTATTACCGCACCCACAGACCGATCACCGCGGGGTTTATTACCGTACCCACAGACCGATCACCGCGGGGTTTATTACCGCACCCACAGACCGATCACCGTGGAGTTTATTACCCACACCCACAGAGAGATCACCGCGGGGTTTATTACCCACACCCACAGAGCGATCACCGCGAGGGTTATTACCCAAACCCACAGAGTGATCACCGCGGGGTTTATTACCCACACCCACAGAGAGATCACCGCGGGGTTTATTACCCACACCCACAGAGCGATCACCGCGAGGGTTATTACCCACACCCACAGAGCGATCACCGCGGGGTTTATTACCGCACCCACAGACCGATCACCGCGGGGTTTATTACCGCACTCACAGAGCGATCACCGCGGGGTTTATTACCCAAACCCACAGACCGATCACCGCGGGGTTTATTACCCAAACCCACAGAGCGATCACCGCGGGGTTTATTACCCACACCCACAGAGCGATCACCGCGGGGTTTATTACCCACACCCACAGAGCGATCACCGCGGGGTTTATTTCCGCACCCACAGAGCGATCACTGCGGGGTTTATTACCCACACCCACAGACCAATCACCGCAGGGTTTATTACCCACACCCACAGACCGATCACCACGGGGTTTATTACCGCACCCACAGACCAATCACCGCGGGGTTTATTACCGCACCCACAGAGCGATCACCGCGGGGTTTATTACCGCACCCACAGACCGATCACCGCGAGGTTTATTACCCACACCCACAGGCCAATCACCGCGGGGTTTATTACCGCACCCACAGAGTGATCCTGCGGGGTTTATTACCCAAACCCACAGAGAGATCACCGCGGGGTTTATTACTGTACCCACAGACCGATCACCGCGAGGGTTATTCCCCAAACCCACAGAGTGATCACCGCGGGGTTTATTACTCACACCCACAGAGCGATCACCGCGGGGTTTATTACCCACACCCACAGAGCGATCACCGCGGGGTTTATTACCCACACCCACAGAGCGATCACCGCGGGGTTTATTACCACACCCACAGAGCGATCACCGCGGGGTTTATTACCCACACCCACAGAGCGATCACCGCGGGGTTTATTACTCACACCCACAGAGAGATCACCGCGGGGTTTATTACCGTCCCACAGAGCGATCACCACGGGGTTTATTACCGCACCCACAGACCGATCACCGCGGGGTTTATTCCCGCACCCACAGACTGATCACCGCGGGGTTTATTACCCACACCCACAGACCGATCACCGCGGGGTTTATTACCGCACCCACAGACCGATCACCGTGGACTTTATTAACGCACCCACAGACCGATCACCGCGGGGTTTATTACCCACACCCACAGAGCGATCACCGCGGGGTTTATTACCCACACCCACAGAGCGATCACCGCGGGGTTTATTACCGCACCCACAGACCGATCACCACGGGGTTTATTACCCACACCCACAGAGCGATCACCGCGGGGTTTATTACCCACACCCACAGACCGATCACCGCGGGGTTTATTACCGCACCCACAGAGCGATCACCGTGGGGTTTATTACCCACACCCACAGACCGATCACCACGGGGTTTATTACCGCACCCACAGAGCGATCACCGCGGGGTTTATTACCGTACCCACAGACCGATCACCGCCGGGTTTATTACCGCACCCACAGACCGATCACCGCGGGGTTTATTACCGTACCCTCAGACCGATCACCGTGGGGTTTATTACCCACACCCACAGACCGTTCACCGTGGGGTTTATAACTCACACCCACAGAGCGATCACCGCGGGGTTTATTACCCACACCCACAGACCGATCACCGCGGGGTTTATTACCGCACCCACAGAGCGATCACCGCGGGGTTTATTACCCGCATCCACAGACCGATCACCGCGGGGTTTATTACCGCATCCACAGACCGATCACCGCGGGGTTTATTACTGCACCCACAGACCGATCACAGCGGGGTTTATTACCGCATCCACAGACCGATCACCGCAGGGTTTATTACCGCATCCACAGAGAGATCACCGTGGGGTTTATTACCCACACCCACAGAGCGATCACCGCGGGGTTTATTACCCACACCCACAGAGCGATCACCGCGGGGTTTATTACCACACCCACAGAGCGATCACCGCGGGGTTTATTACCCACACCCACAGAGCGATCACCGCGGGGTTTATTACTCACACCCACAGAGAGATCACCGTGGGGTTTATTACCGTCCCACAGAGCGATCACCACGGGGTTTATTACCGCACCCACAGACCGATCACCGCGGGGTTTATTCCCGCACCCACAGACTGATCACCGCGGGGTTTATTACCCACACCCACAGACCGATCACCGCGGGGTTTATTACCGCACCCACAGACCGATCACCGTGGGGTTTATTAACGCACCCACAGACCGATCACCGCGGGGTTTATTACCCACACCCACAGAGCGATCACCGCGGGGTTTATTACCCACACCCACAGAGCGATCACCACGGGGTTTATTACCCACACCCACAGAGCGATCACCGCGGGGTTTATTACCCACACCCACAGACCGATCACCGCGGGGTTTATTACCGCACCCACAGAGCGATCACCGTGGGGTTTATTACCCACACCCACAGACCGATCACCGCGGGGTTTATTACCGCACCCACAGAGCGATCACCGCGGGGTTTATTACCGTACCCACAGACCGATCACCGCCGGGTTTATTACTGCACCCACAGACCGATCACCGCGGGGTTTATTACCGTACCCTCAGACCGATCACCGTGGGGTTTATTACCCACACCCACAGACCGATCACCGCGGGGTTTATTACCGCACCCACAGAGCGATCACCGCGGGGTTTATTACCCGCATCCACAGACCGATCACCGCGGGGTTTATTACCGCATCCACAGACCGATCACCGCGGGGTTTATTACTGCACCCACAGACCGATCACAGCGGGGTTTATTACCGCATCCACAGACCGATCACCGCAGGGTTTATTACCGCATCCACAGAGAGATCACCGCGGGGTTTATTACCGCACCCACAGACCGATCACAGCGGGGTTTATTACCGCACCCACAGAGTGATCACCGCAGGGTTTATTACCGCACCCACAGACCGATCACCGCGGGGTTTATTACCGCACCCACAGAGCGATCACCGCGGGGTTTATTACCCACACCCACAGACCGATCACCGCGGGGTTTATGACCGCACCCACAGACCGATCACCGCGGGGTTTATTACCCACACCCACAGACCAATCACCGCGGGGTTTATTACCGCACCCACAGAGCGATCACCACGGGGTTTATTACGCACACCCACATACCGATCACCGCAGGGTTTATTACCGCACCCACAGAGTGATCCCGCGGGGTTTAGTACCCAAACCCACAGAGAGATCACCGCGGGGTTTATTACTGTACCCACAGACCGATCACCGCGGGGTTTATTACCCACACCCACAGACCGATCACCGCGGGGTTTAGTCCCCACACCCACAGACCGATCACCGCGGGGTTTAGTCCCCACACCCACAGACCGATCACCGCGAGGGTTATTACCCAAACCCACAGAGTGATCACCGCGGGGTTTATTACCGCACCCAGAGAGCGATCACCGCGGGGTATATTACCGCACCCACAGACCGATCACCGTGGGGTTTATTACCCACACCCACAGAGAGATCACCGCGGGGTTTATTACCGCACCCACAGAGCGATCACCGCGAGGTTTATTTCCCAAACCCACAGAGTGATCACCGCGGGGTTTATTACCGCACTCACAGAGCGATCACCGCGAGGGTTATTTCCCAAACCCACAGAGTGATCACCGCGGGGTTTATTACCGCACCCACAGAGCGATCACCGCGGGGTTTATTACCCACACCCACAGAGAGATCACCGCGGGGTTTATTACCCACACCCACAGACCGATCACCGCGGGGTTTATTACCCACACCCACAGACCGATCACCGCGGGGTTTATTACCGCACCCACAGAGCGATCACCGCGGGGTTTATTACCGTACCCACAGACCGATCACCGCCGGGTTTATTACTGCACCCACAGACCGATCACCGCGGGGTTTATTACCGTACCCTCAGACCGATCACCGTGGGGTTTATTACCCACACCCACAGACCGTTCACCGTGGGGTTTATAACTCACACCCACAGAGCGATCACCGCGGGGTTTATTACCCACACCCACAGACCGATCACCGCGGGGTTTATTACCGCACCCACAGAGCGATCACCGCGGGGTTTATTACCCGCATCCACAGACCGATCACCGCGGGGTTTATTACCGCATCCACAGACCGATCACCGCGGGGTTTATTACCGCATCCACAGACCGATCACAGCGGGGTTTATTACCGCATCCACAGACCGATCACCGCAGGGTTTATTACCGCATCCACAGAGAGATCACCGCGGGGTTTATTACCGCACCCACAGACCGATCACAGCGGGGTTTATTACCGCACCCACAGAGTGATCACCGCAGGGTTTATTACCGCACCCACAGACCGATCACCGCGGGGTTTATTACCGCACCCACAGAGCGATCACCGCGGGGTTTATTACCCACACCCACAGAGCGATCACCGCGGGGTTTATTACCGCACCCACAGACCGATCACCGCGGGGTTTATGACCGCACCCACAGACCGATCACCGCGGGGTTTATTACCCACACCCACAGACCAATCACCGCGGGGTTTATTACCGCACCCACAGAGCGATCACCACGGGGTTTATTACCCACACCCACAGACCGATCACCGCAGGGTTTATTACCGCACCCACAGAGTGATCCCGCGGGGTTTAGTACCCAAACCCACAGAGAGATCACCGCGGGGTTTATTACTGTACCCACAGACCGATCACCGCGGGGTTTATTACCCACACCCACAGACCGATCACCGCGGGGTTTAGTCCCCACACCCACAGACCGATCACCGCGGGGTTTAGTCCCCACACCCACAGACCGATCACCGCGAGGGTTATTACCCAAACCCACAGAGTGATCACCGCGGGGTTTATTACCGCACCCAGAGAGCGATCACCGCGGGGTATATTACCGCACCCACAGACCGATCACCGTGGGGTTTATTACCCACACCCACAGAGAGATCACCGCGGGGTTTATTACCGCACCCACAGAGCGATCACCGCGAGGTTTATTTCCCAAACCCACAGAGTGATCACCGCGGGGTTTATTACCGCACTCACAGAGCGATCACCGCGAGGGTTATTTCCCAAACCCACAGAGTGATCACCGCGGGGTTTATTACCGCACCCACAGAGCGATCACCGCGGGGTTTATTACCCACACCCACAGAGAGATCACCGCGGGGTTTATTACCCACACCCACAGACCGATCACCGCGGGGTTTATTACCCACACCCACAGACCGATCACCACGGGGTTTATTTCCCAAACCCACAGACCGATCACCGCGGGGTTTATTACCGCACTCACAGAGCGATCACCGCGGGGTTTATTACCCAAACCCACAGAGCGATCACCGCGGGGTTTATTACCGCACCAACAGACCGTTCACCGTGGGGTTTATTACCCACACCCACAGACAGATCACCGCGGGGTTTATTACCGGACCCACAGACCGATCACCGCGGGGTTTATTACCGCACCCACAGAGTGATCACCGCGGGGTTTATTACCCACACCCACAGACCGATCACCGCGGGGTTTATTACCGCACCCACAGACCGATCACCGCGGGGTTTATTACCGTACCCACAGACCGATCACCGCGGGGTTTATTACCGCACCCACAGACCGATCACCGTGGGGTTTATTACCCACACCCACAGAGAGATCACCGCGGGGTTTATTACCCACACCCACAGAGCGATCACCGCGAGGGTTATTACCCAAACCCACAGAGTGATCACCGCGGGGTTTATTACCCACACCCACAGACCGATCACCGCGGGGTTTATTACCGCACCCACAGAGTGATCCCGCGGGGTTTAGTACCCAAACCCACAGAGAGATCACCGCGGGGTTTATTACTGTACCCACAGACCGATCACCGCGGGGTTTATTACCCACACCCACAGACCGATCACCGCGGGGTTTAGTCCCCACACCCACAGACCGATCACCGCGGGGTTTAGTCCCCACACCCACAGACCGATCACCGCGAGGGTTATTACCCACACCCACAGAGCGATCACCGCGGGGTATATGACCGCACCCACAGACCGATCACCGTGGGGTTTATTACCCACACCCACAGAGAGATCACCGCGGGGTTTATTACCGCACCCAGAGAGCGATCACCGCGGGGTATATTACCGCACCCACAGAGCGATCACCGCGAGGTTTATTTCCCAAACCCACAGAGTGATCACCGCGGGGTTTATTACCGCACTCACAGAGCGATCACCGCGAGGGTTATTTCCCAAACCCACAGAGCGATCACCGCGGGGTTTATTACCCACACCCACAGAGAGATCACCGCGGGGTTTATTACCCACACCCACAGACCGATCACCGCGGGGTTTATTACCCACACCCACAGACCGATCACCGCGGGGTTTATTACCCACACCCACAGACCGATCACCACGGGGTTTATTTCCCAAACCCACAGACCGATCACCGCGGGGTTTATTACCGCACCAACAGACCGTTCACCGCGGGGTTTATTACCGCACTCACAGAGCGATCACCGCGGGGTTTATTACCCACACCCACAGAGCGATCACCGCGGGGTTTATTACCGCACCAACAGACCGTTCACCGTGGGGTTTATTACCCACACCCACAGACAGATCACCGCGGGGTTTATTACCGGACCCACAGACCGATCACCGCGGGGTGTATTACCGCACCCACAGAGTGATCACCGCGGGGTTTATTACCCACACCCACAGACCGATCACCGCGGGGTTTATTACCGCACCCACAGACCGATCACCGCGGGGTTTATTACCGTACCCACAGACCGATCACCGCGGGGTTTATTACCGCACCCACAGACCGATCACCGTGGGGTTTATTACCCACACCCACAGAGAGATCACCGCGGGGTTTATTACCCACACCCACAGACCGATCACCGCGAGGGTTATTACCCAAACCCACAGAGTGATCACCGCGGGGTTTATTACCCACACCCACAGAGCGATCACCGCGGAGTTTATTACCGCACCCACAGACCGATCACCGTGGGGTTTATTACCCACACCCACAGAGAGATCACCGCGGGGTTTATTACCGCACCCACAGAGCGATCACCGCGAGGGTTATTTCCCAAACCCACAGAGTGATCACCGCGGGGTTTATTACCGCACCCACAGAGCGATCACCGCGGGGTTTATTACCCACACCCACAGAGAGATCACCGCGGGGTTTATTACCCACACCCACAGACCGATCACCGCGGGGTTTATTACCCACACCCACAGACCGATCACCACGGGGTTTATTTCCCAAACCCACAGACCGATCACCGCGGGGTTTATTACCGCACTCACAGAGCGATCACCGCGGGGTTTATTACCCAAACCCACAGAGCGATCACCGCGGGGTTTATTACCGCACCAACAGACCGTTCACCGTGGGGTTTATTACCCACACCCACAGACAGATCACCGCGGGGTTTATTACCGGACCCACAGACCTATCACCGCGGGGTTTATTACCGCACCCACAGAGTGATCACCGCGGGGTTTATTACCCACACCCACAGACCGATCACCGCGGGGTTTATTACCGCACCCACAGACCGATCACCGCGGGGTTTATTACCGTACCCACAGACCGATCACCGCGGGGTTTATTACCGCACCCACAGACCGATCACCGTGGGGTTTATTACCCACACCCACAGAGAGATCACCGCGGGGTTTATTACCCACACCCACAGAGCGATCACCGCGAGGGTTATTACCCAAACCCACAGAGTGATCACCGCGGGGTTTATTACCCACACCCACAGACCGATCACCGCGGGGTTTATTACCGCACCCACAGAGTGATCCCGCGGGGTTTAGTACCCAAACCCACAGAGAGATCACCACGGGGTTTATTACTGTACCCACAGACCGATCACCGCGGGGTTTAGTCCCCACACCCACAGACCGATCACCGCGGGGTTTAGTCCCCACACCCACAGACCGATCACCGCGAGGGTTATTACCCAAACCCACAGAGTGATCACCGCGGGGTTTATTACTGCACCCACAGAGCGATCACCGCGGGGTATATTACCGCACCCACAGACCGATCACCGTGGGGTTTATTACCCACACCCACAGAGAGATCACCGCGGGGTTTATTACCGCACCCACAGAGCGATCACCGCGGGGTTTATTACCCACACCCACAGAGCGATCACCGCGAGGTTTATTTCCCAAACCCACAGAGTGATCACCGCGGGGTTTATTACCGCACTCACAGAGCGATCACCGCGAGGGTTATTTCCCAAACCCACAGAGCGATCACCGCGGGGTTTATTACCCACACCCACAGAGAGATCACCGCGGGGTTTATTACCCACACCCACAGAGAGATCACCGCGGGGTTTATTACCCACACCCACAGACCGATCACCGCGGGGTTTATTACCCACACCCACAGACCGATCACCGCGGGGTTTATTACCCACACCCACAGACCGATCACCACGGGGTTTATTTCCCAAACCCACAGACCGATCACCGCGGGGTTTATTACCGCACTCACAGAGCGATCACCGCGGGGTTTATTACCCACACCCACAGACCGATCACCGCGGGGTTTATTACCGCACCAACAGACCGTTCACCGTGGGGTTTATTACCCACACCCACAGACAGATCACCGCGGGGTTTATTACCGGACCCACAGACCGATCACCGCGGGGTGTATTACCGCACCCACAGAGTGATCACCGCCGGGTTTATTACCGCACCCACAGACCGATCACCGCGGGGTTTATTACCGTACCCTCAGACCGATCACCGTGGGGTTTATTACCCACACCCACAGACCGTTCACCGTGGGGTTTATAACTCACACCCACAGAGCGATCACCGCGGGGTTTATTACCCACACCCACAGACCGATCACCGCGGGGTTTATTACCGCACCCACAGAGCGATCACCGCGGGGTTTATTACCCGCATCCACAGACCGATCACCGCGGGGTTTATTACCGCATCCACAGACCGATCACCGCGGGGTTTATTACTGCACCCACAGACCGATCACAGCGGGGTTTATTACCGCATCCACAGACCGATCACCGCAGGGTTTATTACCGCATCCACAGAGAGATCACCGTGGGGTTTATTACCCACACCCACAGAGCGATCACCGCGGGGTTTATTACCGCACCCACAGAGCGATCACCGCGGGGTTTATTACTCACACCCATAGAGCGATCACCGCGGGGTTTATTACTCACACCCACAGAGCGATCACCGCGGGGTTTATTACCACACCCACAGAGCGATCACCGCGGGGTTTATTACCCACACCCACAGAGCGATCACCGCGGGGTTTATTACTCACACCCACAGAGAGATCACCGCGGGGTTTATTACCGTCCCACAGAGCGATCACCACGGGGTTTATTACCGCACCCACAGACCGATCACCGCGGGGTTTATTCCCGCACCCACAGACTGATCACCGCGGGGTTTATTACCCACACCCACAGACCGATCACCGCGGGGTTTATTACCGCACCCACAGACCGATCACCGTGGGGTTTATTAACGCACCCACAGACCGATCACCGCGGGGTTTATTACCCACACCCACAGAGCGATCACCGCGGGGTTTATTACCCACACCCACAGAGCGATCACCACGGGGTTTATTACCCACACCCACAGAGCGATCACCGCGGGGTTTATTACCCACACCCACAGACCGATCACCGCGGGGTTTATTACCGCACCCACAGAGCGATCACCGTGGGGTTTATTACCCACACCCACAGACCGATCACCGCGGGGTTTATTACCGCACCCACAGAGCGATCACCGCGGGGTTTATTACCGTACCCACAGACCGATCACCGCCGGGTTTATTACTGCACCCACAGACCGATCACCGCGGGGTTTATTACCGTACCCTCAGACCGATCACCGTGGGGTTTATTACCCACACCCACAGACCGTTCACCGTGGGGTTTATAACTCACACCCACAGAGCGATCACCGCGGGGTTTATTACCCACACCCACAGACCGATCACCGCGGGGTTTATTACCGCACCCACAGAGCGATCACCGCGGGGTTTATTACCGCACCCACAGACCGATCACCGCGGGGTTTATTACCCACACCCACAGACCGATCACCGCGGGGTTTATTACCGCATCCACAGACCGATCACCGCGGGGTTTATTACTGCACCCACAGACCGATCAGAGCGGGGTTTATTACCGCATCCACAGACCGATCACCGCAGGGTTTATTACCGCATCCACAGAGAGATCACCGCGGGGTTTATTACCGCACCCACAGACCGATCACAGCGGGGTTTATTACCGCACCCACAGAGTGATCACCGCAGGGTTTATTACCGCACCCACAGACCGATCACCGCGGGGTTTATTACCGCACCCACAGAGAGATCACCACGGGGTTTATTACCCACACCCACAGACCGATCACCGCGGGGTTTATTACCGCACCCACAGACCGATCACCGTGAGGTTTATTACCGCACCCACAGACCGATCACCGCGGGGTTTATTACCGCACCCACAGAGCGATCACCGCGGGGTTTATTACCCACACCCACAGAGCGATCACCGCGGGGTTTATTACCGCACCCACAGACCGATCACCGCGGGGTTTATGACCGCACCCACAGACCGATCACCGCGGGGTTTATTACCCACACCCACAGACCAATCACCACGGGGTTTATTACCGCACCCACAGAGCGATCACCACGGGGTTTATTACCCACACCCACAGACCGATCACCGCGGGGTTTATTACCGCACCCACAGAGTGATCCCGCGGGGTTTAGTACCCAAACCCACAGAGAGATCACCGCGGGGTTTATTACTGTACCCACAGACCGATCACCGCGGGGTTTATTACCCACACCCACAGACCGATCACCGCGGGGTTTAGTCCCCACACCCACAGACCGATCACCGCGGGGTTTAGTCCCCACACCCACAGACCGATCACCGCGATGGTTATTACCCAAACCCACAGAGTGATCACCGCGGGGTTTATTACCGCACCCAGAGAGCGATCACCGCGGGGTATATTACCGCACCCACAGACCGATCACCGTGGGGTTTATTACCCACACCCACAGAGAGATCACCGCGGGGTTTATTACCGCACCCACAGAGCGATCACCGCGAGGTTTATTTCCCAAACCCACAGAGTGATCACCGCGGGGTTTATTACCGCACTCACAGAGCGATCACCGCGAGGGTTATTTCCCAAACCCACAGAGTGATCACCGCGGGGTTTATTACCGCACCCACAGAGCGATCACCGCGGGGTTTATTACCCACACCCACAGAGAGATCACCGCGGGGTTTATTACCCACACCCACAGACCGATCACCGCGGGGTTTATTACCCACACCCACAGACCGATAACCACGGGGTTTATTTCCCAAACCCACAGACCGATCACCGCGGGGTTTATTACCGCACTCACAGAGCGATCACCGCGGGGTTTATTACCCAAACCCACAGAGCGATCACCGCGGGGTTTATTACCGCACCAACAGACCGTTCACCGTGGGGTTTATTACCCACACCCACAGACAGATCACCGCGGGGTTTATTACCGGACCCACATACCGATCACCGCGGGGTTTATTACCGCACCCACAGAGTGATCACCGCGGGGTTTATTACCCACACCCACAGACCGATCACCGCGGGGTTTATTACCGCACCCACAGACCGATCACCGCGGGGTTTATTACCGTACCCACAGACCGATCACCGCGGGGTTTATTACCGCACCCACAGACCGATCACCGTGGGGTTTATTACCCACACCCACAGAGAGATCACCGCGGGGTTTATTACCCACACCCACAGAGCGATCACCGCGAGGGTTATTACCCAAACCCACAGAGTGATCACCGCGGGGTTTATTACCCACACCCACAGACCGATCACCGCGGGGTTTATTACCGCACCCACAGAGTGATCCCGCGGGGTTTAGTACCCAAACCCACAGAGAGATCACCGCGGGGTTTATTACTGTACCTACAGACCGATCACCGCGGGGTTTATTACCCACACCCACAGACCGATCACCGCGGGGTTTAGTCCCCACACCCACAGACCGATCACCGCGGGGTTTAGTCCCCACACCCACAGACCGATCACCGCGAGGGTTATTACCCACACCCACAGAGCGATCACCGCGGGGTATATTACCGCACCCACAGACCGATCACCGTGGGGTTTATTACCCACACCCACAGAGAGATCACCGCGGGGTTTATTACCGCACCCAGAGAGCGATCACCGCGGGGTATATTACCGCACCCACAGAGCGATCACCGCGAGGTTTATTTCCCAAACCCACAGAGTGATCACCGCGGGGTTTATTACCGCACTCACAGAGCGATCACCGCGAGGGTTATTTCCCAAACCCACAGAGCGATCACCGCGGGGTTTATTACCCACACCCACAGAGAGATCACCGCGGGGTTTATTACCCACACCCACAGACCGATCACCGCGGGGTTTATTACCCACACCCACAGACCGATCACCGCGGGGTTTATTACCCACACCCACAGACCGATCACCACGGGGTTTATTTCCCAAACCCACAGACCGATCACCGCGGGGTTTATTACCGCACCAACAGACCGTTCACCGTGGGGTTTATTACCGCTCCCACAGAGCGATCACCGCGGGGTTTATTACCGCACTCACAGAGCGATCACCGCGGGGTTTATTACCCACACCCACAGACCGATCACCGCGGGGTTTATTACCGCACCAACAGACCGTTCACCGTGGGGTTTATTACCCACACCCACAGACCGATCACCGCGGGGTTTATTACCGCACTCACAGAGCGATCACCGCGGGGTTTATTACCCACACCCACAGAGAGATCACCGTGGGGTTTATTACCCACACCCACAGACCGATCACCGCGGGGTTTATTACCGCACTCACAGAGCGATCACCGCGGGGTTTATTACCCACACCCACAGAGCGATCACCGCGGGGTTTATTACCGCACCAACAGACCGTTCACCGTGGGGTTTATTACCCACACCCACAGACAGATCACCGCGGGGTTTATTACCGGACCCACAGACCGATCACCGCGGGGTGTATTACCGCACCCACAGAGTGATCACCGCGGGGTTTATTACCCACACCCACAGACCGATCACCGCGGGGTTTATTACCGCACCCACAGACCGATCACCGCGGGGTTTATTACCGTACCCACAGACCGATCACCGCGGGGTTTATTACCGCACCCACAGACCGATCACCGTGGGGTTTATTACCCACACCCACAGAGAGATCACCGCGGGGTTTATTACCCACACCCACAGACCGATCACCGCGAGGGTTATTACCCAAACCCACAGAGTGATCACCGCGGGGTTTATTACCCACACCCACAGAGCGATCACCGCGGGGTTTATTACCGCACCCACAGACCGATCACCGTGGGGTTTATTACCCACACCCACAGAGAGATCACCGCGGGGTTTATTACCGCACCCACAGAGCGATCACCGCGAGGTTTATTTCCCAAACCCACAGAGTGATCACCGCGGGGTTTATTACCGCACTCACAGAGCGATCACCGCGAGGGTTATTTCCCAAACCCACAGAGTGATCACCGCGGGGTTTATTACCGCACCCACAGAGCGATCACCGCGGGGTTTATTACCCACACCCACAGAGAGATCACCGCGGGGTTTATTACCCACACCCACAGACCGATCACCGCGGGGTTTATTACCCACACCCACAGACCGATCACCACGGGGTTTATTTCCCAAACCCACAGACCGATCACCGCGGGGTTTATTACCGCACTCACAGAGCGATCACCGCGGGGTTTATTACCCAAACCCACAGAGCGATCACCGCGGGGTTTATTACCGCACCAACAGACCGTTCACCGTGGGGTTTATTACCCACACCCACAGACAGATCACCGCGGGGTTTATTACCGGACCCACAGACCGATCACCGCGGGGTTTATTACCGCACCCACAGAGTGATCACCGCGGGGTTTATTACCCACACCCACAGACCGATCACCGCGGGGTTTATTACCGCACCCACAGACCGATCACCGCGGGGTTTATTACCGTACCCACAGACCGATCACCGCGGGGTTTATTACCGCACCCACAGACCGATCACCGTGGGGTTTATTACCCACACCCACAGAGAGATCACCGCGGGGTTTATTACCCACACCCACAGAGCGATCACCGCGAGGGTTATTACCCAAACCCACAGAGTGATCACCGCGGGGTTTATTACCCACACCCACAGACCGATCACCGCGGGGTTTATTACCGCACCCACAGAGCGATCACCGCGGGGTTTATTACCCACACCCACAGAGGGATCACCGCGAGGTTTATTTCCCAAACCCACAGAGTGATCACCGCGGGGTTTATTACCGCACTCACAGAGCGATCACCGCGAGGGTTATTTCCCAAACCCACAGAGCGATCACCGCGGGGTTTATTACCCACACCCACAGAGCGATCACCGTGGGGTTTATTACCGCACCCACAGACCGATCACCGCGGGGTTTATTACCCACACCCACAGACCGATCACCACGGGGTTTATTTCCCAAACCCACAGACCGATCACCGCGGGGTTTATTACCGCACTCACAGAGCGATCACCGCGGGGTTTATTACCCACACCCACAGAGCGATCACCGCGGGGTTTATTACCGCACCAACAGACCGTTCACCGTGGGGTTTATTACCCACACCCACAGACAGATCACCGCGGGGTTTATTACCGGACCCACAGACCGATCACCGCGGGGTGTATTACCGCACCCACAGAGTGATCACCGCGGGGTTTATTACCCACACCCACAGACCGATCACCGCGGGGTTTATTACCGCACCCACAGACCGATCACCGCGGGGTTTATTACCGTACCCACAGACCGATCACCGCGGGGTTTATTACCGCACCCACAGACCGATCACCGTGGGGTTTATTACCCACACCCACAGAGAGATCACCGCAGGGTTTATTACCCACACCCACAGAGCGATCACCGTGGGGTTTATTACCCACACCCACAGACCGATCACCGCGAGGGGTATTACCCAAACCCACAGAGTGATCACCGCGGGGTTTATTACCCACACCCACAGAGCGATCACCGCGGGGTTTATTACCGCACCCACAGACCGATCACCGCGGGGTTTATGACCGCACCCACAGACCGATCACCGCGGGGTTTATTACCCACACCCACAGACCAATCACCGCGGGGTTTATTACCGCACCCACAGAGCGATCACCACGGGGTTTATTACCGTACCCACAGACCGATCACCGTGGGGTTTATTACCGCACCCACAGAGTGATCCCGCGGGGTTTAGTACCCAAACCCACAGAGAGATCACCGCGGGGTTTATTACTGTACCCACAGACCGATCACCGCGGGGTTTATTACCCACACCCACAGACCGATCACCGCGGGGTTTAGTCCCCACACCCACAGACCGATCACCGCGGGGTTTAGTCCCCACACCCACAGACCGATCACCGCGAGGGTTATTACCCAAACCCACAGAGTGATCACCGCGGGGTTTATTACCGCACCCACAGAGCGATCACCGCGGGGTATATTACCGCACCCACAGACCGATCACCGCGAGGGTTATTACCCAAACCCACAGAGTGATCACCGCGGGGTTTATTACCGCACCCAGAGAGCGATCACCGCGGGGTATATTACCGCACCCACAGACCGATCACCGTGGGGTTTATTACCCACACCCACAGAGAGATCACCGCGGGGTTTATTACCGCACCCACAGAGCGATCACCGCGAGGTTTATTTCCCAAACCCACAGAGTGATCACCGCGGGGTTTATTACCGCACTCACAGAGCGATCACCGCGAGGGTTATTTCCCAAACCCACAGAGTGATCACCGCGGGGTTTATTACCGCACCCACAGAGCGATCACCGCGGGGTTTATTACCCACACCCACAGACCGATCACCGCGGGGTTTATTACCCACACCCACAGAGCGATCACCGCGGGGTTTATTACCCACACCCACAGAGAGATCACCGCGGGGTTTATTACCCACACCCACAGACCGATCACCGCGGGGTTTATTACCCACACCCACAGACCGATCACCACGGGGTTTATTTCCCAAACCCACAGACCGATCACCGCGGGGTTTATTACCGCACTCACAGAGCGATCACTGCGGGGTTTATTACCCAAACCCACAGAGCGATCACCGCGGGGTTTATTACCGCACCAACAGACCGTTCACCGTGGGGTTTATTACCCACACCCACAGAGCGATAACCGCGGGGTTTATTACCGCACCCACAGAGCGATCACCGCGGGGTTTATTACCGCACCCACAGACCGATCACCGCGGGGTTTATTACCGCACCCACAGACCGATCACCGCGGGGTTTATTACCGTACCCACAGACCGATCACCGCGGGGTTTATTACCGCACCCACAGACCGATCACCGTGGGGTTTATTACCCACACCCACAGAGTGATCACCGCGGGGTTTATTACCCACACCCACAGAGCGATCACCGCGGGGTTTATTACCGCACCCACAGACCGATCACCGCGGGGTTTATGACCGCACCCACAGACCGATCACCGCGGGGTTTATTACCCACACCCACAGACCAATCACCGCGGGGTTTATTACCGCACCCACAGAGCGATCACCACGGGGTTTATTACCGTACCCACAGACCGATCACCGCGGGGTTTATTACCGCACCCACAGAGTGATCCCGCGGGGTTTAGTACCCAAACCCACAGAGAGATCACCGCGGGGTTTATTACTGTACCCACAGACCGATCACCGCGGGGTTTATTACCCACACCCACAGACCGATCACCGCGGGGTTTAGTCCCCACACCCACAGACCGATCACCGCGGGGTTTAGTCCCCACACCCACAGACCGATCACCGCGAGGGTTATTACCCAAACCCACAGAGTGATCACCGCGGGGTTTATTACCGCACCCACAGAGCGATCACCGCGGGGTATATTACCGCACCCACAGACCGATCACCGCGAGGGTTATTACCCAAACCCACAGAGTGATCACCGCGGGGTTTATTACCGCACCCAGAGAGCGATCACCGCGGGGTATATTACCGCACCCACAGACCGATCACCGTGGGGTTTATTACCCACACCCACAGAGAGATCACCGTGGGGTTTATTACCGCACCCACAGAGCGATCACCGCGAGGTTTATTTCCCAAACCCACAGAGTGATCACCGCGGGGTTTATTACCGCACTCACAGAGCGATCACCGCGAGGGTTATTTCCCAAACCCACAGAGTGATCACCGCGGGGTTTATTACCGCACCCACAGAGCGATCACCGCGGGGTTTATTACCCACACCCACAGACCGATCACCGCGGGGTTTATTACCCACACCCACAGAGCGATCACCGCGGGGTTTATTACCCACACCCACAGAGAGATCACCGCGGGGTTTATTACCCACACCCACAGACCGATCACCGCGGGGTTTATTACCCACACCCACAGACCGATCACCACGGGGTTTATTTCCCAAACCCACAGACCGATCACCGCGGGGTTTATTACCGCACTCACAGAGCGATCACCGCGGGGTTTATTACCCAAACCCACAGAGCGATCACCGCGGGGTTTATTACCGCACCAACAGACCGTTCACCGTGGGGTTTATTACCCACACCCACAGACAGATCACCGCGGGGTTTATTACCGGACCCACAGAGCGATCACCGCGGGGTTTATTACCGCACCCACAGACCGATCACCGCGGGGTTTATTACCGCACCCACAGACCGATCACCGCGGGGTTTATTACCGTACCCACAGACCGATCACCGCGGGGTTTATTACCGCACCCACAGACCGATCACCGTGGGGTTTATTACCCACACCCACAGAGAGATCACCGCGGGGTTTATTACCCACACCCACAGAGCGATCACCGCGAGGGTTATTACCCAAAACCACAGAGTGATCACCGCGGGGTTTATTACCCACACCCACAGACCGATCACCGCGGGGTTTATTACCGCACCCACAGAGTGATCCCGCGGGGTTTAGTACCCAAACCCACAGAGAGATCACCGCGGGGTTTATTACTGTACCCACAGACCGATCACCGCGGGGTTTATTACCCACACCCACAGACCGATCACCGCGGGGTTTAGTCCCCACACCCACAGACCGATCACCGCGGGGTTTAGTCCCCACACCCACAGACCGATCACCGCGAGGGTTATTACCCAAACCCACAGAGTGATCACCGCGGGGTTTATTACCGCACCCACAGAGCGATCACCGCGGGGTATATTACCGCACCCACAGACCGATCACCGTGGGGTTTATTACCCACACCCACAGAGAGATCACCGCGGGGTTTATTACCACACCCAGAGAGCGATCACCGCGGGGTATATTACCGCACCCACAGAGCGATCACCGCGAGGTTTATTTCCCAAACCCACAGAGTGATCACCGCGGGGTTTATTACCGCACTCACAGAGCGATCACCGCGAGGGTTATTTCCCAAACCCACAGAGCGATCACCGCGGGGTTTATTACCCACACCCACAGAGAGATCACCGCGGGGTTTATTACCCACACCCACAGACCGATCACCGCGGGGTTTATTACCCACACCCACAGACCGATCACCGCGGGGTTTATTACCCACACCCACAGACCGATCACCACGGGGTTTATTTCCCAAACCCACAGACCGATCACCGCGGGGTTTATTACCGCACTCACAGAGCGATCACCGCGGGGTTTATTACCCACACCCACAGAGCGATCACCGCGGGGTTTATTACCGCACCAACAGACCGTTCACCGTGGGGTTTATTACCCACACCCACAGACAGATCACCGCGGGGTTTATTACCGGACCCACAGACCGATCACCGCGGGGTGTATTACCGCACCCACAGAGTGATCACCGCGGGGTTTATTGCCCACACCCACAGACCGATCACCGCGGGGTTTATTACCGCACCCACAGACCGATCACCGCGGGGTTTATTACCGTACCCACAGACCGATCACCGCAGGGTTTATTACCGCACCCACAGACCGATCACCGTGGGGTTTATTACCCACACCCACAGAGAGATCACCGCGGGGTTTATTACCCACACCCACAGAGCGATCACCGCGAGGGTTATTACCCAAACCCACAGAGAGATCACCGCGGGGTTTATTACCCACACCCACAGAGCGATCACCGCGAGGGTTATTACCCAAACCCACAGAGTGATCACCGCGGGGTTTATTAACCACACCCACAGAGCGATCACCGCGAGGGTTATTACCCACACCCACAGAGCGATCACCGCGGGGTTTATTACCGCACCCACAGACCGATCACCGCGGGGTTTATTACCGAACTCACAGAGCGATCACCGCGGGGTTTATTACCCAAACCCACAGACCGTTCACCGTGGGGTTTATTACCCACACCCACAGAGCGATCAACGCGGGGTTTATTACCGGACCCACAGACCGATCACCGCGGGGTTTATTACCCAAACCCACAGAGCGATCACTGCGGGGTTTATTACCCACACCCACAGAGCGATCACCGCGGGGTTTATTACCCACACCCACAGACCGATCACCGCGGGGTTTATTTCCGCACCCACAGAGCGATCACTGCGGGGTTTATTACCCACACCCACAGACCAATCACCGCGGGGTTTATTACCCACACCCACAGACCGATCACCACGGGGTTTATTACCGCACCCACAGACCAATCACCGCGGGGTTTATTACCCACACCCACAGACCGATCACCGCGGGGTTTATTACCGCACCCACAGACCGATCACCATGAGGTTTATTACCCCCACCCACAGAGTGATCCCGCGGGGTTTATTACCCAAACCCACAGAGAGATCACCGCGGGGTTTATTACTGTACCCACAGACCGATCACCGCGAGGGTTATTCCCCAAACCCACAGAGTGATCACCGCGGGGTTTATTACTCACACCCACAGAGCGATCACCACGGGGTTTATTACCCACACCCACAGAGCGATCACCGCGGGGTTTATTACCACACCCACAGAGCGATCACCGCGGGGTTTATTACCCACACCCACAGAGCGATCACCGCGGGGTTTATTACTCACACCCACAGAGAGATCTCCGCGGGGTTTATTACCGTCCCACAGAGCGATCACCACGGGGTTTATTACCGCACCCACAGACTGATCACCGCGGGGTTTATTACCCACACCCACAGAGAGATCACCGCGGGGTTTATTACCCACACCCACAGAGAGATCACCGCGGGGTTTATTACCGCACCCACAGAGCGATCACCGCGGGGTTTATTCCCGCACCCACAGACCGATCACCGCGAGGTTTATTACCCACACCCACAGACCGATCACCGCGAGGTTTATTACCCACACCCACAGACCGATCACCGCGAGGTTTATTACCCACACCCACAGACCGATCACCGCGGGGTTTATTACCGCACCCACAGAGTGATCACCGCGGGGTTTATTACCCACACCCACAGACCGATCACCGCGGGGTTTATTACCCACACCCACAGAGCGATCACCACGGGGTTTATTACCGCACCCACAGAGCGATCACCGCGGGGTTTATTACCGCACCCACAGACCGATCGCCATGGGGTTTATTACCGCACCCACAGACCGATCACCGTGGGGTTTATTACCGCACCCACAGACCGATCACCGCGGGGTTTATTACCGCACCCACAGACCGATCACCGCGGGGTTTATTTCCGCACCCACAGACCGATCACCGTGGGGTTTATTACCGCACCCACAGACCGATCACCGCGGGGTTTATTACCGCACCCACAGACCGATCACCACGGGGTTTATTACCGCACCCACAGACCGATCACCACGGGGTTTATTACCGCACCCACAGACCGATCACCGCTCGGTTTATTACCGCACCCACAGAGCGATCACCGCGGGGTTTATTACCGCACCCACAGACCGATCACCACGGGGTTTATTACCGCACCCACAGACCGATCACCGCTCGGTTTATTACCGCACCCACAGACCGATCACCATGAGGTTTATTACCCACACCCACAGACCAATCACCGCGGTGTTTATTACCGCACCCACAGACCGATCACCGCGGGGTTTATTACCCACACCCACAGACCGATCACCGCGGGGTTTATTACCGCACCCACAGACTGATCACCACGGGGTTTATTACCGCACCCACAGACCGATCACCGCGGGGTTTATTACCGCACCCACAGAGCGATCACCACGGGGTTTATTACCGCACCCACAGAGCGATCACCACGGGGTTTATTACCGCAAACACAGACCGATCACCGCGGGGTTTATTACCGCACCCACAGACCAATCACCGCGGTGTTTATTACCGCACCCACAGACCAATCACCGCGGGGTTTATTACCCACACCCACAGACCGATCACCGCGAGGGTTATTACCCAAACCCACAGAGTGATCACCGCGGGGTTTATTACCGCACCCACAGAGCGATCACCGCGGGGTTTATTACCCACACCCACACACCGATCACCGCGGGGTTTATTACCGCACCCACAGAGCGATCACCGCGGGGTATATTACCGCACCCACAGACCGATGACCGTGGGGTTTATTCCCACACCCACAGAGAGATCACCGCGGGGTTTATTACCGCACCCAGAGAGTGATCACCGCGGGGTATATTACCGCACCCACAGAGCGATCACCGCGAGGGTTATTACCCACACCCACAGACCGATCACCGCGGGGTTTATTACCCACACCCTCAGAGTGATCACCGCGGGGTTTATTACTGCACCTACAGACCGATCACCGCGGGGTTTATTACCCAAACCCACAGAGCGATCACCGCGGGGTTTATTACCGCACCCACAGAGCGATCACCGCGGGGTTTATTCCCGCACCCACAGACCGATCACCGCGAGGTTTATTACCCACACCCACAGACCGATCACCGCGAGGTTTATTACCCACACCCACAGAGAAATCACCGCGGGGTTTATTACCGCACCCACAGAGTGATCACCGCGGGGTTTATTACCGCACCCACAGACCGATCACCACGGGGTTTATTACCCACACCCACAGAGAGATCACCGCGGGGTTTATTACCGCACCCACAGAGCGATCACCGCGGGGATTATTACCGCATCCACAGACCGATCACCGCGGGGTTTATTACCGCACCCACAGACCGATCACCACGGGGTTTATTACCGCACCCACAGACCGATCACCATGAGGTTTATTACCCACACCCACAGACCAATCACCGCGGGGTTTATTACCGCACCCACAGAGTGATCCCGCGGGGTTTATTACCCAAACCCACAGAGAGATCACCGCGGGGTTTATTACCCACACCCACAGACCGATCACCACGGGGTTTATTACTGTACCCACAGACCGATCACCATGGGGTTTATTACCCACACCCACAGACCGATCACCGCGGGGTTTATTACCCACACCCACAGACCAATCACCGCGGGGTTTATTACCGCACCCACAGAGTGATCCCGCGGGGTTTATTACCCAAACCCACAGAGAGATCACCGCGGGGTTTATTACTGTACCCACAGACCGATCACCGCGAGGGTTATTACCCAAACCCACAGAGTGATCACCGCGTTGTTTATTACCGCACCCACAGTGCGATCACCGCGGGGTTTATTACCCACACCCACAGACCGATCACCGCGGGGTTTATTACCCACACCCACAGACCGATCACCACGGGGTTTATTACCACACCCACAGAGCGATCACCGTGGGGTTTATTACCCACACCCACAGACCGATCACCACGGGGTTTATTACCGCACCCACAGACTGATCACCGCGGGGTTTATTACCGCACCCACAGAGCGATCACCGTGGGGTTTATTACCCACACGCACAGACCGATCACCACGGGGTTTATTACCGCACCCACAGACCGATCACCGCGAGGTTTATTACCCACACCCACAGAGAGATCACCGCGGGGTTTATTACCGCACCCACAGAGCGATCACCGTGGGGTTTATTACCCACACCCACAGACCGATCACCACGGGGTTTATACCGCACCCACAGACCGATCACCGTGAGGTTTATTACCCACACCCACAGAGCGATCACCGCGGGGTTTATTACCCACACCCACAGAGCGATCACCACGGAGTTTATTACCGCACCCACAGAGCGATCACCACGGAGTTTATTACCGCATCCACAGACCGATCACCGCAGGGTTTATTACCGCACCCACAGACCGATCACCACGGGGTTTATTACCGCATCCACAGAGCGATCACCACGGTGTTTATTATCGCACCCACAGAGCGATCACCGCGGGGTTTATTACCCACACCCACAGAGCGATCACCGCGGGGTTTATTACCGCACCCACAGACCGATCACCACGGGGTTTATTACCGCACCCACAGACCGTTCACCGCGGGGTTTATTACCGCACCCACAGAGCGATCACCGCGGGGTTTATTACCGCACCCACAGAGCGATCACCGCGGGGTTTATTACCGCACCCACAGACCGATCACCGCGGGGTTTATTACCGCACCCACAGAGCGATCACCGCGGGGTTTATTTCCGCACCCACAGAGTGATCACTGCGGGGTTTATTACCCACACCCACAGACCGGTCACCACGGGGTTTATTACTGTACCCACAGAGCGATCACCGCGGGGTTTATTACTCACACCCACAGACCGATCACCGCGGGGTTTATTACCCACACCCACAGACCAATCACCGCGGGGTTTATTACCGCACCCACAGACCGATCACCGCGGGGTTTATTTCCGCATCCACAGAGTGATCCCGCGGGGTTTATTACCCACACCCACAGACCGATCACCGCGGGGTTTATTACCCACACCCACAGACCAATCACCGCGGGGTTTATTACCGCACCCACAGACCGATCACCGTGGGGTTTATTACCCACACCCACAGACCGATCACCGCGGGATTTATTACCGCACCCACAGACCGATCACCGCGGGGTGTATTACCGCACCCACAGAGCGATCACCGCGGGGTATATTACCGCACCCACAGACCGATCACCGTGGGATTTCTTACCCACACCCACAGACCGATCACCGCGGGCTTTATTACCCACACCCACAGAGCGATCACCGCGGGGTTTATTACCACACCCACAGAGCAATCACCGCGAGGGTTATTACCCAAACCCACAGAGCGATCACCGCGGGGTTTATTACCGCACCCACAGAGTGATCACCGCGGGGTTTATTACCCACACCCACAGAGAGATCACCGCGGGGTTTATTACCCACACCCACAGACCGATCACCGCGGGGTTTATTACCGCACCCACAGAGCGATTACCGCGGGGTTTATTACCCACACCCACAGAGCGATCACCACGGGGTTTATTACCGCACCCACAGAGTGATCACCGCGGGGTTATTACCCACACCCACAGAGCGTTCACCGCGGGGTTTATTACCGCACCCACAGAGCGATCACCACGGAGTTTATTACCGCACCCACAGGCCGATCACCACGGGGTTTATTACCGCACCCACAGACCGATCACCGTGAGGTTTATTACCCACACCCACAGAGCGATCACCGCAGGGTTTATTACCCACACCCACAGACCGATCACCGCGAGGGTTATTAACCAAACCCACAGAGCGATCACCACGGGGTTTATTACCGCACCCACAGACCGATCACCGCGGGGTTTATTACCGCACTCACAGAGCGATAACCGCGGGGTTTATTCCCCACACCCACAGACCGATCACCGCGGGGTTTATTACCGCACCCACAGAGAGATCACCGTGGGGTTTATTACCCACACCCACAGACCAATCACCGCGGGGTTTATTACCCACACCCACAGACCGTTCACCGTGGGGTTTATTACCCACACCCACAGACCGATCACTGCGGGGTTTATTACCGCATCCACAGACCGATCACCGCGGGGTTTATTACCGCACCCACAGAGTGATCACCGCGGGGTTTATTACCGCACCCACAGACCGATCACCGCGGGGTTTATTACCGCACCCACAGACCGATCACCGCGGGGTTTATTACCGCACCCACAGAGCGATCACCGCGGGGTTTATTTCCGCACCCACAGAGTGATCACTGCGGGGTTTATTACCCACACCCACAGACCGATCACCACGGGGTTTATTACTGTACCCACAGAGCGATCACCGCGGGGTTTATTACTCACACCCACAGACCGATCACCGCGGGGTTTATTACCCACACCCACAGACCAATCACCGCGGGGTTTATTACCGCACCCACAGACCGATCACCGCGGGGTTTATTACCGCACCCACAGACCGATCACCGCGGGGTTTATTACCGCACCCACAGAGCGATCACCGCGGGGTTTATTACCGCACCCACAGACCGATCACCGCGGGGTTTATTACCGCACCCACAGACCGATCACCGCGGGGTTTATTACCGCACCCACAGACCGATCACCGCGGGGTTTATTACCCACACCCACAGACTGATCACTGCGGGGTTTATTACCGCACCCACAGACCGATCACCGCGGGGTTTATTTCCGCACCCACAGAGTGATCACTGCGGGGTTTATTACCCACACCCACAGACCGATCACCACGGGGTTTATTACTGTACCCACAGAGCGATCACCGCGGGGTTTATTACTCACACCCACAGACCGATCACCGCGGGGTTTATTACCCACACCCACAGACCAATCACCGCGGGGTTTATTACCGCACCCACAGACCGATCACCGCGGGGTTTATTACCGCATCCACAGAGTGATCCCGCGGGGTTTATTACCCACACCCACAGACCGATCACCGCGGGGTTTATTACCCACACCCACAGACCAATCACCGCGGGGTTTATTACCGCACCCACAGACCGATCACCGCGGGGTTTATTACCCACACCCACAGACCGATCACCGCGGGGTTTATTACCGCACCCACAGAGCGATCACCGCGGGGTATATTACCGCACCCACAGACCGATCACCGCGGGGTTTATTACCGCACCCACAGACCGATCACCGCGGGGTTTATTACCGCACCCACAGACCGATCACCGCGGGGTTTATTACCGCACCCACAGACCGATCACCGCGGGGTTTATTACCGCACCCACAGACCGATCACCGCGGGGTTTATTACCGCACCCACAGACCGATCACCGCGGGGTTTATTACCGCACCCACAGACCGATCACCGTGGGATTTATTACCCACACCCACAGACCGATCACCGCGGGCTTTATTACCCACACCCACAGAGTGATCACCGCGGGGTTTATTACCACACCCACAGAGCAATCACCGCGGGGTTTATTACCGCACCCACAGACCGATCACCGCGGGGTTTATTACCCACACCCACAGAGCGATCACCACGGGGTTTATTACCGCACCCACAGAGTGATCACCGCGGGGTTTATTACCCACACCCACAGAGCGTTCACCACGGGGTTTATTACCGCACCCACAGAGCGATCACCACGGAGTTTATTACCGCACCCACAGAGCGATCACCACGGAGTTTATTACCGCACCCACAGACCGATCACCACGGGGTTTATTACCGCACCCACAGACCGATCACCGTGAGGTTTATTACCCACACCCACAGAGCGATCACCGCAGGGTTTATTACCCACACCCACAGACCGATCACCGCGAGGGTTATTAACCAAACCCACAGAGCGATCACCACGGGGTTTATTACCACACCCACAGAGCGATCACCACGGGGTTTATTACCGCACCCACAGACCGATCACCGCGGGGTTTATTACCGCACTCACAGAGCGATAACCGCGGGGTTTATTCCCCACACCCACAGACCGATCACCACGGGGTTTATTACCGCACTCACAGAGCGATCAACGCGTGGTTTATTACCCACACCCACAGACCGTTCACCGTGGGGTTTAGTCCCCACACCCACAGACCAATCACCGCGGGGTTTATTACCCACACCCACAGAGCGATCACCGCGGGGTTTAGTCCCCACACCCACAGACCAATCACCGCGGGGTTTATTACCGCACCCACAGAGTGATCCCGCGGGGTTTATTACCCAAACCCACAGAGAGATCACCGCGGGGTTTATTACTGTACCCACAGACCAATCACCGCGGGGCTTATTACCCACACCCACAGAGTGATCACCGCGGGGTTTATTACCGCACCCACAGACCGATCACCGCGGGGTTTATTACCGCACCCACAGAGCGATCACCGCGGGGTTTATTACCGCACCCACAGACCGATCACTGCGGGGTTTATTACCGCACCCACAGACCGATCACCGCGGGGTTTATTACCCCACCCACAGACCGATCACCGCGGGGTTTATTACCCACACCCACAGACTGATCACCGCGGGGATTATTACCGCACCCACAGACCGATCACCGCGGGGTTTATTACCGCACCCACAGAGCGATCACCGCGGGGTTTATTTCCGCACCCACAGAGTGATCACTGCGGGGTTTATTACCCACACCCACAGACCGATCACCACGGGGTTTATTACTGTACCCACAGAGCGATCACCGCGGGGTTTATTACTCACACCCACAGACCGATCACCGCGGGGTTTATTACCCACACCCACAGACCAATCACCGCGGGGTTTATTACCGCACCCACAGACCGATCACCGCGGGGTTTATTACCGCATCCACAGAGTGATCCCGCGGGGTTTATTACCCACACCCACAGACCGATCACCGCGGGGTTTATTACCCACACCCACAGACCAATCACCGCGGGGTTTATTACCGCACCCACAGACCGATCACCGCGGGGTTTATTACCCACACCCACAGACCGATCACCGCGGGGTTTATTACCGCACCCACAGAGCGATCACCGCGGGGTATATTACCGCACCCACAGACCGATCACCGCGGGGTTTATTACCGCACCCACAGACCGATCACCGCGGGGTTTATTACCGCACCCACAGACCGATCACCGCGGGGTTTATTACCGCACCCACAGACCGATCACCCCGGGGTTTATTACCGCACCCACAGACCGATCACCGCGGGGTTTATTACCGCACCCACAGACCGATCACCGCGGGGTTTATTACCGCACCCACAGACCGATCACCGTGGGATTTATTACCCACACCCACAGACCGATCACCGCGGGCTTTATTACCCACACCCACAGAGCGATCACCGCGGGGTTTATTACCACACCCACAGAGCAATCACCGCGAGGGTTATTACCCAAACCCACAGAGCGATCACCGCGGGGTTTATTACCGCACCCACAGAGTGATCACCGCGGGGTTTATTACCGCACCCACAGACCGATCACCGCGGGGTTTATTACCGCACCCACAGAGCGATTACCGCGGGGTTTATTACCCACACCCACAGAGCGATCACCACGGGGTTTATTACCGCACCCACAGAGTGATCACCGCGGGGTTTATTACCCACACCCACAGAGCGTTCACCGCGGGGTTTATTACCGCACCCACAGAGCGATCACCACGGAGTTTATTACCGCACCCACAGAGCGATCACCACGGAGTTTATTACCGCACCCACAGACCGATCACCACGGGGTTTATTACCGCACCCACAGACCGATCACCGTGAGGTTTATTACCCACACCCACAGAGCGATCACCGCAGGGTTTATTACCCACACCCACAGACCGATCACCGCGAGGGTTATTAACCAAACCCACAGAGCGATCACCACGGGGTTTATTACCACACCCACAGAGCGATCACCACGGGGTTTATTACCGCACCCACAGACCGATCACCGCGGGGTTTATTACCGCACTCACAGAGCGATAACCGCGGGGTTTATTCCCCACACCCACAGACCGATCACCACGGGGTTTATTACCGCACTCACAGAGCGATCAACGCGTGGTTTATTACCCACACCCACAGACCGTTCACCGTGGGGTTTAGTCCCCACACCCACAGACCAATCACCGCGGGGTTTATTACCCACACCCACAGAGCGATCACCGCGGGGTTTATTACCCACACCCACAGACCGTTCACCGTGGGGTTTATTACCCACACCCACAGACCGATCACCGCGGGGTTAATTACCGCACCCACAGACCGATCACCGCGGGGTTTATTACTGCACCCACAGAGCGATCACCGCAGGGTTTATTACCGCATCCACAGACCGATCACCGCGGGGTTTATTACCGCACCCACAGAGTGATCACCGCGGGGTTTATTACCGCACCCACAGACCGATCACCGCGGGGTTTATTACCGCACCCACAGAGTGATCACCGCGGGGTTTATTACCGCACCCACAGACCGATCACCGCGGGGTTTATTACCGCACCCACAGAGTGATCACCGCGGGGTTTATTACCCACACCCACAGAGCGATCACCGCGGGGTTTATTACCGCATCCACAGAGCGATCACCACGGGGTTTATTACCCACACCCACAGACCGATCACCGCGGGGTTTATTACAGCACCCACAGAGCGATCACCGCGCGGTTTATTACCGCACCCACAGAGCGATCACCGCGGGGTTTATTACCGCACCCACAGAGCGATCACCGCGGGGTTTATTACCGTACCCACAGAGCGATCACCGCGGGGTTTATTACCGCACCCACAGAGAGATCACCGCGGGGTTTATTACCGTACCCACAGACCGATTACCGCGGGGTTTATTACCGCACCCACAGACCGATCACCGCGGTGTTTATTAACGTACCCACAGACCAATCACCGCGGGGTTTATTACCGCACCCACAGAGAGATCACCACGGGGTTTATTACCCACACCCACAGACCGATCACCACGGGGTTTATTATCGCACCCACAGACCGATCACCGTGAGGTTTATTACCCACACCCACAGACCAATCACCGCGGGGTTTATTACCGCACCCACAGAGTGATCCCGCGGGGTTTATTACCCAAACCCACAGAGAGATCACCGCGGGGTTTATTACTGTACCCACAGACCGATCACCGCGGGGTTTATTACCCACACCCACAGAGTGATCACCGCGGGGTTTATTACCGTACCCACAGAGCGATCACCGTGGGGTTTATTACCCACACCCACAGACCGATCACCGCGAGGGTTATTACCCAAACCCACAGAGTGATCACCGCGGGGTTTATTACCCACACCCACAGAGTGATCACCGCGGGGTTTATTACCCACACCCACAGAGCGATCACCGCGGGGTTTATTACCGCACCCACAGAGCGATCACCGCGGGGTTTATTACCCACACCCACAGACCGATCACCACGGGGTTTATTACCGCACCCACAGAGCGATCACCGTGGGGTTTATTACCCACACCCACAGAGAGATCACCGCGGGGTTTATTACCGCACCCAGAGCGATCACCCTGGCGTTTATTACCACACCCACAGAGCGATCACCGCGAGGGTTATTACCCAAACCCACAGAGTGATCACCGCGGGGTTTATTACCGCACTCACAGAGCGATTACCGCGGGGTTTATTACCCACACCCACAGAGCGATCACCACGGGGTTTATTACCGCACCCACAGAGTGATCACCGCGGGGTTTATTACCGCACCCACAGACCGTTCACCGTGGGGTTTATTACCCACACCCACAGAGCGATCACCGCGGGGTTTATTACCACAACCACAGACCGATCACCGCGGGGTTTATTACCCACACCCACAGACCGATCACCACGGGGTTTATTACCGCACCCACAGAGCGATCACCGCGGGGTTTATTACCGCACCCACAGACCGATCACCGCGGGGTTTATTACCCACACCCACAGAGTGATCACCGCGGGGTTTATTACCGCACCCACAGACCGATCACCGCGAGGGTTATTACCCAAACCCACAGAGTGATCACCGCGGGGTTTATTACCCACACCCACAGAGCGATCACCGCGGGGTTTATTACCGCACCCACAGAGCGATCACCGCGGGGTTTATTACCCACACCCACAGACCGATCACCGCGGGGTTTATTACCGCACCCACAGAGCGATCACCGCGGGGTATATTAACGCACCCACAGACCGATCACCGTGGGGTTTATTACCCACACCCACAGAGAGATCACCGCGGGGTTTATTACCGCACCCAGAGCGATCACCCTGGCGTTCATTACCACACCCACAGAGCGATCACCGCGAGGGTTATTACCCAAACCCACAGAGTGATCACCGCGGGGTTTATTACCCACACCCACAGACCGATCACCGCGGGGTTTATTACAGCACCCACAGAGCGATCACCGCGCGGTTTATTACCGCACCCACAGAGCGATCACCGCGGGGTTTATTACCGCACCCACAGAGCGATCACCGCGGGGTTTATTACCGTACCCACAGAGCGATCACCGCGGGGTTTATTACCGCACCCACAGAGAGATCACCGCGGGGTTTATTACCGTACCCACAGACCGATTACCGCGGGGTTTATTACCGCACCCACAGACCGATCACCGCGGTGTTTATTAACGTACCCACAGACCAATCACCGCGGGGTTTATTACCGCACCCACAGAGAGATCACCACGGGGTTTATTACCCACACCCACAGACCGATCACCACGGGGTTTATTACCGCACCCACAGACCGATCACCGTGAGGTTTATTACCCACACCCACAGACCAATCACCGCGGGGTTTATTACCGCACCCACAGAGTGATCCCGCGGGGTTTATTACCCAAACCCACAGAGAGATCACCGCGGGGTTTATTACTGTACCCACAGACCGATCACCGCGGGGTTTATTACCCACACCCACAGAGTGATCACCGCGGGGTTTATTACCGTACCCACAGAGCGATCACCGTGGGGTTTATTACCCACACCCACAGACCGATCACCGCGAGGGTTATTACCCAAACCCACAGAGTGATCACCGCGGGGTTTATTACCCACACCCACAGAGTGATCACCGCGGGGTTTATTACCCACACCCACAGAGCGATCACCGCGGGGTTTATTACCGCACCCACAGAGCGATCACCGCGGGGTTTATTACCCACACCCACAGACCGATCACCACGGGGTTTATTACCGCACCCACAGAGCGATCACCGTGGGGTTTATTACCCACACCCACAGAGAGATCACCGCGGGGTTTATTACCGCACCCAGAGCGATCACCCTGGCGTTTATTACCACACCCACAGAGCGATCACCGCGAGGGTTATTACCCAAACCCACAGAGTGATCACCGCGGGGTTTATTACCGCACTCACAGAGCGATTACCGCGGGGTTTATTACCCACACCCACAGAGCGATCACCACGGGGTTTATTACCGCACCCACAGAGTGATCACCGCGGGGTTTATTACCGCACCCACAGACCGTTCACCGTGGGGTTTATTACCCACACCCACAGAGCGATCACCGCGGGGTTTATTACCACAACCACAGACCGATCACCGCGGGGTTTATTACCCACACCCACAGACCGATCACCACGGGGTTTATTACCGCACCCACAGAGCGATCACCGCGGGGTTTATTACCGCACCCACAGACCGATCACCGCGGGGTTTATTACCCACACCCACAGACCGATCACCGCGGGGTTTATTACCCACACCCACAGACCGATCACCGCGGGGTTTATTACCGCACCCACAGAGCGATCACCGCGGGGTTTATTACTGCACCCACAGAGTGATCACCGCGGGGTTTATTACCGCACCCACAGACCGATCACCGCGAGGGTTATTACCCAAACCCACAGAGTGATCACCGCGGGGTTTATTACCCACACCCACAGAGCGATCACCGCGGGGTTTATTACCGCACCCACAGAGCGATCACCGCGGGGTTTATTACCCACACCCACAGACCGATCACCGCGGGGTTTATTACCGCACCCACAGAGCGATCACCGCGGGGTATATTACCGCACCCACAGACCGATCACCGTGGGGTTTATTACCCACACCCACAGAGAGATCACCGCGGGGTTTATTACCGCACCCAGAGCGATCACCCTGGCGTTTATTACCACACCCACAGAGCGATCACCGCGAGGGTTATTACCCAAACCCACAGAGTGATCACCGCGGGGTTTATTACCGCACTCACAGAGCGATTAGCGCGGGGTTTATTACCCACACCCACAGAGCGATCACCACGGGGTTTATTACCGCACCCACAGAGTGATCACCGCGGGGTTTATTACCGCACCCACAGACCGTTCACCGCGGGGTTTATTACCCACACCCACAGAGCGATCACCGCGGGGTTTATTACCACAACCACAGACCGATCACCGCGGGGTTTATTACCCACACCCACAGACCGATCACCACGGGGTTTATTACCGCACCCACAGAGCGATCACCGCGGGGTTTATTACCGCACCCACAGAGCGATCACCGCGGGGTTTATTATCGCACCCACAGAGCGATCACCGCGGGGTTTATTACCCACACCCACAGACCGATCACCGCGGGGTTTATTACCCACACCCACAGAGCGATCACCGCGGGGTTTATTACCGCACCCACAGACCGATCACCGCGGGGTTTATTACCGCACCCACAGACCGATCACCGCGGGGTTTATTACCATACCCACAGAGCGATCACCGCGGGGTTTATTACCCACACCCACAGACCGATCACCGCGGGGTTTATTACCGCACCCACAGACCAATCACCACGGGGTTTATTACCGCACCCACAGGCCAATCACCGCGGGGTTTATTACCGGACCCACAGAGTGATCACCGCGGGGTTTATTACCCACACCCACAGACCGATCACCGCGGGGTTTATTACCGCACCCACAGACCGATCATCGCGGGGTTTATTACCGCACCCACAGAGCGATCACCGCGGGGTTTATTACCGTCCCACAGAGCGATCACCGCGGGGTTTATTACCGCACCCACAGAGCGATCACCACGGGGTTTACTACCGCACCCACAGACCTATCACCACGGGGTTTATTACCGCACCCACAGAGCGATCACCGCGGGGTTTATTACCGCACCCACAGAGCGATCACCGTGGGGTTTATTACCCACACCCACAGACCGATCACCACGGGGTTTATTACCGCACCCACAGACCGATCACCGTGGGGTTTATTACCCACACCCACAGACCGTTCACCGTGGGCTTTATTACCAGACCCACAGAGCGATCACCGCGGGGTTTATTACCGCACCCACAGACCGATCACCGTGGGGTTTATTACCCACACCCACAGACCGATCACTGCGGTGTTTATTACCGGACCCACAGACAGATCATCGCGGGGTTTATTACCCGCACCCACAGAGCGATCACCGCGGGTTTTATTACCGCACCCACAGACCGATCACCGTGGGGTTGATTACCAGACCCACAGACCGATCACCGCGGGGTTTATTACCGCACCCACAGACAGATCACCGCGGGGTTTATTACCGCACCCACAGAGCGATCACCGTGGGGTTTATTACCCACACCCACAGAGCGATCACCGCGGAGTTTATTACCCGCACCCACAGAGCGATCACCGTGGGGTTTATTACCGCACCCACAGAGCGATCACCACGAGGTTTATTACCCACACCCACAGACCGATCACCGCGGGGTTTATTACCCACACCCACAGACCGATCACCGCGGGGTTTATTACCGCACCCACAGACCGATCACCGTGGGGTTTATTAACGCACCCACAGACCGATCACCGCGGGGTTTATTACCGCACCCACAGAGCGATCACCGCGGGGTTTATTACCCACACCCACAGAGCGATCACCGCCGGGTTTATTAACCACACCCACAGAGCGATCACCGCGGGGTTTATTACCCACACCCACAGACCGATCACCGCGGGGTTTATTACCGCACCCACAGACCGATCACCGCGGGGTTTATTACCGCATCCACAGAGTGATCACCGCGGGGTTTATTAACGCACCCACAGACCGATCACCGCGGGGTTTATTACCCACACCCACAGAGCGATCACCGCGGGGTTTATTACCCACACCCACAGAGCGATCACTGCGGGGTTTATTACCGCACCCACAGACCGATCACCGCGGGGTTTATTACCCACACCCACAGAGTGATCACCGCGGGGTTTATTAACGCACCCACAGACCGATCACCGCGGGGTTTATTACCCACACCCACAGAGAGATCACCGCGGGGTTTATTACCCACACCCACAGAGCGATCACCGCGGGGTTTATTACCCACACCCACAGACCGATCACCGCGGGGTTTATTACCGCACCCACAGAGCGATCACCGTGGGGTTTATTACCCAAACCCACAGACCGATCACCGCGGGGTTTATTACCGCACCCACAGAGCGATCACCGTGGGGTTTATTACCCAAACCCACAGAGCGATCACCGCCGGGTTTATTACCGCACCCACAGACCGATCACCGCGGGGTTTATTACCGCACCCACAGAGCGATCACCGCCGGGTTTATTACCCACACCCACAGAGTGATCACCGTGAGGGTTTATTACCGCACCCACAGACCGATCACCGCCGGGTTTATTACCGCACCCACAGACCGATCACCGCGGGGTTTATTACCGTACCCACAGACCGATCACCGTGGGGTTTATTACCCACACCCACAGACCGATCACCGCGGGGTTTATTACCCACACCCACAGACCGATCACCGTGGGGTTTATTACCACATCCACAGACCGATCACCGCGGGGTTTATTACCGCATCCACAGACCGATCACCGCGGGGTTTATTACTGCACCCACAGAGCGATCACCGCGGGGTTTATTACCGCACCCACAGACCGATCACAGCGGGGTTTATTACCGCACCCACAGAGTGATCACCGCAGGGTTTATTACCGCACCCACAGAGCGATCACCGCGGGGTTTATTACCGCACCCACAGACCGATCACCGCGGGGTTTATTACCGCACCCACAGAGCGATCACCGCGGGGTTTATTACCCACACCCACAGAGCGATCACCGCGGGGTTTATTACCGCACCCACAGAGCGATCACCGCGGGGTTTATTACCGCACTCACAGACCGATCACCGCGGGGTTTATTACCCACACCCACAGACCGATCACCGCGGGGTTTATGACCGCACCCACAGACCGATCACCGCGGGGTTTATTACCCACACCCACAGAGCGATCACCGCGGGGTTTATTACCGCACCCACAGAGTGATCCCGCGGGGTTTAGTACCCAAACCCACAGAGAGATCACCGCGGGGTTTATTACTGTACCCACAGACCGATCACCGCGGGGTTTATTACCCACACCCACAGAGAGATCACCGCGGGGTTTATTACCGCACCCACAGAGCGATCCCGCGGGGTTTAGTACCCAAACCCACAGAGAGATCACCGCGGGGTTTATTACTGTACCCACAGACCGATCACCGCGGGGTTTATTACCCACACCCACAGAGAGATCACCGCGGGGTTTATTACCGCACCCACAGAGCGATCACCGCGGGGTTTAGTCCCCACACCCACAGACCGATCACCGCGGGGTTTAGTCCCCACACCCACAGACCGATCACCGCGAGGGTTATTACCCAAACCCACAGAGTGATCACCGCGGGGTTTATTACCCACACCCACAGACCGATCACCGCGGGGTTTATTACCGCACCCAGAGAGCGATCACCGCGGGGTATATTACCGCACCCACAGAGCGATCACCGCGAGGTTTATTTCCCAAACCCACAGAGTGATCACCGCGGGGTTTATTACCGCACCCACAGAGCGATCACCGCGGGGTTTATTACCCACACCCACAGAGAGATCACCGCGGGGTTTATTACCCACACCCACAGACCGATCACCGCGGGGTTTATTACCCACACCCACAGACCGATCACCACGGGGTTTATTTCCCAAACCCACAGACCGATCACCGCGGGGTTTATTACCGCACTCACAGAGCGATCACCACGGGGTTTATTACCCACACCCACAGACCGATCACCACGGGGATTATTACCGCACCCACAGAGCGATCACCGTGGGGTTTATTACCCACACCCACAGAGAGATCACCGCGGGGTTTATTACCGCACCCAGAGAGCGATCACCGCGGGGTATATTACCGCACCCACAGACCGATCACCGCGGGGTTTATTACCGCAACCACAGAGCGATCACCGCGGGGTTTATTACCGCACCCACAGAGCGATCACCGCGAGGGTTATTACCCAAACCCACAGAGTGATCACCGCGGGGTTTATTACCGCACCCACAGACCGATCACCGCGGGGTTTATTACCGCACTCACAGAGCGATCACCGCGGGGTTTATTACCGCACCCACAGAGCGATTACCGCGGGGTTTATTACCCAAACCCACAGACCGTTCACCGTGGGGTTTATTACCCACACCCACAGAGCGATCACCGCGGGGTTTATTACCGCACCCACAGAGCGATCACCGCGGGGATTATTACCGCAACCACAGACCGATCACCGCGAGGTTTATTTTCGCACCCACAGAGCGATCACCGCGGGGTTTATTACCCACACCCACAGACCGATCACCACGGGGTTTATTACCGCACCCACAGAGCGATCACCGCGGGGTTTATTTCCGCACCCACAGAGTGATCACCGCGGGGTTTATTACCCACACCCACAGACCGATCACCGCGGGGTTTATTACTCACACCCACAGAGAGATCACCGCGGGGTTTATTACCCACACTCACAGACCGATCACCGCGGGGTTTATTACCGCACCCACAGACCGATCACCGCGGGGTTTATTACCCACACCCACAGACCGATCACCGCGGGGTTTATTACCGCACCCACAGAGTGATCACCGCGGGGTTTATTACCGCACCCACAGACCGATCACCGCGGGGTTTATTACCGCACCCACAGAGCGATCACCGCGGGGTTTATTACCTCCCCCACAGAGTGATCCCGCGGGGTTTATTACCCAAACCCACAGAGAGATCACCGCGGGGTTTATTACTGTACCCACAGACCGATCACCGCGGGGTTTATTACCCACACCCACAGACCGATCACCGCGAGGGTTATTCCCCAAACCCACAGAGTGATCACCGCGGGGTTTATTACCGCACCCACAGAGCGATCACCACGGGGTTTACTACCCACAGAGCGATCACCGCGGGGTTTATTACCCACACCCACAGAGCGATCTCCACGGGGTTTATTACCGCACCCACAGAGCGATCACCGCGGGGTTTATTACCGCACCCACAGAGCGATCACCGCGGGGTTTATTACCGCACCCACAGACTGATCACCGTGGGGTTTATTACCGCACCCACAGACCGATCACCGCGGGGTTTGTTACCGCACCCACAGAGCGATCACCGTGGGGTTTATTACCGCACCCACAGAGCGATCACCGCGGGGATTATTACCCACACCCACAGACCGATCACCGCGGGGTTTATTACCGCACCCACAGAGCGATCACCGCGGGGATTATTACCCGCACCCACAGAGCGATCACCGTGGGGTTTATTTCCGCATCCACAGAGCGATCACCGCGGGGTTTATTATCGCACCCACAGAGCGATCACCGCGGGGTTTATTACCCACACCCACAGAGAGATCACCGCGGGGTTTATTACTGTACCCACAGACCGATCACCGCGGGGTTTATTACCCACACCCACAGACCGATCACCGCGAGGGTTATTCCCCAAACCCACAGAGTGATCACCGCGGGGTTTATTACCACAACCACAGACCGATCACCGCGGGGTTTATTACCCATAGAGCGATCACCGCGGGGTTTATTACCCACACCCACAGAGCGATCACCACGGGGTTTATTACCGCACCCACAGAGCGATCACCACGGGGTTTATTACCGCACCCACAGAGCGATCACCGCGGGGTTTATTACCGCACCCACAGACCGATCACCGCGGGGTTTATTACCGCACCCACAGACCGATCACCACGGGGTTTATTACCGCACCCACAGAGCGATCACCGCGGGGTTTATTACCGCACCCACAGACCGATCACCGCGGGGTTTATTACCCACACCCACAGACCAATCACCACGGGGTTTATTCCCGCACCCACAGACCGATCACCGCGAGGTTTATTACCCACACCCACAGAGTGATCACCGCGGGGTTTATTACCGCACCCACAGAGCGATCACCGCGTTTTTATTACCCACACCCACAGACCGATCACCGCGAGGTTTATTACCCACACCCACAGAGCGATCACCACGGGGTTTATTACCGCACCCACAGAGCGATCACCGCGGGGTTTATTACCCACACCCACAGACCGATCACCGCGAGGTTTATTACCCACACCCACAGAGCGATCACCGCGGGGTTTATTACCGCACCCACAGACCGATCACCGCGGGGTTTATTACCGCACCCACAGAGAGATCACCGCGGGGTTTATTACCGCACCCACAGAGTGATCACCGCGGGGTTTATTACCGCACCCACAGAGCGATCACCGCGGGGATTATTACCGCATCCACAGACCGATCACCGCGGGGTTTATTACCGCACCCACAGACCGATCACCGCGGGGTTTATTACCCACACCCACAGACCAATCACCACGGGGTTTATTCCCGCACCCACAGACCGATCACCGCGAGGTTTATTACCCACACCCACAGAGTGATCACCGCGGGGTTTATTACCGCACCCACAGAGCGATCACCGCGTTTTTATTACCCACACCCACAGACCGATCACCGCGAGGTTTATTACCCACACCCACAGAGCGATCACCACGGGGTTTATTACCGCACCCACAGACCGATCACCGCGGGGTTTATTCCCGCACCCACAGACCGATCACCGCGGGGTTTATTACCCACACCCACAGAGCGATCACCGCGGGGTTTATTACCGCACCCACAGACCGATCACCGCGGGGTTTATTACCGCACCCACAGAGAGATCACCGCGGGGTTTATTACCGCACCCACAGAGTGATCACCGCGGGGTTTATTACCGCACCCACAGAGCGATCACCGCGGGGATTATTACCGCATCCACAGACCGATCACCGCGGGGTTTATTACCGCACCCACAGACCGATCACCACGGGGTTTATTACCGCACCCACAGACCGATCACCATGAGGTTTATTACCCACACCCACAGACCAATCACCGCGGTGTTTATTACCGCACCCACAGACCGATCACCACGGGGTTTATTACCGCACCCACAGACCGATCACCGCGGGGTTTATTACCCACACCCACAGACCGATCACCGCGAGGGTTATTACCCAAACCCACAGACCGATCACCGCGAGGGTTATTACCCAAACCCACACAGAGCGATCACCGCGGGGTTTATTACCGCACCCACAGAGCGATCACCGCCGGGTATATTACCGCACCCACAGACCGATGACCGTGGGGTGTATTACCCACACCCACAGAGAGATCACCGCGGGGTTTATTACCGCACCCAGAGAGCGATCACCGCGGGGTATATTACCGCACCCACAGAGCGATCACCGCGAGGGTTATTACCCAAACCCACAGAGTGATCACCGCGGGATTTATTACCGCACCCACAGACCGATCACCGCGGGGTTTATTACCGCACTCACAGAGCGATCACCGCGGGGTTTATTAACCAAACCCACAGAGAGATCACCGCGGGGTTTATTACTGTACCCACAGACCGATCACCGCGGGGTTTATTACCGCAACCACAGACCGATCACCACGGGGTTTATTATGGCACCCACAGAGCGATCACCGCCGGGTTTATTACCGTACCCACAGAGCGATCACCGCGGGGTTTATTTCCGCACCCACAGAGTGATCACCGCGGGGTTTATTACCGCACCCACAGACCGATCACCGCGGGGTTTATTTCCGCACCCACAGAGTGATCACCGCGGGGTTTATTTCCGCACCCACAGAGAGATCACCGCGGGGTTTATTTCCGCACCCACAGAGTGATCACCGCGGGGTTTATTACCCACACCCACAGACCGATCACCGCGGGGTTTATTTCCGCACCCACACAGCGATCACCGCGGGGTTTATTACCGCACCCACAGAGTGATCACCGCGGGGTTTATTTCCGCACCCACAGACCGATCACCGCGGGGTTTATTACCGCACCCACAGAGCGATCACCGCGGGGTTTATTACCCACACCCACAGAGCGATCACCGCGGGGTTTATTACCGCACCCACAGAGCGATCACCGCGGGGTTTATTACCGCACTCACAGACCGATCACCGCGGGGTTTATTACCCACACCCACAGACCGATCACCGCGGGGTTTATGACCGCACCCACAGACCGATCACCGCGGGGTTTATTACCCACACCCACAGAGCGATCACCGCGGGGTTTATTACCGCACCCACAGAGTGATCCCGCGGGGTTTAGTACCCAAACCCACAGAGAGATCACCGCGGGGTTTATTACTGTACCCACAGACCGATCACCGCGGGGTTTATTACCCACACCCACAGAGAGATCACCGCGGGTTTTATTACCGCACCCACAGAGCGATCACCGCGGGGTTTAGTCCCCACACCCACAGACCGATCACCGCGGGGTTTAGTCCCCACACCCACAGACCGATCACCGCGAGGGTTATTACCCAAACCCACAGAGTGATCACCGCGGGGTTTATTACCCACACCCACAGACCGATCACCGCGGGGTTTATTACCGCACCCACAGAGCGATCACCGCGGGGTATATTACCGCACCCACAGACCGATCACCGTGGGGTTTATTACCCACACCCACAGAGAGATCACCGCGGGGTTTATTACCGCACCCAGAGAGCGATCACCGCGGGGTATATTACCGCACCCACAGAGCGATCACCGCGAGGTTTATTTCCCAAACCCACAGAGTGATCACCGCGGGGTTTATTACCGCACCCACAGAGCGATCACCGCGGGGTTTATTACCCACACCCACAGAGAGATCACCGCGGGGTTTATTACCCACACCCACAGACCGATCACCGCGGGGTTTATTACCCACACCCACAGACCGATCACCACGGGGTTTATTTCCCAAACCCACAGACCGATCACCGCGGGGTTTATTACCGCACTCACAGAGCGATCACCACGGGGTTTATTACCCACACCCACAGACCGATCACCACGGGGATTATTACCGCACCCACAGAGCGATCACCGTGGGGTTTATTACCCACACCCACAGAGAGATCACCGCGGGGTTTATTACCGCACCCAGAGAGCGATCACCGCGGGGTATATTACCGCACCCACAGACCGATCACCGCGGGGTTTATTACCGCAACCACAGAGCGATCACCGCGGGGTTTATTACCGCACCCACAGAGCGATCACCGCGAGGGTTATTACCCAAACCCACAGAGTGATCACCGCGGGGTTTATTACCGCACCCACAGACCGATCACCGCGGGGTTTATTACCGCACTCACAGAGCGATCACCGCGGGGTTTATTACCGCACCCACAGAGCGATTACCGCGGGGTTTATTACCCAAACCCACAGACCGTTCACCGTGGGGTTTATTACCCACACCCACAGAGCGATCACCGCGGGGTTTATTACCGCACCCACAGAGCGATCACCGCGGGGATTATTACCGCAACCACAGACCGATCACCGCGAGGTTTATTTTCGCACCCACAGAGCGATCACCGCGGGGTTTATTACCCACACCCACAGACCGATCACCACGGGGTTTATTACCGCACCCACAGAGCGATCACCGCGGGGTTTATTTCCGCACCCACAGAGTGATCACCGCGGGGTTTATTACCCACACCCACAGACCGATCACCGCGGGGTTTATTACTCACACCCACAGAGAGATCACCGCGGGGTTTATTACCCACACTCACAGACCGATCACCGCGGGGTTTATTACCGCACCCACAGACCGATCACCGCGGGGTTTATTACCCACACCCACAGACCGATCACCGCGGGGTTTATTACCGCACCCACAGAGTGATCACCGCGGGGTTTATTACCGCACCCACAGACCGATCACCGCGGGGTTTATTACCGCACCCACAGAGCGATCACCGCGGGGTTTATTACCTCCCCCACAGAGTGATCCCGCGGGGTTTATTACCCAAACCCACAGAGAGATCACCGCGGGGTTTATTACTGTACCCACAGACCGATCACCGCGGGGTTTATTACCCACACCCACAGACCGATCACCGCGAGGGTTATTCCCCAAACCCACAGAGTGATCACCGCGGGGTTTATTACCGCACCCACAGAGCGATCACCACGGGGTTTACTACCCACAGAGCGATCACCGCGGGGTTTATTACCCACACCCACAGAGCGATCACCACGGGGTTTATTACCGCACCCACAGAGCGATCACCGCGGGGTTTATTACCGCACCCACAGAGCGATCACCGCGGGGTTTATTACCGCACCCACAGACTGATCACCGTGGGGTTTATTACCGCACCCACAGACCGATCACCGCGGGGTTTGTTACCGCACCCACAGAGCGATCACCGTGGGGTTTATTACCGCACCCACAGAGCGATCACCGCGGGGATTATTACCCACACCCACAGACCGATCACCGCGGGGTTTATTACCGCACCCACAGAGCGATCACCGCGGGGATTATTACCCGCACCCACAGAGCGATCACCGTGGGGTTTATTTCCGCATCCACAGAGCGATCACCGCGGGGTTTATTATCGCACCCACAGAGCGATCACCGCGGGGTTTATTACCCACACCCACAGAGAGATCACCGCGGGGTTTATTACTGTACCCACAGACCGATCACCGCGGGGTTTATTACCCACACCCACAGACCGATCACCGCGAGGGTTATTCCCCAAACCCACAGAGTGATCACCGCGGGGTTTATTACCACAACCACAGACCGATCACCGCGGGGTTTATTACCCATAGAGCGATCACCGCGGGGTTTATTACCCACACCCACAGAGCGATCACCACGGGGTTTATTACCGCACCCACAGAGCGATCACCACGGGGTTTATTACCGCACCCACAGAGCGATCACCGCGGGGTTTATTACCGCACCCACAGACCGATCACCGCGGGGTTTATTACCGCACCCACAGACCGATCACCACGGGGTTTATTACCGCACCCACAGAGCGATCACCGCGGGGTTTATTACCGCACCCACAGACCGATCACCGCGGGGTTTATTACCCACACCCACAGACCAATCACCACGGGGTTTATTCCCGCACCCACAGACCGATCACCGCGAGGTTTATTACCCACACCCACAGAGTGATCACCGCGGGGTTTATTACCGCACCCACAGAGCGATCACCGCGTTTTTATTACCCACACCCACAGACCGATCACCGCGAGGTTTATTACCCACACCCACAGAGCGATCACCACGGGGTTTATTACCGCACCCACAGAGCGATCACCGCGGGGTTTATTACCCACACCCACAGACCGATCACCGCGAGGTTTATTACCCACACCCACAGAGCGATCACCGCGGGGTTTATTACCGCACCCACAGACCGATCACCGCGGGGTTTATTACCGCACCCACAGAGAGATCACCGCGGGGTTTATTACCGCACCCACAGAGTGATCACCGCGGGGTTTATTACCGCACCCACAGAGCGATCACCGCGGGGATTATTACCGCATCCACAGACCGATCACCGCGGGGTTTATTACCGCACCCACAGACCGATCACCGCGGGGTTTATTACCCACACCCACAGACCAATCACCACGGGGTTTATTCCCGCACCCACAGACCGATCACCGCGAGGTTTATTACCCACACCCACAGAGTGATCACCGCGGGGTTTATTACCGCACCCACAGAGCGATCACCGCGTTTTTATTACCCACACCCACAGACCGATCACCGCGAGGTTTATTACCCACACCCACAGAGCGATCACCACGGGGTTTATTACCGCACCCACAGACCGATCACCGCGGGGTTTATTCCCGCACCCACAGACCGATCACCGCGAGGTTTATTACCCACACCCACAGAGTGATCACCGCGGGGTTTATTACCGCACCCACAGAGCGATCACCGCGGGGTTTATTACCCACACCCACAGACCGATCACCGCGAGGTTTATTACCCACACCCACAGAGCGATCACCGCGGGGTTTATTACCGCACCCACAGACCGATCACCGCGGGGTTTATTACCGCACCCACAGAGAGATCACCGCGGGGTTTATTACCGCACCCACAGAGTGATCACCGCGGGGTTTATTACCGCACCCACAGAGCGATCACCGCGGGGATTATTACCGCATCCACAGACCGATCACCGCGGGGTTTATTACCGCACCCACAGACCGATCACCACGGGGTTTATTACCGCACCCACAGACCGATCACCATGAGGTTTATTACCCACACCCACAGACCAATCACCGCGGTGTTTATTACCGCACCCACAGACCGATCACCACGGGGTTTATTACCGCACCCACAGACCGATCACCGCGGGGTTTATTACCCACACCCACAGACCGATCACCGCGAGGGTTATTACCCAAACCCACAGACCGATCACCGCGAGGGTTATTACCCAAACCCACACAGAGCGATCACCGCGGGGTTTATTACCGCACCCACAGAGCGATCACCGCCGGGTATATTACCGCACCCACAGACCGATGACCGTGGGGTGTATTACCCACACCCACAGAGAGATCACCGCGGGGTTTATTACCGCACCCAGAGAGCGATCACCGCGGGGTATATTACCGCACCCACAGAGCGATCACCGCGAGGGTTATTACCCAAACCCACAGAGTGATCACCGCGGGATTTATTACCGCACCCACAGACCGATCACCGCGGGGTTTATTACCGCACTCACAGAGCGATCACCGCGGGGTTTATTAACCAAACCCACAGAGAGATCACCGCGGGGTTTATTACTGTACCCACAGACCGATCACCGCGGGGTTTATTACCGCAACCACAGACCGATCACCACGGGGTTTATTATGGCACCCACAGAGCGATCACCGCCGGGTTTATTACCGTACCCACAGAGCGATCACCGCGGGGTTTATTTCCGCACCCACAGAGTGATCACCGCGGGGTTTATTACCGCACCCACAGACCGATCACCGCGGGGTTTATTTCCGCACCCACAGAGTGATCACCGCGGGGTTTATTTCCGCACCCACAGAGAGATCACCGCGGGGTTTATTTCCGCACCCACAGAGTGATCACCGCGGGGTTTATTACCCACACCCACAGACCGATCACCGCGGGGTTTATTTCCGCACGCACACAGCGATCACCGCGGGGTTTATTACCGCACCCACAGAGTGATCACCGCGGGGTTTATTTCCGCACCCACAGAGAGATCACCGCGGGGTTTATTACCGCACCCACAGACCGATCACCGCGGGGTTTATTACCCACACCCACAGAGCGATCACCGCGGGGTTTATTACCCACACCCACAGAGTGATCACTGTGAGGTTTATTACCGCACCCACAGACCGATCACCGCGGGGTTTATTTCCGCACCCACAGAGTGATCACCGCGGGGTTTATTTCCGCACCCACAGAGAGATCACCGCGGGGTTTATTTCCGTACCCACAGAGTGATCACCGCGGGGTTTATTACCGCACCCACAGAGCGATCACCGCGGGGTTTATTACCGCACCCACAGAGCGATCACCATGGGGTTTATTACCTACTCCCACAGACCTATCACCGCGGGGTTTATTACCCACACCCACAGACCGATCACCGCGGGGTTTATTTCCGCACCCACACAGCGATCACCGCGGGGTTTATTACCGCACCCACAGAGCGATCACCGCGGGGTTTATTACCCACACCCACAGACCGCTCACCGCGAGGTTTATTACCCACACCCACAGAGCGATCACCGCGGGGTTTATTACCGCACCCACAGACCGATCACCGCGGGGTTTATTACCGCACCCACAGAGAGATCACCGCGGGGTTTATTACCGCACCCACAGAGTGATCACCGCGGGGTTTATTACCGCACCCACAGAGCGATCACCGCGGGGATTATTACCGCATCCACAGACCGATCACCGCGGGGTTTATTACCGCACCCACAGACCGATCACCACGGGGTTTATTACCGCACCCACAGACCGATCACCATGAGGTTTATTACCCACACCCACAGACCAATCACCGCGGTGTTCATTACCGCACCCACAGACCGATCACCGCGGGGTTTATTACCCACACCCACAGACCGATCACCGCGAGGGTTATTACCCAAACCCACAGACCGATCACCGCGAGGGTTATTACCCAAACCCACACACCGATCACCGCGGGGTTTATTACCGCACCCACAGAGCGATCACCGCCGGGTATATTACCGCACCCACAGACCGATGACCGTGGGGTGTATTACCCACACCCACAGAGAGATCACCGCGGGGTTTATTACCGCACCCAGAGAGCGATCACCGCGGGGTATATTACCGCACCCACAGAGCGATCACCGCGAGGGTTATTACCCAAACCCACAGAGTGATCACCGCGGGATTTATTACCGCACCCACAGACCGATCACCGCGGGGTTTATTACCGCACTCACAGAGCGATCACCGCGGGGTTTATTACCCAAACCCACAGAGAGATCACCGCGGGGTTTATTACTGTACCCACAAACCGATCACCGCGGGGTTTATTTCCGCACCCACACAGCGATCACCGCGGGGTTTATTACCGCACCCACAGAGTGATCACCGCGGGGTTTATTTCCGCACCCACAGAGAGATTACCGCGGGGTTTTTTACCGCACCCACAGACCGATCACCGCGGGGTTTATTACCCACACCCACAGAGCGATCACCGCGGGGTTTATTACCGCACCCACAGACCGATCACCGCGGGGTTTATTTCCGCACCCACAGAGTGATCACCGCGGGGTTTATTTCCGCACCCACAGAGAGATCACCGCGGGGTTTATTTCCGCACCCACAGAGTGATCACCGCGGGGTTTATTACCGCACCCACAGAGCGATCACCGCGGGGTTTATTACCGCACCCACAGAGCGATCACCATGGGGTTTATTACCTACTCCCACAGACCGATCACCGCGGGGTTTATTACCCACACCCACAGACCGATCACCGCGGGGTTTATTACCGCACCCACAGACCGATCAGCGCGAGGTTTATTACCGCACCCACAGACCGATCACCGCGGGGTTTATTACCGCACCCACAGAGCGATCACCGCGGGGTTTATTACCGCACCCACAGACCGATCACCGCGGGGTTTATTACCGCACCCACAGAGCGATCACCGCGGTGTTTATTACCGCACCCACAGAGTGATCACCGCGGGGTTTATTTCCGCACCCACAGAGAGATCACCGCGGGGTTTATTTCCACACCCACAGAGCGATCACCGCGGGGTTTATTACCGCACCCACAGAGCGATCACCGCGGGGTTTATTTCCGCACCCACAGAGTGATCACCGCGGGGTTTATTCCCCACACCCACAGACCGATCACCGCGGGGTTTATTTCCGCACCCACAGACCGATCACCGCGGGGTTTATTACCCACACCCACAGACCAATCACCGCGGGGTTTATTACCCACACCCACAGACCGATCACCACGGGGTTTATTACCGCACCCACAGACCGATCACCGCGGGGTTTATTACCGCACCCACAGACCGATCACCGCGGGGTTTATTACCGCACCCACAGACCGATCACCGCGGGGTTTATTACCCACACCCAGAGACCAATCACCGCGGGGTTTATTACCGCACCCACAGACCGATCACCGCGGGGTTTATTACCCACACCCACAGACCAATCACCGCGGGGTTTATTACCCACACCCACAGACCGATCACCATGGGGTTTATTACCGCACCCACAGACCAATCACCGCGGGGTTTATTACCCACACCCACAGACCGATCACCGCGGGGTTTATTACCGCACCCACAGAACGATCACCGCGGGGTTTATTACCGCACCCACAGACCAATCACCGCGGGGTTTATTACCCACACCCACAGACCGATCACCGCGGGGTTTATTACCCACTCCCACAGGCCAATCACCGCGGGGTTTATTACCGCACCCACAGAGAGATCACCGCGGGGTTTATTACCTCACCCACAGAGTGATCACCGCGGGGTTTATTACCCAAACCCACAGAGAGATCACCGCGGGGTTTATTACTGTACCCACAGACCGATCACCGCGAGGGTTATTCCCCAAACCCACAGAGTGATCACCGCGGGGTTTATTACACACACCCACAGACTGATCACCGCGGGGTTTATTACCGTACCCACAGAGCGATCACCGCGGGGTTTATTCCCGCACCCACAGAGCGATCACCGCGGGGTTTATTACCCACACCCACAGACCGATCACCACGGGGTTTATTACCGCACTCACAGAGCGATCACCACGGGGTTTATTACCGCACCCACAGACCGATCACCACGGGGTTTATTACCGTACCCACAGAGCGATCACCGCGGGGTTTATTCCCGCACCCACAGACCGATCACCGCGAGGTTTATTACCCACACCCACAGAGTGATCACCGCGGGGTTTATTACCGCACCCACAGACCGATCACCATGGGGTTTATTACCGCACCCACAGACCGATCACCACGGGGTTTATTACCGCACCCACAGACCGATCACCACGGGGTTTATTACCGCACCCACAGAGCGATCACCACGGGGTTTATTACTGCACCCACAGACCGATCACCGCGGGGTTTATTCCCGCACCCACAGACCGATCACCGCGAGGTTTATAACCCACACCCACAGAGTGATCACCGCGGGGTTTATTACCGCACCCACAGAGCGATCACCGCGGGGTTTATTACCCACACCCACAGACCGATCACCGCGAGGTTTATTACCCACACCCACAGAGAGATCACCGCGGGGTTTATTACCGTACCCACAGACCGATCTCCGCGGGGTTTATTACCCACACCCACAGACCGATCACCGCGAGGTTTATTACCCGCACCCACAGAGCGATCACCGCGGGGTTTATTACCGCACCCACAGACCGATCACCACGGGGTTTATTACTGTACCCACAGAGCGATCACCGCGGGGTTTATTACTCACACCCACAGACCGATCACCGCGGGGTTTATTACCCACACCCACAGACCAATCACCGCGGGGTTTATTACCGCACCCACAGACCGATCACCGCGGGGTTTATTACCGCATCCACAGAGTGATCCCGCGGGGTTTATTACCCACACCCACAGACCGATCACCGCGGGGTTTATTACCCACACCCACAGAGCGATCACCGTGGGGTTTATTACCCACACCCACAGACCAATCACCGCGGGGTTTATTACCGCACCCACAGACCGATCACCGCGGGGTTTATTACCCAAACCCACAGAGAGATCACCGCGGGGTTTATTACTGTACCCACAGACCGATCACCGCGAGGGTTATTCCCCAAACCCACAGAGTGATCACCGCGGGGTTTATTACACACACCCACAGACTGATCACCGTGGGGTTTATTACCGTACCCACAGAGCGATCACCGCGGGGTTTATTCCCGCACCCACAGAGCGATCACCGCGGGGTTTATTACCCACACCCACAGACCGATCACCACGGGGTTTATTACCGCACCCACAGAGCGATCACCACGGGGTTTATTACCGCACCCACAGACCGATCACCACGGGGTTTATTACCGCACCCACAGACCGATCACCACGGGGTTTATTACCGTACCCACAGAGCGATCACCGCGGGGTTTATTCCCGCACCCACAGACCGATCACCGCGAGGTTTATTACCCACACCCACAGACCGATCACCACGGGGTTTATTACCGCACCCACAGACCGATCACCACGGGGTTTATTACCGCACCCACAGAGCGATCACCACGGGGTTTATTACTGCACCCACAGACCGATCACCGCGGGGTTTATTCCCGCACCCACAGACCGATCACCGCGAGGTTTATAACCCACACCCACAGAGTGATCACCGCGGGGTTTATTACCGCACCCACAGAGCGATCACCGCGGGGTTTATTACCCACACCCACAGACCGATCACCGCGAGGTTTATTACCCACACCCACAGAGAGATCACCGCGGGGTTTATTACCGTACCCACAGACCGATCTCCGCGGGGTTTATTACCCACACCCACAGACCGATCACCGCGAGGTTTATTACCCGCACCCACAGAGCGATCACCGCGGGGTTTATTACCGCACCCACAGACCGATCACCACGGGGTTTATTACTGTACCCACAGAGCGATCACCGCGGGGTTTATTACTCACACCCACAGACCGATCACCGCGGGGTTTATTACCCACACCCACAGACCAATCACCGCGGGGTTTATTACCGCACCCACAGACCGATCACCGCGGGGTTTATTACCGCATCCACAGAGTGATCCCGCGGGGTTTATTACCCACACCCACAGACCGATCACCGCGGGGTTTATTACCCACACCCACAGACCAATCACCGCGGGGTTTATTACCGCACCCACAGACCGATCACCGCGGGGTTTATTACCCACACCCACAGACCGATCACCGCGGGGTTTATTACCGCACCCACAGAGCGATCACCGCGGGGTATATTACCGCACCCACAGACCGATCACCGTGGGATTTATTACCCACACCCACAGACCGATCACCGCGGGGTTTATTACCACACCCACAGAGCAATCACCGCGAGGGTTATTACCCAAACCCACAGAGCGATCACCGCGGGGTTTATTACCGCACCCACAGAGTGATCACCGCGGGGTTTATTACCGCACCCACAGACCGATCACCGCGGGGTTTATTACCGCACCCACAGAGCGATTACCGCGGGGTTTATTACCCACACCCACAGAGCGATCACCACGGGGTTTATTACCGCACCCACAGAGTGATCACCGCGGGGTTTATTACCCACACCCACAGAGCGTTCACCGCGGGGTTTATTACCGCACCCACAGAGCGATCACCACGGAGTTTATTACCGCACCCACAGAGCGATCACCGCGGGGTTTATTACCGCACCCACAGACCGATCACCGTGAGGTTTATTACCCACACCCACAGAGCGATCACCGCGAGGGTTATTAACCAAACCCACAGAGCGATCACCACGGGGTTTATTACCACACCCACAGAGCGATCACCACGGGGTTTATTACCGCACCCACAGACCGATCACCGCGGGGTTTATTACCGCACTCACAGAGCGATAACCGCGGGGTTTATTCCCCACACCCACAGACCGATCACCACGGGGTTTATTACCGCACTCACAGAGCGATCAACGCGTGGTTTATTACCCACACCCACAGACCGTTCACCGTGGGGTTTAGTCCCCACACCCACAGACCAATCACCGCGGGGTTTATTACCCACACCCACAGAGCGATCACCGCGGGGTTTATTACCCACACCCACAGACCGTTCACCATGGGGTTTATTACCCACACCCACAGACCGATCACCGCGGGGTTAATTACCGCACCCACAGACCGATCACCGCGGGGTTTATTACTGCACCCACAGAGCGATCACCGCAGGGTTTATTACCGCATCCACAGACCGATCACCGCGGGGTTTATTACCGCACCCACAGAGTGATCACCGCGGGGTTTATTACCGCACCCACAGACCGATCACCGCGGGGTTTATTACCGCACCCACAGAGTGATCACCGCGGGGTTTATTACCGCACCCACAGACCGATCACCGCGGGGTTTATTACCGCACCCACAGAGTGATCACCGCGGGGTTTATTACCCACACCCACAGAGCGATCACCGAGGGGTTTATTACCGCATCCACAGAGCGATCACCACGGGGTTTATTACCCACACCCACAGACCGATCACCGCGGGGTTTATTACCGCACCCACAGAGCGATCACCGCGGGGTTTATTACCGCACCCACAGAGCGATCACCGCGGGGTTTATTACCGCACCCACAGAGCGATCACCGCGGGGTTTATTACCGTACCCACAGAGCGATCACCGCGGGGTTTATTACCGCACCCACAGAGAGATCACCGCGGGGTTTATTACCGTACCCACAGACCGATTACCGCGGGGTTTATTACCGCACCCACAGACCGATCACCGCGGGGTTTATTAACGTACCCACAGACCAATCACCGCGGGGTTTATTACCGCACCCACAGAGAGATCACCGCGGGGTTTATTAACGTACCCACAGACCGATCACCGCGGGGTTTATTACCCACACCCACAGACCAATCACCGCGGGGTTTATTACCGCACCCACAGACCAATCACCGCGGGGTTTATTACCCACACCCACAGACCGATCACCGCGGGGTTTATTACCCACTCCCACAGGCCAATCACCGCGGGGTTTATTACCGCACCCACAGAGAGATCACCGCGGGGTTTATTACCTCACCCACAGAGTGATCACCGCGGGGTTTATTACCCAAACCCACAGAGAGATCACCGCGGGGTTTATTACTGTACCCACAGACCGATCACCGCGAGGGTTATTCCCCAAACCCACAGAGTGATCACCGCGGGGTTTATTACACACACCCACAGACTGATCACCGCGGGGTTTATTACCGTACCCACAGAGCGATCACCGCGGGGTTTATTCCCGCACCCACAGAGCGATCACCGCGGGGTTTATTACCCACACCCACAGACCGATCACCACGGGGTTTATTACCGCACTCACAGAGCGATCACCACGGGGTTTATTACCGCACCCACAGACCGATCACCACGGGGTTTATTACCGTACCCACAGAGCGATCACCGCGGGGTTTCTTCCCGCACCCACAGACCGATCACCGCGAGGTTTATTACCCACACCCACAGAGTGATCACCGCGGGGTTTATTACCGCACCCACAGACCGATCACCATGGGGTTTATTACCGCACCCACAGACCGATCACCACGGGGTTTATTACCGCACCCACAGACCGATCACCACGGGGTTTATTACCGCACCCACAGAGCGATCACCACGGGGTTTATTACTGCACCCACAGACCGATCACCGCGGGGTTTATTCCCGCACCCACAGACCGATCACCGCGAGGTTTATAACCCACACCCACAGAGTGATCACCGCGGGGTTTATTACCGCACCCACAGAGCGATCACCGCGGGGTTTATTACCCACACCCACAGACCGATCACCGCGAGGTTTATTACCCACACCCACAGAGAGATCACCGCGGGGTTTATTACCGTACCCACAGACCGATCTCCGCGGGGTTTATTACCCACACCCACAGACCGATCACCGCGAGGTTTATTACCCGCACCCACAGAGCGATCACCGCGGGGTTTATTACCGCACCCACAGACCGATCACCACGGGGTTTATTACTGTACCCACAGAGCGATCACCGCGGGGTTTATTACTCACACCCACAGACCGATCACCGCGGGGTTTATTACCCACACCCACAGACCAATCACCGCGGGGTTTATTACCGCACCCACAGACCGATCACCGCGGGGTTTATTACCGCATCCACAGAGTGATCCCGCGGGGTTTATTACCCACACCCACAGACCGATCACCGCGGGGTTTATTACCCACACCCACAGAGCGATCACCGTGGGGTTTATTACCCACACCCACAGACCAATCACCGCGGGGTTTATTACCGCACCCACAGACCGATCACCGCGGGGTTTATTACCCAAACCCACAGAGAGATCACGGCGGGGTTTATTACTGTACCCACAGACCGATCACCGCGAGGGTTATTCCCCAAACCCACAGAGTGATCACCGCGGGGTTTATTACACACACCCACAGACTGATCACCGCGGGGTTTATTACCGCACCCACAGAGTGATCACCGCGGGGTTTATTACCCACACCCACAGAGCGATCACCGCGGGGTTTATTCCCGCACCCACAGAGCGATCACCGCGGGGTTTATTACACACACCCACAGACCGATCACCACGGGGTTTATTACCGCACCCACAGAGCGATCACCACGGGGTTTATTACCGCACCCACAGACCGATCACCACGGGGTTTATTACCGCACCCACAGACCGATCACCACGGGGTTTATTACCGTACCCACAGAGCGATCACCGCGGGGTTTATTCCCGCACCCACAGACCGATCACCGCGAGGTTTATTACCCACACCCACAGACCGATCACCACGGGGTTTATTACCGCACCCACAGACCGATCACCACGGAGTTTATTACCGCACCCACAGAGCGATCACCACGGGGTTTATTACTGCACCCACAGACCGATCACCGCGGGGTTTATTCCCGCACCCACAGACCGATCACCGCGAGGTTTATAACCAACACCCACAGAGTGATCACCGCGGGGTTTATTACCGCACCCACAGAGCGATCACCGCGGGGTTTATTACCCACACCCACAGACCGATCACCGCGAGGTTTATTACCCACACCCACAGAGAGATCACCGCGGGGTTTATTACCGTACCCACAGACCGATCTCCGCGGGGTTTATTACCCACACCCACAGACCGATCACCGCGAGGTTTATTACCCGCACCCACAGAGCGATCACCGCGGGGTTTATTACCGCACCCACAGACCGATCACCACGGGGTTTATTACTGTACCCACAGAGCGATCACCGCGGGGTTTATTACTCACACCCACAGACCGATCACCGCGGGGTTTATTACCCACACCCACAGACCAATCACCGTGGGGTTTATTACCGCACCCACAGACCGATCACCGCGGGGTTTATTACCGCATCCACAGAGTGATCCCGCGGGGTTTATTACCCACACCCACAGACCGATCACCGCGGGGTTTATTACCCACACCCACAGACCAATCACCGCGGGGTTTATTACCGCACCCACAGACCGATCACCGCGGGGTTTATTACCCACACCCACAGACCGATCACCGCGGGGTTTATTACCGCACCCACAGAGCGATCACCGCGGGGTATATTACCGCACCCACAGACCGATCACCGTGGGATTTATTACCCACACCCACAGACCGATCACCGCGGGGTTTATTACCACACCCACAGAGCAATCACCGCGAGGGTTATTACCCAAACCCACAGAGCGATCACCGCGGGGTTTATTACCGCACCCACAGAGTGATCACCGCGGGGTTTATTACCGCACCCACAGACCGATCACCGCGGGGTTTATTACCGCACCCACAGAGCGATTACCGCGGGGTTTATTACCCACACCCACAGAGCGATCACCACGGGGTTTATTACCGCACCCACAGAGTGATCACCGCGGGGTTTATTACCCACACCCACAGAGCGTTCACCGCGGGGTTTATTACCGCACCCACAGAGCGATCACCACGGAGTTTATTACCGCACCCACAGAGCGATCACCGCGGGGTTTATTACCGCACCCACAGACCGATCACCGTGAGGTTTATTACCCACACCCACAGAGCGATCACCGCGAGGGTTATTAACCAAACCCACAGAGCGATCACCACGGGGTTTATTACCACACCCACAGAGCGATCACCACGGGGTTTATTACCGCACCCACAGACCGATCACCGCGGGGTTTATTACCGCACTCACAGAGCGATAACCGCGGGGTTTATTCCCCACACCCACAGACCGATCACCACGGGGTTTATTACCGCACTCACAGAGCGATCAACGCGTGGTTTATTACCCACACCCACAGACCGTTCACCGTGGGGTTTAGTCCCCACACCCACAGACCAATCACCGCGGGGTTTATTACCCACACCCACAGAGCGATCACCGCGGGGTTTATTACCCACACCCACAGACCGTTCACCATGGGGTTTATTACCCACACCCACAGACCGATCACCGCGGGGTTAATTACCGCACCCACAGACCGATCACCGCGGGGTTTATTACTGCACCCACAGAGCGATCACCGCAGGGTTTATTACCGCATCCACAGACCGATCACCGCGGGGTTTATTACCGCACCCACAGAGTGATCACCGCGGGGTTTATTACCGCACCCACAGACCGATCACCGCGGGGTTTATTACCGCACCCACAGAGTGATCACCGCGGGGTTTATTACCGCACCCACAGACCGATCACCGCGGGGTTTATTACCGCACCCACAGAGTGATCACCGCGGGGTTTATTACCCACACCCACAGAGCGATCACCGAGGGGTTTATTACCGCATCCACAGAGCGATCACCACGGGGTTTATTACCCGCACCCACAGAGCGATCACCGCGGGGTTTATTACCCACACCCACAGACCGATCACCGCGAGGTTTATTACCCACACCCACAGAGAGATCACCGCGGGGTTTATTACCGTACCCACAGACCGATCTCCGCGGGGTTTATTACCCACACCCACAGACCGATCACCGCGAGGTTTATTACCCGCACCCACAGAGCGATCACCGCGGGGTTTATTACCGCACCCACAGACCGATCACCACGGGGTTTATTACTGTACCCACAGAGCGATCACCGCGGGGTTTATTACTCACACCCACAGACCGATCACCGCGGGGTTTATTACCCACACCCACAGACCAATCACCGCGGGGTTTATTACCGCACCCACAGACCGATCACCGCGGGGTTTATTACCGCATCCACAGAGTGATCCCGCGGGGTTTATTACCCACACCCACAGACCGATCACCGCGGGGTTTATTACCCACACCCACAGAGCGATCACCGTGGGGTTTATTACCCACACCCACAGACCAATCACCGCGGGGTTTATTACCGCACCCACAGACCGATCACCGCGGGGTTTATTACCCAAACCCACAGAGAGATCACGGCGGGGTTTATTACTGTACCCACAGACCGATCACCGCGAGGGTTATTCCCCAAACCCACAGAGTGATCACCGCGGGGTTTATTACACACACCCACAGACTGATCACCGCGGGGTTTATTACCGCACCCACAGAGTGATCACCGCGGGGTTTATTACCCACACCCACAGAGCGATCACCGCGGGGTTTATTCCCGCACCCACAGAGCGATCACCGCGGGGTTTATTACACACACCCACAGACCGATCACCACGGGGTTTATTACCGCACCCACAGAGCGATCACCACGGGGTTTATTACCGCACCCACAGACCGATCACCACGGGGTTTATTACCGCACCCACAGACCGATCACCACGGGGTTTATTACCGTACCCACAGAGCGATCACCGCGGGGTTTATTCCCGCACCCACAGACCGATCACCGCGAGGTTTATTACCCACACCCACAGACCGATCACCACGGGGTTTATTACCGCACCCACAGACCGATCACCACGGAGTTTATTACCGCACCCACAGAGCGATCACCACGGGGTTTATTACTGCACCCACAGACCGATCACCGCGGGGTTTATTCCCGCACCCACAGACCGATCACCGCGAGGTTTATAACCAACACCCACAGAGTGATCACCGCGGGGTTTATTACCGCACCCACAGAGCGATCACCGCGGGGTTTATTACCCACACCCACAGACCGATCACCGCGAGGTTTATTACCCACACCCACAGAGAGATCACCGCGGGGTTTATTACCGTACCCACAGACCGATCTCCGCGGGGTTTATTACCCACACCCACAGACCGATCACCGCGAGGTTTATTACCCGCACCCACAGAGCGATCACCGCGGGGTTTATTACCGCACCCACAGACCGATCACCACGGGGTTTATTACTGTACCCACAGAGCGATCACCGCGGGGTTTATTACTCACACCCACAGACCGATCACCGCGGGGTTTATTACCCACACCCACAGACCAATCACCGTGGGGTTTATTACCGCACCCACAGACCGATCACCGCGGGGTTTATTACCGCATCCACAGAGTGATCCCGCGGGGTTTATTACCCACACCCACAGACCGATCACCGCGGGGTTTATTACCCACACCCACAGACCAATCACCGCGGGGTTTATTACCGCACCCACAGACCGATCACCGCGGGGTTTATTACCCACACCCACAGACCGATCACCGCGGGGTTTATTACCGCACCCACAGAGCGATCACCGCGGGGTATATTACCGCACCCACAGACCGATCACCGTGGGATTTATTACCCACACCCACAGACCGATCACCGCGGGGTTTATTACCACACCCACAGAGCAATCACCGCGAGGGTTATTACCCAAACCCACAGAGCGATCACCGCGGGGTTTATTACCGCACCCACAGAGTGATCACCGCGGGGTTTATTACCGCACCCACAGACCGATCACCGCGGGGTTTATTACCGCACCCACAGAGCGATTACCGCGGGGTTTATTACCCACACCCACAGAGCGATCACCACGGGGTTTATTACCGCACCCACAGAGTGATCACCGCGGGGTTTATTACCCACACCCACAGAGCGTTCACCGCGGGGTTTATTACCGCACCCACAGAGCGATCACCACGGAGTTTATTACCGCACCCACAGAGCGATCACCGCGGGGTTTATTACCGCACCCACAGACCGATCACCGTGAGGTTTATTACCCACACCCACAGAGCGATCACCGCGAGGGTTATTAACCAAACCCACAGAGCGATCACCACGGGGTTTATTACCACACCCACAGAGCGATCACCACGGGGTTTATTACCGCACCCACAGACCGATCACCGCGGGGTTTATTACCGCACTCACAGAGCGATAACCGCGGGGTTTATTCCCCACACCCACAGACCGATCACCACGGGGTTTATTACCGCACTCACAGAGCGATCAACGCGTGGTTTATTACCCACACCCACAGACCGTTCACCGTGGGGTTTAGTCCCCACACCCACAGACCAATCACCGCGGGGTTTATTACCCACACCCACAGAGCGATCACCGCGGGGTTTATTACCCACACCCACAGACCGTTCACCATGGGGTTTATTACCCACACCCACAGACCGATCACCGCGGGGTTAATTACCGCACCCACAGACCGATCACCGCGGGGTTTATTACTGCACCCACAGAGCGATCACCGCAGGGTTTATTACCGCATCCACAGACCGATCACCGCGGGGTTTATTACCGCACCCACAGAGTGATCACCGCGGGGTTTATTACCGCACCCACAGACCGATCACCGCGGGGTTTATTACCGCACCCACAGAGTGATCACCGCGGGGTTTATTACCGCACCCACAGACCGATCACCGCGGGGTTTATTACCGCACCCACAGAGTGATCACCGCGGGGTTTATTACCCACACCCACAGAGCGATCACCGAGGGGTTTATTACCGCATCCACAGAGCGATCACCACGGGGTTTATTACCCACACCCACAGACCGATCACCGCGGGGTTTATTACCCACACCCACAGAGCGATCACCGAGGGGTTTATTACCGCATCCACAGAGCGATCACCACGGGGTTTATTACCCACACCCACAGACCAATCACCGCGGGGTTTATTACCGTACCCACAGACCGATCACCGCGGGGTTTATTACCGCACCCACAGAGCGATCACCGCGGGGTTTATTACCGCACCCACAGAGCGATCACCGCGGGGTTTATTACCGCACCCACAGAGCGATCACCGCGGGGTTTATTACCGTACCCACAGAGCGATCACCGCGGGGTTTATTACCGCACCCACAGAGAGATCACCGCGGGGTTTATTACCGTACCCACAGACCGATTACCGCGGGGTTTATTACCGCACCCACAGACCGATCACCGCGGGGTTTATTAACGTACCCACAGACCAATCACCGCGGGGTTTATTACCGCACCCACAGAGAGATCACCGCGGGGTTTATTAACGTACCCACAGACCGATCACCGCGGGGTTTATTACCCACACCCACAGACCAATCACCGCGGGGTTTATTACCGCACCCACAGAGTGATCCCGCGGGGTTTATTACCCACACCCACAGAGAGATCACCGCGGGGTTTATTACTGTACCCACAGACCGATCACCGCGGGGTTTATTACCCACACCCACAGAGTGATCACCGCGGGGTTTATTACCGCACCCACAGACCGATCACCGTGAGGTTTATTACCCACACCCACAGACCAATCACCGCGGGGTTTATTACCGCACCCACAGAGTGATCCCGCGGGGTTTATTACCCAAACCCACAGAGAGATCACCGCGGGGTTTATTACTGTACCCACAGACCGATCACCGCGGGGTTTATTACCCACACCCACAGAGTGATCACCGCGGGGTTTATTACCGCACCCACAGACCGATCACCGCGAGGGTTATTACCCAAACCCACAGAGTGATCACCGCGGGGTTTATTACCCACACCCACAGAGTGATCACCGCGGGGTTTATTACCCACACCCACAGAGCGATCACCGCGGGGTTTAATACCGCACCCACAGAGCGATCACCGCGGGGTTTATTACCCACACCCACAGACCGATCACCGCGGGGTTTATTACCGCACCCACAGAGCGATCACCGCGGGGTATATTACCGCACCCACAGACCGATCACCGTGGGGTTTATTACCCACACCCACAGAGAGATCACCGCGGGGTTTATTACCGCACCCAGAGCGATCACCCTGGCGTTTATTACCACACCCACAGAGCGATCACCGCGAGGGTTATTACCCAAACCCACAGAGTGATCACCGCGGGGTTTATTACCGCACCCACAGACCGATCACCGCAGGGTTTATTACCGCACTCACAGAGCGATTACCGCGGGGTTTATTACCCACACCCACAGAGCGATCACCACGGGGTTTATTACCGCACCCACAGAGTGATCACCGCGGGGTTTATTACCGCACCCACAGACCGTTCACCGCGGGGTTTATTACCCACACCCACAGAGCGATCACCGCGGGGTTTATTACCACAACCACAGACCGATCACCGCGGGGTTTATTACCCACACCCACAGACCGATCACCGCGGGGTTTATTACCGCACCCACAGACCGATCACCGCGGGGTTTATTACCCACACCCACAGAGTGATCACCGCGGGGTTTATTACCGCACCCACAGACCGATCACCGCGGGGTTTATTACCGCACCCACAGAGCGATCACCGCGGGGTTTATTACCGCACCCACAGACCGATCACCGCGGGGTTTATTATCGCACCCACAGAGCGATCACCGCGGGGTTTATTATCGCACCCACAGAGCGATCACCGCGGGGTTTATTACCCACACCCACAGACCGATCACCGCGGGGTTTATTACCCACACCCACAGAGCGATCACCGCGGGGTTTATTACCGCACCCACAGACCGATCACCGCGGGGTTTATTACCGCACCCACAGACCGATCACCGCGGGGTTTATTACCGCACCCACAGAGCGATCACCGCGGGGTTTATTACCGGACCCACAGAGTGATCACCGCGGGGTTTATTACCCACACCCACAGACCAATCACCGCGGGGTTTATTACCGCACCCAGAGAGTGATCACCGCGGGGTTTATTACCCACACCCACAGACCGATCATCGCGGGGTTTATTACCGCACCCACAGAGCGATCACCGCGGGGTTTATTACCGTCCCACAGAGCGATCACCGCGGGGTTTATTACCGCACCCACAGAGCGATCACCGCGGGGTTTATTACCGCACCCACAGACCTATCACCACGGGGTTTATTACCGCACCCACAGAGCGATCACCGCGGGGTTTATTACCGCACCCACAGAGCGATCACCGTGGGGTTTATTACCCACACCCACAGACCGATCACCACGGGGTTTATTACCGCACCCACAGACCGATCACCGTGGGGTTTATTACCCACACCCACAGACCGTTCACCGTGGGGTTTATTACCAGACCCACAGAGCGATCACCGCGGGGTTTATTACCGCACCCACAGACCGATCACCGTGGGGTTTATTACCCACACCCACAGACCGATCACTGCGGTGTTTATTACCGGACCCACAGACCGATCATCGCGGGGTTTATTACCCGCACCCACAGAGCGATCACCGCGGGTTTTATTACCGCACCCACATACCGATCACCGTGGGGTTTATTACCGCACCCACAGAGCGATCACCACGAGGTTTATTACCCACACCCACAGACAGATCACCGCGGGGTTTATTACCGCACCCACAGAGCGATCACCGTGGGGTTTATTACCCACACCCACAGACCGATCACCGCGGGGTTTATTACCGCACCCACAGACCGATCACCGCGGGGTTTATTACCCACACCCACAGACCGATCAGCGCGGGGTTTATTACCGCATCCACAGAGCGATCACCGCGGGGTTTATTACCGCACCCACAGAGCGATCACCGCGGGGTTTATTACCGCACCCACAGAGAGATCACCGCGGGGTTTATTACCCACACCCACAGACCGATCACCGCGGGGTTTATTACCGCACCCACAGACCGATCACCGTGGGGTTTATTAACGCACCCACAGACCGATCACCGCGGGGTTTATTACCGCACCAACAGAGCGATCACCGCGGGGTTTATTACCGCACCCACAGACCGATCACCGTGGGGTCTATTAACGCACCCACAGAGCGATCACCGCGGGGTTTATTACCCACACCCACAGAGAGATCACCACGGGGTTTATTACCGCACCCACAGACCGATCACCACGGGGTTTATTACCGCACCCACAGAGTGATCACCGCCGGGTTTATTACCGCACCCACAGAGCGATCACCGCCGGGTTTATTAACCACACCCACAGAGCGATCACCGCGGGGTTTATTACCCACACCCACAGACCGATCACCGCGGGGTTTATTACCGCACCCACAGACCGATCACCGCGGGGTTTATTACCGCATCCACAGAGTGATCACCGCGGGGTTTATTAACGCACCCACAGACCGATCACCGCGGGGTTTATTACCCACACCCACAGAGCGATCACCGCGGGGTTTATTACAGCACCCACAGAGTGATCACCGCGGGGTTTATTACCCACACCCACAGAGCGATCACCGCGTGGTTTATTACCGCACCCACAGAGCGATCACCGCGGGGTTTATTACCCACACCCACAGACCGATCACCGCGGGGTTTATTACCCACACCCACAGAGCGATCACCACGGGGTTTATTACCAACACCCACAGACCGATCACCGCGGGGTTTATTACCGCACCCACAGAGCGATCACCGTGGGGTTTATTACCCACACCCACAGACCGATCACCGCGGGGTTTATTACCGCACCCACAGAGCGATCACCGCCGGGTTTATTACCGCACCCACAGACCGATCACCGCCGGGTTTATTACCGCACCCACAGACCGATCACCACGGCGTTTATTACCGTACCCACAGACCGATCACCGTGGGGTTTATTACCCACACCCACAGACCGATCACCGCGGGGTTTATTACCCACACCCACAGACCGATCACCGCGGGGTTTATTACCGCACCCACAGACCGATCACCGCGGGGTTTATTACCGCACCCACAGACCGATCACCGTGGGGTTTATTACCCACACCCACAGACCGTTCACCGTGGGGTTTATTACCAGACCCACAGAGCGATCACCGCGGGGTTTATTACCGCACCCACAGACCGATCACCGTGGGGTTTATTACCCACACCCACAGACCGATCACTGCGGTGTTTATTACCGGACCCACAGACCGATCATCGCGGGGTTTATTACCCGCACCCACAGAGCGATCACCGCGGGTTTTATTACCGCACCCACAGACCGATCACCGTGGGGTTTATTACCGCACCCACAGAGCGATCACCACGAGGTTTATTACCCACACCCACAGACAGATCACCGCGGGGTTTATTACCGCACCCACAGAGCGATCACCGTGGGGTTTATTACCCACACCCACAGACCGATCACCGCGGGGTTTATTACCGCACCCACAGACCGATCACCGCGGGGTTTATTACCCACACCCACAGACCGATCAGCGCGGGGTTTATTACCGCATCCACAGAGCGATCACCGCGGGGTTTATTACCGCACCCACAGAGCGATCACCACGGGGTTTATTACCGCACCCACAGAGAGATCACCGCGGGGTTTATTACCCACACCCACAGACCGATCACCGCGGGGTTTATTACCGCACCCACAGACCGATCACCGTGGGGTTTATTAACGCACCCACAGACCGATCACCGCGGGGTTTATTACCGCACCCACAGAGCGATCACCGCGGGGTTTATTACCGCACCCACAGACCGATCACCGTGGGGTTTATTAACGCACCCACAGAGCGATCACCGCGGGGTTTATTACCCACACCCACAGAGAGATCACCACGGGGTTTATTACCGCACCCACAGACCGATCACCACGGGGTTTATTACCGCACCCACAGAGTGATCACCGCCGGGTTTATTACCGCACCCACAGAGCGATCACCGCCGGGTTTATTAACCACACCCACAGAGCGATCACCACGGGGTTTATTACCCACACCCACAGACCGATCACCGCGGGGTTTATTACCGCACCCACAGACCGATCACCGCGGGGTTTATTACCGCATCCACAGAGTGATCACCGCGGGGTTTATTAACGCACCCACAGACCGATCACCGCGGGGTTTATTACCCACACCCACAGACCGATCACCGCGGGGTTTATTACCCACACCCACAGAGCGATCACCACGGGGTTTATTACCCACACCCACAGACCGATCACCGCGGGGTTTATTACCGCACCCACAGAGCGATCACCGTGGGGTTTATTACCCACACCCACAGACCGATCACCGCGGGGTTTATTACCGCACCCACAGAGCGATCACCGCCGGGTTTATTACCGCACCCACAGACCGATCACCGCCGGTTTTATTACCGCACCCACAGACCGATCACCGCGGGGTTTATTACCGTACCCACAGACCGATCACCGTGGGGTTTATTACCCACACCCACAGACCGATCACCGCGGGGTTTATTACCCACACCCACAGACCGATCACCGTGGGGTTTATTACCGCACCCACAGACCGATCACCGCGGGGTTTATTACTGCACCCACAGAGCGATCACCGCGGGGTTTATTACCGCACCCACAGACCGATCACAGCGGGGTTTATTACCGCACCCACAGAGTGATCACCGCAGGGTTTATTACCGCACCCACAGAGTGATCACCGCGGGGTTTATTACTCACACCCACAGACCGATCCCCGCGGGGTTTATTACCGCACCCACAGAGCGATCACCGCGGGGTTTATTACCGCACCCACAGAGCGATCACCGCGGGGTTTATTACCGCACCCACAGAGTGATCCCGCGGGGTTTAGTACCCAAACCCACAGAGAGATCACCGCGGGGTTTATTACTGTACCCACAGACCGATCACCGCGGGGTTTATTACCCACACCCACAGAGCGATCACCGCGGGGTTTATTACCGCACCCACAGAGAGATCACCGCGGGGTTTATTACCCACACCCACAGACCGATCACCGCGGGGTTTAGTCCCCACACCCACAGACCGATCACCGCGGGGTTTAGTCCCCACACCCACAGACCGATCACCGCGAGGGTTATTACCCAAACCCACAGAGTGATCACCGCGGGGTTTATTACCCACACCCACAGACCGATCACCGCGGGGTTTATTACCGCACCCACAGAGCGATCACCGCGGGGTATATTACCGCACCCACAGACCGATCACCGTGGGGTTTATTACCCACACCCACAGAGAGATCACCGCGGGGTTTATTACCGCACCCAGAGAGCGATCACCGCGGGGTATATTACCGCACCCACAGAGCGATCACCGCGAGGTTTATTTCCCAAACCCACAGAGTGATCACCGCGGGGTTTATTACCGCACCCACAGAGCGATCACCGCGAGGTTTATTTCCCAAACCCACAGACCGATCACCGCGGGGTTTATTACCCACACCCACAGAGCGATCACCGCGGGGTTTATTACCCACACCCACAGAGAGATCACCGCGGGGTTTATGACCCACACCCACAGACCGATCACCGCGGGGTTTATTACCCACACCCACAGACCGATCACCACGGGGTTTATTTCCCAAACCCACAGAGCGATCACCGCGGGGTTTATTACCGCACCCACAGAGCGATCACCGTGGGGTTTATTACCCACACCCACAGAGATCACCGCGGGGTTTATTACCCACACCCACAGACCGATCACCACGGGGTTTATTTCCCAAACCCACAGACCGATCACCGCGGGGTTTATTACCCACACCCACAGAGCGATCACCGCGGGGTTTATTACCGCACTCACAGAGCGATCACCACGGGGTTTATTACCCACACCCACAGACCGATCACCACGGGGATTATTACCGCACCCACAGAGAGATCACCGCGGGGTTTATTACCGCACCCAGAGAGCGATCACCGCGGAGTATATTACCGCACCCACAGAGCGATCACCGCGAGGGTTATTACCCAAACCCACAGAGTGATCACCGCGGGGTTTATTACCGCACCCACAGACCGATCACCGCGGGGTTTATTACCGCACTCACAGAGCGATCACCGCGGGGTTTATTACCGCACCCACAGAGCGATCACCGCGGGGTTTATTACCCAAACCCACAGACCGTTCACCGTGGGGTTTATTACCCACACCCACAGAGCGATCACCGCGGGGTTTATTACCGCACCCAGAGAGCGATCACCGCGGGGATTATTACCGCAACCACAGACCGATCACCGCGGGGTTTATTACCGCACCCACAGACCGATCACCGCGAGGTTTATTTCCGCACCCACAGACCGATCACCGCGGGGTTTATTACCCACACCCACAGACCGATCACCACGGGGTTTATTACCGCACCCACAGAGCGATCACCGCGGGGTTTATTACCCACACCCACAGAGAGATCACCGCGGGGTTTATTACCGCACCCACAGAGCGATCACCGCGGGGTTTATTTCCGCACCCACAGAGTGATCACCGCGGGGTTTATTACCCACACCCACAGACCGATCACCGCGGGGTTTATTACCCACACCCACAGACCGATCACCGCGGGGTTTATTACTCACACCCACAGACCGATCACCGCGGGGTTTATTACCCACACCCACAGACCGATCACCGTGGGGTTTTTTACCTCCCCCACAGAGTGATCCCGCGGGGTTTATTACCCAAACCCACAGAGAGATCACCGCGGGGTTTATTACTGTACCCACAGACCGATCACCGCGGGGTTTATTACCCACACCCACAGACCGATCACCGCGAGGGTTATTCCCCAAACCCACAGAGTGATCACCGCGGGGTTTATTACCACACCCACAGAGCGATCACCGCGGGGTTTATTACCCACAGAGCGATCACCGCGGGGTTTATTACCCACACCCACAGAGCGATCACCACGGGGTTTATTACCGCACCCACAGAGCGATCACCGCGGGGTTTATTACCGCACCCACAGAGCGATCACCGCGGGGTTTATTACCGCACCCACAGACTGATCACCGCGGGGTTTATTACCGCACCCACAGAGCGATCACCGCGGGGTTTATTATCTCACCCACAGAGCGATCACCGCGGGGTTTATTACCCACACCCACAGAGAGATCACCGCGGGGTTTATTATCGCACCCACAGAGCGATCACCGCGGGGTTTATTACCGCACCCACAGACCGATCACCGCGAGGGTTATTCCCCAAACCCACAGAGTGATCCCGCGGGGTTTATTACCCAAACCCACAGAGAGATCACCGCGGGGTTTATTACTGTACCCACAGACCGATCACCGCGGGGTTTATTACCCACACCCACAGACCAATCACCGCGAGGGTTATTCCCCAAACCCACAGAGTGATCACCGCGGGGTTTATTACCACAACCACAGACCGATCACCGCGGGGTTTATTACCCACAGAGCGATCACCGCGGGGTTTATTACCCACACCCACAGAGCGATCACCACGGGGTTTATTACCGCGCCCACAGAGCGATCACCGTGGGGTTTATTACCGCACCCACAGAGCGATCACCGCGGTGTTTATTACCGCACCCACAGAGCGATCACCGCGGGGTTTATTACCGCACCCACAGACCGATCACCGCGGGGTTTATTACCGTACCCACAGAGCGATCACCGCGGGGTTTATTACTCACACCCACAGACCGATCACCGCGGGGTTTATTACCGCACCCACAGAGCGATCACTGCGGGGTTTATTACCCACACCCACAGACCGATCACCACGGGGTTTATTACCGCACCCACAGAGCGATCACCACGGGGTTTATTACCGCACCCACAGAGCGATCACCGCGGTGTTTATTACCGCACCCACAGACCGATCACCGCGGGGTTTATTCCCGCACCCTCAGACCGATCACCGCGAGGTTTATTACCCACACCCACAGAGTGATCACCGCGGGGTTTATTACCGCACCCACAGAGCGATCACCGCGGGGTTTATTACCCACACCCACAGACCGATCACCGCGAGGTTTATTACCCACACCCACAGAGCGATCACCACGGGGTTTATTACCGCACCCACAGACCGATCACCGCGGGGTTTATTCCCACACCCACAGACCGATCACCGCGAGGTTTATTACCCACACCCACAGAGTGATCACCGCGGGGTTTATTACCGCACCCACAGACCGATCACCGCGAGGTTTATTACCCACACCCACAGAGCGATCACCGCGGGGTTTATTACCGCACCCACAGAGCGATCACCGCGGGGTTTATTACCGCACCCACAGACCGATCACCGCGGGGTTTATTACCGCACCCACAGAGAGATCACCGCGGGGTTTATTACCGCACCCACAGAGTGATCACCGCGGGGTTTATTACCGCACCCACAGAGCGATCACCGCGGGGATTATTACCGCATCCACAGACCGATCACCGCGGGGTTTATTACCGCACCCACAGACCGATCACCACGGGGTTTATTACCGCACCCACAGACCGATCACCATGAGGTTTATTACCCACACCCACAGACCAATCACCGCGGTGTTTATTACCGCACCCACAGAGCGATCACCACGGGGTTTATTACCGCACCCACAGACCGATCACCGCGAGGGTTATTACCCACACCCACAGACCAATCACCGCAGGGTTTATTACCGCACCCACAGACCGATCACCGCGGGGTTTATTACCGCACCCACAGACCGATCACCGCGAGGGTTATTACCCAAACCCACAGAGCGATCACCGCGGGGTTTATTACCCACACCCACACACCGATCACCGCGGGGTTTTTTACCGCACCCACAGAGCGATCACTGCCGGGTATATTACCGCACCCACAGACCGATGACCGTGGGGTTTATTACCCACACCCACAGAGAGATCACCGCGGGGTTTATTACCGCACCCAGAGAGCGATCACCGCGGGGTATATTACCGCACCCACAGAGCGATCACCGCGAGGGTTATTACCCAAACCCACAGAGCGATCACCGCGGGATTTATTACCGCACCCACAGACCGATCACCGCGGGGTTTATTACCGCACCCACAGAGCGATCACCGCGGGGTTTATTACCCAAACCCACAGAGAGATCACCGCGGGGTTTATTACTGTACCCACAGACCGATCACCGCGTGGGTTATTACCCACACCCACAGAGCGATCACCGCGGGGTTTATTACCGCAACCACAGACCGATCACCACGGGGTTTATTATCGCACCCACAGAGCGATCACCGCCGGGTTTATTACCGTACCCACAGAGCGATCACCGCGGGGTTTATTTCCGCACCCACAGAGAGATCACCGCGGGGTTTATTACCGCACCCACAGACCGATCACCGCGGGGTTTATTACCACACCCACAGAGCGATCACCGCGGGGTTTATTACCGCACCCACAGACCGATCACCGCGGGGTTTATTTCCGCACCCACAGAGTGATCACCGCGGGGTTTATTTCCGCACCCACAGAGAGATCACCGCGGGGTTTATTTCCGCACCCACAGAGTGATCACCGCGGGGTTTATTACCGCACCCACAGAGCGATCACCGCGGGGTTTATTATCGCACCCACAGAGCGATCACCATGGGGTTTATTACCTACTCCCACAGACCGATCACCGCGGGGTTTATTACCCACACCCACAGACCGATCACCGCGGGGTTTATTTCCGCACCCACACAGCGATCACCGTGGGGTTTATTACCGCACCCACAGACCGATCACCGCGGGGTTTATTACCGCACCCACAGAGCGATCACCGCGGGGTTTATTACCGCACCCACAGAGTGATCACCGCGGCGTTTATTTCCGCACCCACAGAGAGATCACCGCGGGGTTTATTTCCACACCCACAGAGCGATCACCGCGGGGTTTATTACCGCACCCACAGAGCGATCACCGCGGGGTTTATTTCCGCACCCACAGAGTGATCACCGCGGGGTTTATTACCCACACCCACAGACCGATCACCGCGCGGTTTATTTCCGCACCCACAGAGCGATCACTGCGGGGTTTATTACCCACACCCACAGAGCGATCACCGCGGGGTTTATTACCGCACCCACAGAGCGATCACTGCGGGGTTTATTACCCACACCCACAGACCAATCACCGCGGGGTTTATTACCCACACCCACAGACTGATCACCACGGGGTTTATTACCGCACCCACAGACCGATCACCGCGGGGTTTATTACCGCACCCACAGAGCGATCACCGCGGGGTTTATTTCCGCACCCACAGAGCGATCACTGCGGGGTTTATTACCCACACCCACAGACCAATCACCACGGGGTTTATTACCCACACCCACAGACCGATCACCATGGGGTTTATTACCGCACCCACAGACCAATCACCGCGGGGTTTATTACCCACACCCACAGACCGATCACCTCGGGGTTTATTACCGCACCCACAGAGCGATCACCGCGGGGTTTATTACCGCACCCACAGAGCGATCACCACGGGGTTTATTACCGCACCCACAGAGCGATCACCGCGGGGTTTATTACCCACACCCACAGACCAATCACCGCGGGGTTTATTACCGCACCCACAGAGCGATCACCGCGGGGTTTATTACCGCACCCACAGAGCGATCACCGCGGGGTTTATTACCGCACCCACAGACCGATCACCGCGGGGTTTATTACCCACACCCACAGACCAATCACCGCGGGGTTTATTACCCACACCCACAGACCGATCACCATGGGGTTTATTACCGCACCCACAGACCAATCACCGCGGGGTTTATTACCCACACCCACAGACCGATCACCGCGGGGTTTATTACCGCACCCACAGACCGATCACCGCGGGGTTTATTACCGCACCCACAGACCAATCACCGCGGGGTTTATTACCCACACCCACAGGCCAATCACCGCGGGGTTTATTACCGCACCCACAGAGTGATCACCGCGGGGTTTATTACCCAAACCCACAGAGAGATCACCGCGGGGTTTATTACTGTACCCACAGACCGATCACCGCGAGGGTTATTCCCCAAACCCACAGAGTGATCACCGCGGGGTTTATTACCGCACCCACAGACCGATCACCGCGGGGTTTATTACACACACCCACAGACTGATCACCGCGGGGTTTATTACCGCACCCACAGAGCGATCACCGTGGGGTTTATTACCCACACCCACAGAGCGATCACCGCGGAGTTTATTACCGCACCCACAGACCGATCACCACGGGGTTTATTACCGCACCCACAGACCGATCACCACGGGGTTTATTACCGTACCCACAGAGCGATCACCGCGGGGTTTATTCCCGCACCCACAGACCGATCACCGCGAGGTTTATTACCCACACCCACAGACCGATCACCACGGGGTTTATTACCGCACCCACAGACCGATCACCACGGGGTTGATTACCGCACCCACAGAGCGATCACCACGGGGTTTATTACCGCACCCACAGACCGATCACCGCGGGGTTTATTCCCGCACCCACAGACCGATCACCGCGAGGTTTATTACCCACACCCACAGAGTGATCACCGCGGGGTTTATTACCGCACCCACAGAGCGATCACCGCGGGGTTTATTACCCACACCCACAGACCGATCACCGCGAGGTTTATTACCCACACCCACAGAGAGATCACCGCGGGGTTTATTACCCACACCCACAGACCGATCACCGCGAGGTTTATTACCCGCACCCACAGAGCGATCACCGCGGGGTTTATTACCGCACCCACAGAGTGATCACCGCGGGGTTTATTACCCACACCCACAGACCGATCACCGCGGGGTTTATTACCCACACCCACAGAGCGATCACCACGGGGTTTATTACCGCACCCACAGAGCGATCACCGCGGGGTTTATTACCGCACCCACAGACCGATCACCGCGGGGTTTATTACCGCACCCACAGACCGATCACCACGGGGTTTATTACCGCACCCACAGACCGATCACCGCGGGGTTTATTACCGCACCCACAGACCGATCACCATGAGGTTTATTACCCACACCCACAGACCAATCACCGCGGTGTTTATTACCGCACCCACAGACCGATCACCGCGGGGTTTATTACCCACACCCACAGACCGATCACCGCAGGGTTTATTACCGCACCCACAGACCGATCACCACGGGGTTTATTACCGCACCCACAGACCGATCACCGCGGGGTTTATTACCGCACCCACAGACCGATCACCATGAGGTTTATTACCCACACCCACAGACCAATCACCGCGGTGTTTATTACCGCACCCACAGACCGATCACCGCGGGGTTTATTACCCACACCCACAGACCGATCACCGCGAGGGTTATTACCCAAACCCACAGAGTGATCACCGCGGGGTTTATTACCGCACCCACAGAGCGATCACCGCGGGGTTTATTACCCACACCCACACACCGATCACCGCGGGGTTTATTACCGCACCCACAGAGCGATCACCGCGGGGTATATTACCGCACCCACAGACCGATGACCGTGGGGTTTATTACCCACACCCACAGAGAGATCACCGCGGGGTTTATTACCGCACCCAGAGAGCGATCACCGCGGGGTATATTACCGCACCCACAGAGCGATCACCGCGAGGGTTATTACCCAAACCCACAGAGTGATCACCGCGGGATTTATTACCGCACCCACAGACCGATCACCGCGGGGTGTATTACCGCACCCACAGAGCGATCACCATGGGGTTTATTACCTACTCCCACAGACCGATCACCACGGGGTTTATTACCCACACCCACAGACCGATCACCGCGGGGTTTATTACAGCACCCACAGAGCGATCACCATGGGGTTTATTACCTACTCCCACAGACCGATCACCGCGGGGTTTATTTCCGCACCCACACAGCGATCACCGCGGGGTTTATTACCGCACCCACAGAGCGATCACCGCGGGGTTTATTACCCACACCCACAGACCGATCACCGCGAGGTTTATTACCCACACCCACAGAGCGATCACCGCGGGGTTTATTACCGCACCCACAGACCGATCACCGCGGGGTTTATTACCGCACCCACAGAGAGATCACCGCGGGGTTTATTACCGCACCCACAGAGTGATCACCGCGGGGTTTATTACCGCACCCACAGAGCGATCACCGCGAGGTTTATTACCCACACCCACAGAGCGATCACCGCGGGGATTATTACCGCATCCACAGACCGATCACCGCGGGGTTTATTACCGCACCCACAGACCGATCACCACGGGGTTTATTACCGCACCCACAGACCGATCACCATGAGGTTTATTACCCACACCCACAGACCAATCACCGCGGTGTTTATTACCGCACCCACAGACCGATCACCACGGGGTTTATTACCGCACCCACAGACCGATCACCGCGGGGTTTATTACCCACACCCACAGACCGATCACCGCGAGGGTTATTACCCAAACCCACAGACCGATCACCGCGAGGGTTATTACCCAAACCCACACACCGATCACCGCGGGGTTTATTACCGCACCCACAGAGCGATCACCGCCGGGTATATTACCGCACCCACAGACCGATGACCGTGGGGTGTATTACCCACACCCACAGAGAGATCACCGCGGGGTTTATTACCGCACCCAGAGAGCGATCACCGCGGGGTTTATTACCGCACCCAGAGAGCGATCACCACTGGGTTTATTCCCGCACCCACAGACCGATCACCGCGAGGGTTATTACCCAAACCCACAGAGTGATCACCGCGGGATTTATTACCGCACCCACAGACCGATCACCGCGGGGTTTATTACCGCACTCACAGAGCGATCACCGCGGGGTTTATTACCCAAACCCACAGAGAGATCACCGCGGGGTTTATTACTGTACCCACAAACCGATCACCGCGTGGGTTATTACCCACACCCACAGAGCGATCACCGCGGGGTTTATTACCGCAACCACAGACCGATCACCACGGGGTTTATTATGGCACCCACAGAGCGATCACCGCCGGGTTTATTACCGTACCCACAGAGCGATCACCGCGGGGTTTATTTCCGCACCCACAGAGTGATCACCGCGGGGTTTATTACCCACACCCACAGACCGATCACCGCGGGGTTTATTTCCGCACCCACACAGCGATCACCGCGGGGTTTATTACCCACACCCACAGACCGATCACCGCGAGGTTTATTACCCACACCCACAGAGCGATCACCGCGGGGTTTATTACCGCACCCACAGAGCGATCACCGCGGGGTTTATTACCCACACCCACAGACCGATCACCGCGAGGTTTATTACCCACACCCACAGAGCGATCACCGCGGGGTTTATTACCGCACCCACAGACCGATCACCGCGGGGTTTATTACCGCACCCACAGAGAGATCACCGCGGGGTTTATTACCGCACCCACAGAGTGATCACCGCGGGGTTTATTACCGCACCCACAGAGCGATCACCGCGGGGATTATTACCGCATCCACAGACCGATCACCGCGGGGTTTATTACCGCACCCACAGACCGATCACCACGGGGTTTATTACCGCACCCACAGACCGATCACCATGAGGTTTATTACCCACACCCACAGACCAATCACCGCGGTGTTTATTACCGCACCCACAGACCGATCACCACGGGGTTTATTACCGCACCCACAGACCGATCACCGCGGGGTTTATTACCCACACCCACAGACCGATCACCGCGAGGGTTATTACCCAAACCCACAGACCGATCACCGCGAGGGTTATTACCCAAACCCACACACCGATCACCGCGGGGTTTATTACCGCACCCACAGAGCGATCACCGCCGGGTATATTACCGCACCCACAGACCGATGACCGTGGGGTGTATTACCCACACCCACAGAGAGATCACCGCGGGGTTTATTACCGCACCCAGAGAGCGATCACCGCGGGGTATATTACCGCACCCACAGACCGATCACCGTGGGGTTTATTACCGCACTCACAGAGCGATCACCGCGGGGTTTATTACCCAAACCCACAGAGAGATCACCGCGGGGTTTATTACTGTACCCACAAACCGATCACCGCGTGGGTTATTACCCACACCCACAGAGCGATCACCGCGGGGTTTATTACCGCAACCACAGACCGATCACCACGGGGTTTATTATGGCACCCACAGAGCGATCACCGCCGGGTTTATTACCGTACCCACAGAGCGATCACCGCGGGGTTTATTTCCGCACCCACAGAGTGATCACCGCGGGGTTTATTACCCACACCCACAGACCGATCACCGCGGGGTTTATTTCCGCACCCACACAGCGATCACCGCGGGGTTTATTACCGCACCCACAGAGTGATCACCGCGGGGTTTATTTCCGCACCCACAGAGAGATCACCGCGGGGTTTATTACCGCACCCACAGACCGATCACCGCGGGGTTTATTACCCACACCCACAGAGCGATCACCGCGGGGTTTATTACCGCACCCACAGAGTGATCACCGCGGGGTTTATTTCCGCACCCACAGAGAGATCACCGCGGGGTTTATTACCGCACCCACAGACCGATCACCGCGGGGTTTATTTCCGCACCCACAGAGTGATCACCGCGGGGTTTATTTCCGCACCCACAGAGAGATCACCGCGGGGTTTATTTCCGCACCCACAGAGTGATCACCGCGGGGTTTATTTCCGCACCCACAGAGTGATCACCGCGGGGTTTATTTCCGCACCCACAGAGAGATCACCGCGGGGTTTATTTCCGCACCCACAGAGTGATCACCGCGGGGTTTATTACCGCACCCACAGAGCGATCACCATGGGGTTTATTACCTACTCCCACAGACCGATCACCGCGGGGTTTATTACCCACACCCACAGACCGATCACCGCGGGGTTTATTTCCGCACCCACACAGCGATCACCGCGGGGTTTATTACCGCACCCACAGACCGATCACCGCGGGGTTTATTACCGCACCCACAGAGCGATCACCGCGGGGTTTATTACCGCACCCACAGAGTGATCACCGCGGGGTTTATTTCCGCACCCACAGAGAGATCACCGCGGGGTTTATTTCCACACCCACAGAGCGATCACCGCGGGGTTTATTACCCACACCCACAGACCGATCACCGCGGGGTTTATTTCCGCACCCACAGAGCGATCACCGCGGGGTTTATTACCCACACCCACAGACCGATCACCGCGGGGTTTATTACCCACACCCACAGACCGATCACCGCGGGGTTTATTACCGCACCCACAGAGCGATCACCGCGGGGTTTATTTCCGCACCCACAGAGTGATCACCGCGGGGTTTATTACCCACACCCACAGACCGATCACCGCGGGGTTTATTTCCGCACCCACAGAGCGATCACCGCGGGGTTTATTACCCACACCCACAGACCGATCACCGCGGGGTTTATTACCCACACCCACAGACCAATCACCGCGGGGTTTATTACCCACACCCACAGACCGATCACCACGGGGTTTATTACCGCACCCACAGACCGATCACCGCGGGGTTTATTACCGCACCCACAGACCGATCACCGCGGGGTTTATTACCGCACCCACAGAGCGATCACCGCGGGGTTTATTACCCACACCCACAGACCAATCACCGTGGGGTTTATTACCGCCCCCACAGACCGATCACCGCGGGGTTTATTACCCACACCCACAGACCAATCACCGCGGGGTTTATTACCCACACCCACAGACCGATCACCATGGGGTTTATTACCGCACCCACAGACCAATCACCGCGGGGTTTATTACCCACACCCACAGACCGATCACCGCGGGGTTTATTACCGCACCCACAGAACGATCACCGCGGGGTTTATTACCGCACCCACAGACCAATCACCGTGGGGTTTATTACCCACACCCACAGACCGATCACCGCGGGGTTTATTACCCACTCCCACAGGCCAATCACCGCGGGGTTTATTACCTCACCCACAGAGTGATCACCGCGGGGTTTATTACCCAAACCCACAGAGAGATCACCGCGGGGTTTATTACTGTACCCACAGACCGATCACCGCGAGGGTTATTCCCCAAACCCACAGAGTGATCACCGCGGGGTTTATTACACACACCCACAGACTGATCACCGCGGGGTTTATTACCGTACCCACAGAGCGATCACCGCGGGGTTTATTCCCGCACCCACAGAGCGATCACCGCGGGGTTTATTACCCACACCCACAGACCGATCACCACGGGGTTTATTACCGCACCCACAGAGCGATCACCGCGGGGTTTATTACCGCACCCACAGACCGATCACCACGGGGTTTATTACCGCACCCACAGACCGATCACCACGGGGTTTATTACCGTACCCACAGAGCGATCACCGCGGGGTTTATTCCCGCACCCACAGACCGATCACCGCGAGGTTTATTACCCACACCCACAGACCGATCACCGCGGGGTTTATTACCGCACCCACAGAGTGATCACCGCGGGGTTTATTACCGTACCCACAGAGCGATCACCGCGGGGTTTATTACCGCACCCACAGACCGATCACCACGGGGTTTATTACCGCACCCACAGAGTGATCACCACGGGGTTTATTACCGCACCCACAGAGTGATCACCGCGGGGTTTATTACTGCACCCACAGACCGATCACCGCGGGGTTTATTACTGCACCCACAGACCGATCACCGCGGGGTTTATTACTGCACCCACAGACCGATCACCGCGGGGTTTATTCCCGCACCCACAGACCGATCACCGCGAGGTTTATAACCCACACCCACAGAGTGATCACCGCGGGGTTTATTACCGCACCCACAGAGCGATCACCGCGGGGTTTATTACCCACACCCACAGACCGATCACCGCGAGGTTTATTACCCACACCCACAGAGAGATCACCGCGGGGTTTATTACCGCACCCACAGACCGATCACCGCGGGGTTTATTACTGTACCCACAGAGCGATCACCGCGGGGTTTATTACTCACACCCACAGACCGATCACCGCGGGGTTTATTACCCACACCCACAGACCAATCACCGCGGGGTTTATTACCGCACCCACAGACCGATCACCGCGGGGTTTATTACCGCATCCACAGAGTGATCCCGCGGGGTTTATTACCCACACCCACAGACCGATCACCGCGGGGTTTATTACCCACACCCACAGACCAATCACCGCGGGGTTTATTACCGCACCCAAAGAGCGATCACCGCGGGGTATATTACCGCACCCACAGACCGATCACCGTGGGATTTATTACCCACACCCACAGACCGATCACCGCGGGCTTTATTACCCACACCCACAGAGCGATCACCGCGGGGTTTATTACCACACCCACAGAGCAATCACCGCGAGGGTTATTACCCAAACCCACAGAGCGATCACCGCGGGGTTTATTACCGCACCCACAGAGTGATCACCGCGGGGTTTATTACCGCACCCACAGACCGATCACCGCGGGGTTTATTACCGCACCCACAGAGCGATTACCGCGGGGTTTATTACCCACACCCACAGAGCGATCACCACGGGGTTTATTACCGCACCCACAGAGTGATCACCGCGGGGTTTATTACCGCACCCACAGAGTGATCACCGCGGGGTTTATTACCGCACCCACAGACCGATCACCGCGGGGTTTATTACCGCACCCACAGAGCGATTACCGCGGGGTTTATTACCCACACCCACAGAGCGATCACCACGGGGTTTATTACCGCACCCACAGAGTGATCACCGCGGGGTTTATTACCCACACCCACAGACCGATCACCGCGGGGTTTATTACCGCACCCACAGAGTGATCACCGCGGGGTTTATTACCGTACCCACAGAGCGATCACCGCGGGGTTTATTACCGCACCCACAGACCGATCACCACGGGGTTTATTACCGCACCCACAGAGTGATCACCACGGGGTTTATTACCGCACCCACAGAGTGATCACCGCGGGGTTTATTACTGCACCCACAGACCGATCACCGCGGGGTTTATTACTGCACCCACAGACCGATCACCGTGGGGTTTATTACTGCACCCACAGACCGATCACCGCGGGGTTTATTCCCGCACCCACAGACCGATCACCGCGAGGTTTATAACCCACACCCACAGAGTGATCACCGCGGGGTTTATTACCGCACCCACAGAGCGATCACCGCGGGGTTTATTACCCACACCCACAGACCGATCACCGCGAGGTTTATTACCCACACCCACAGAGAGATCACCGCGGGGTTTATTACCGCACCCACAGACCGATCACCGCGGGGTTTATTACTGTACCCACAGAGCGATCACCGCGGGGTTTATTACTCACACCCACAGACCGATCACCGCGGGGTTTATTATCCACACCCACAGACCAATCACCGCGGGGTTTATTACCGCACCCACAGACCGATCACCGCGGGGTTTATTACCGCATCCACAGAGTGATCCCGCGGGGTTTATTACCCACACCCACAGACCGATCACCGCGGGGTTTATTACCCACACCCACAGACCAATCACCGCGGGGTTTATTACCGCACCCACAGAGCGATCACCGCGGGGTATATTACCGCACCCACAGACCGATCACCGTGGGATTTATTACCCACACCCACAGACCGATCACCGCGGGCTTTATTACCCACACCCACAGAGCGATCACCGCGGGGTTTATTACCACACCCACAGAGCAATCACCGCGAGGGTTATTACCCAAACCCACAGAGCGATCACCGCGGGGTTTATTACCGCACCCACAGAGTGATCACCGCGGGGTTTATTACCGCACCCACAGACCGATCACCGCGGGGTTTATTACCGCACCCACAGAGCGATTACCGCGGGGTTTATTACCCACACCCACAGAGCGATCACCACGGGGTTTATTACCGCACCCACAGAGTGATCACCGCGGGGTTTATTACCCACACCCACAGAGCGTTCACCGCGGGGTTTATTACCGCACCCACAGAGCGATCACCGCGGGGTTTATTACCCACACCCACAGACCGATCACCGCGGGGTTTATTACCGCACCCACAGACCGATCACCGCGGGGTTTATTACCGCACCCACAGAGCGATCACCGCGGGGTTTATTACCGCACCCACAGACCGATCACCGTGAGGTTTATTACCCACACCCACAGAGCGATCACCGCGAGGGTTATTAACCAAACCCACAGAGCGATCACCACGGGGTTTATTACCACACCCACAGAGCGATCACCACGGGGTTTATTACCGCACCCACAGACCGATCACCGCGGGGTTTATTACCGCACTCACAGAGCGATAACCGCGGGGTTTATTCCCCACACCCACAGACCGATCACCACGGGGTTTATTACCGCACTCACAGAGCGATCAACGCGTGGTTTATTACCCACACCCACAGACCGTTCACCGTGGGGTTTAGTCCCCACACCCACAGACCAATCACCGCGGGGTTTATTACCCACACCCACAGAGCGATCACCGCGGGGTTTATTACCCACACCCACAGACCGTTCACCGTGGGGTTTATTACCCACACCCACAGACCGATCACCGCGGGGTTTATTACCGCACCCACAGACCGATTACCGTGGGGTTTATTACCCACACCCACAGACCGATCACCGCAGGGTTTATTACCGCATCCACAGACCGATCACCGCGGGGTTTATTACCGTCCCACAGAGTGATCACCGCGGGGTTTATTACCGCACCCACAGACCGATCACCGCGGGGTTTATTACCGCACCCACAGAGTGATCACCGCGGGGTTTATTACCGCACCCACAGACCGATCACCGCGGGGTTTATTACCGCACCCACAGAGTGATCACCGCGGGGTTTATTACCCACACCCACAGAGCGATCACCGAGGGGTTTATTACCGCATCCACAGAGCGATCACCACGGGGTTTATTACCCACACCCACAGACCGATCACCGCGGGGTTTATTACCGCACCCACAGAGCGATCACCGCGGGGTTTATTACCGCACCCACTGAGCGATCACCGCGGGGTTTATTACCGCACCCACAGAGCGATCACCGCGGGGTTTATTACCGTACCCACAGAGCGATCACCGCGGGGTTTATTACCGCACCCACAGAGAGATCACCGCGGGGTTTATTACCGTACCCACAGACCGATTACCGCGGGGTTTATTACCGCACCCACAGACCGATCACCGCGGTGTTTATTAACGTACCCACAGACCAATCACCGCGGGGTTTATTACCGCACCCACAGAGAGATCACCACGGGGTTTATTACCCACACCCACAGACCGATCACCACGGGGTTTATTACCGCACCCACAGACCGATCACCGTGAGGTTTATTACCCACACCCACAGACCAATCACCGCGGGGTTTATTACCGCACCCACAGAGTGATCCCGCGGGGTTTATTACCCAAACCCACAGAGAGATCACCGCGGGGTTTATTACTGTACCCACAGACCGATCACCGCGGGGTTTATTACCCACACCCACAGACCGATCACCGCGGGGTTTATTACCCACACCCACAGAGCGATCACCGCGGGGTTTATTACCGCACCCAGAGAGTGATCACCGCGGGGTTTATTACCCACACCCACAGACCGATCATCGCGGGGTTTATTACCGCACCCACAGAGCGATCACCGCGGGGTTTATTACCGTCCCACAGAGCGATCACCGCGGGGTTTATTACCGCACCCACAGAGCGATCACCGCGGGGTTTATTACCGCACCCACAGACCTATCACCACGGGGTTTATTACCGCACCCACAGAGCGATCACCGCGGGGTTTATTACCGCACCCACAGAGCGATCACCGTGGGGTTTATTACCCACACCCACAGACCGATCACCACGGGGTTTATTACCGCACCCACAGACCGATCACCGTGGGGTTTATTACCCACACCCACAGACCGTTCACCGTGGGGTTTATTACCAGACCCACAGAGCGATCACCGCGGGGTTTATTACCGCACCCACAGACCGATCACCGTGGGGTTTATTACCCACACCCACAGACCGATCACTGCGGTGTTTATTACCGGACCCACAGACCGATCATCGCGGGGTTTATTACCCGCACCCACAGAGCGATCACCGCGGGTTTTATTACCGCACCCACAGACCGATCACCGCGGGGTTTATTACCGCACCCACAGAGCGATCACCGCGGGGTTTATTACCGCACCCACAGAGTGATCACCGCGGGGTTTATTTCCGCACCCACAGAGAGATCACCGCGGGGTTTATTTCCACACCCACAGAGCGATCACCGCGGGGTTTATTACCCACACCCACAGACCGATCACCGCGGGGTTTATTTCCGCACCCACAGAGCGATCACCGCGGGGTTTATTACCCACACCCACAGACCGATCACCGCGGGGTTTATTACCCACACCCACAGACCGATCACCGCGGGGTTTATTACCGCACCCACAGAGCGATCACCGCGGGGTTTATTTCCGCACCCACAGAGTGATCACCGCGGGGTTTATTACCCACACCCACAGACCGATCACCGCGGGGTTTATTTCCGCACCCACAGAGCGATCACCGCGGGGTTTATTACCCACACCCACAGACCGATCACCGCGGGGTTTATTACCCACACCCACAGACCAATCACCGCGGGGTTTATTACCCACACCCACAGACCGATTACCACGGGGTTTATTACCGCACCCACAGACCGATCACCGCGGGGTTTATTACCGCACCCACAGACCGATCACCGCGGGGTTTATTACCGCACCCACAGAGCGATCACCGCGGGGTTTATTACCCACACCCACAGACCAATCACCGCGGGGTTTATTACCGCACCCACAGACCGATCACCGCGGGGTTTATTACCCACACCCACAGACCAATCACCGCGGGGTTTATTACCCACACCCACAGACCGATCACCATGGGGTTTATTACCGCACCCACAGACCAATCACCGCGGGGTTTATTACCCACACCCACAGACCGATCACCGCGGGGCTTATTACCGCACCCACAGAACGATCACCGCGGGGTTTATTACCGCACCCACAGACCAATCACTGCGGGGTTTATTACCCACACCCACAGGCCAATCACCGCGGGGTTTATTACCTCACCCACAGAGTGATCACCGCGGGGTTTATTACCCAAACCCACAGAGAGATCACCGCGGGGTTTATTACTGTACCCACAGACCGATCACCGCGAGGGTTATTCCCCAAACCCACAGAGTGATCACCGCGGGGTTTATTACACACACCCACAGACTGATCACCGCGGGGTTTATTACCGTACCCACAGAGCGATCACCGCGGGGTTTATTCCCGCACCCACAGAGCGATCACCGCGGGGTTTATTACCCACACCCACAGACCGATCACCACGGGGTTTATTACCGCACCCACAGAGCGATCACCGCGGGGTTTATTACCGCACCCACAGACCGATCACCACGGGGTTTATTACCGCACCCACAGACCGATCACCACGGGGTTTATTACCGTACCCACAGAGCGATCACCGCGGGGTTTATTCCCGCACCCACAGACCGATCACCGCGAGGTTTATTACCCACACCCACAGACCGATCACCGCGGGGTTTATTACCGCACCCACAGAGTGATCACCGCGCGGTTTATTACCGTACCCACAGAGCGAACACCGCGGGGTTTATTACCGCACCCACAGACCGATCACCACGGGGTTTATTACCGCACCCACAGAGCGATCACCACGGGGTTTATTACCGCACCCACAGAGTGATCACCGCGGGGTTTATTACTGCACCCACAGACCGATCACCGCGGGGTTTATTACTGCACCCACAGACCGATCACCGCGGGGTTTATTACTGCACCCACAGACCGATCACCGCGGGGTTTATTCCCGCACCCACAGACCGATCACCGCGAGGTTTATAACCCACACCCACAGAGTGATCACCGCGGGGTTTATTACCGCACCCACAGAGCGATCACCGCGGGGTTTATTACCCACACCCACAGACCGATCACCGCGAGGTTTATTACCCACACCCACAGAGAGATCACCGCGGGGTTTATTACCGTACCCACAGACCGATCTCCGCGGGGTTTATTACCCACACCCACAGACCGATCACCGCGAGGTTTATTACCCGCACCCACAGAGCGATCACCGCGGGGTTTATTACCGCACCCACAGACCGATCACCACGGGGTTTATTACTGTACCCACAGAGCGATCACCGCGGGGTTTATTACTCACACCCACAGACCGATCACCGCGGGGTTTATTACCCACACCCACAGACCAATCACCGCGGGGTTTATTACCGCACCCACAGACCGATCACCGCGGGGTTTATTACCGCATCCACAGAGTGATCCCGCGGGGTTTATTACCCACACCCACAGACCGATCACCGCGGGGTTTATTACCCACACCCACAGACCAATCACCGCGGGGTTTATTACCGCACCCACAGAGCGATCACCGCGGGGTATATTACCGCACCCACAGACCGATCACCGTGGGATTTATTACCCACACCCACAGACCGATCACCGCGGGCTTTATTACTCACACCCACAGAGCGATCACCGCGGGGTTTATTACCACACCCACAGAGCAATCACCGCGAGGGTTATTACCCAAACCCACAGAGCGATCACCGCGGGGTTTATTACCGCACCCACAGAGTGATCACCGCGGGGTTTATTACCGCACCCACAGACCGATCACCGCGGGGTTTATTACCGCACCCACAGAGCGATTACCGCGGGGTTTATTACCCACACCCACAGAGCGATCACCACGGGGTTTATTACCGCACCCACAGAGTGATCACCGCGGGGTTTATTACCCACACCCACAGAGCGTTCACCGCGGGGTTTATTACCGCACCCACAGAGCGATCACCACGGAGTTTATTACCGCACCCACAGAGTGATCACCGCGGGGTTTATTACCCACACCCACAGAGCGATTACCGCGGGGTTTATTACCCACACCCACAGAGCGATCACCACGGGGTTTATTACCGCACCCACAGAGTGATCACTGCGGGGTTTATTACCCACACCCACAGAGCGATCACCGCGGGGTTTATTACCGCACCCACAGACCGATCACCGTGAGGTTTATTACCCACACCCACAGAGCGATCACCGCGAGGGTTATTAACCAAACCCACAGAGCGATCACCACGGGGTTTATTACCACACCCACAGAGCGATCACCACGGGGTTTATTACCGCACCCACAGACCGATCACCGCGGGGTTTATTACCGCACTCACAGAGCGATAACCGCGGGGTTTAGTCCCCACACCCACAGACCAATCACCGCGGGGTTTATTACCCACACCCACAGAGCGATCACCGCGGGGTTTATTACCCACACCCACAGACCGTTCACCGTGGGGTTTATTACCCACACCCACAGACCGATCACCGCGGGGTTAATTACCGCACCCACAGACCGATCACCGCGGGGTTTATTACTGCACCCACAGAGCGATCACCGCAGGGTTTATTACCGCATCCACAGACCGATCACCGCGGGGTTTATTACCGCACCCACAGAGTGATCACCGCGGGGTTTATTACCGCACCCACAGACCGATCACCGCGGGGTTTATTACCGCACCCACAGAGTGATCACCGCGGGGTTTATTACCGCACCCACAGACCGATCACCGCGGGGTTTATTACCGCACCCACAGAGTGATCACCGCGGGGTTTATTACCCACACCCACAGAGCGATCACCGAGGGGTTTATTACCGCATCCACAGAGCGATCACCACGGGGTTTATTACCCACACCCACAGACCGATCACCGCGGGGTTTATTACCGCACCCACAGAGCGATCACCGCGGGGTTTATTACCGCACCCACAGAGCGATCACCGCGGGGTTTATTACCGCACCCACAGAGCGATCACCGCGGGGTTTATTACCGTACCCACAGAGCGATCACCGCGGGGTTTATTACCGCACCCACAGAGAGATCACCGCGGGGTTTATTACCGTACCCACAGACCGATTACCGCGGGGTTTATTACCGCACCCACAGACCGATCACCGCGGGGTTTATTAACGTACCCACAGACCAATCACCGCGGGGTTTATTACCGCACCCACAGAGAGATCACCACGGGGTTTATTACCCACACCCACAGACCGATCACCACGGGGTTTATTACCGCACCCACAGACCGATCACCGTGAGGTTTATTACCCACACCCACAGACCAATCACCGCGGGGTTTATTACCGCACCCACAGAGTGATCCCGCGGGGTTTATTACCCAAACCCACAGAGAGATCACCGCGGGGTTTATTACTGTACCCACAGACCGATCACCGCGGGGTTTATTACCCACACCCACAGAGTGATCACCGCGGGGTTTATTACCGCACCCACAGACCGATCACCGCGAGGGTTATTACCCAAACCCAGAGTGATCACCGCGGGGTTTATTACCCACACCCACAGAGTGATCACCGCGGGGTTTATTACCCACACCCACAGAGCGATCACCGCGGGGTTTATTACCGCACCCACAGAGCGATCACCGCGGGGTTTATTACCCACACCCACAGACCGATCACCGCGGGGTTTATTACCGCACCCACAGAGCGATCACCGCGGGGTATATTACCGCACCCACAGACCGATCACCGTGGGGTTTATTACCCACACCCACAGAGAGATCACCGCGGGGTTTATTACCGCACCCAGAGCGATCACCCTGGCGTTTATTACCACACCCACAGAGCGATCACCGCGAGGGTTATTACCCAAACCCACAGAGTGATCACCGCGGGTTTTATTACCGCACTCACAGAGCGATTACCGCGGGGTTTATTACCCACACCCACAGAGCGATCACCACGGGGTTTATTACCGCACCCACAGAGTGATCACCGCGGGGTTTATTACCGCACCCACAGACCGTTCACCGCGGGGTTTATTACCCACACCCACAGAGCGATCACCGCGGGGTTTATTACCACAACCACAGACCGATCACCGCGGGGTTTATTACCCACACCCACAGACCGATCACCGCGGGGTTTATTACCGCACCCACAGACCGAATACCGCGGGGTTTATTACCCACACCCACAGAGTGATCACCGCGGGGTTTATTACCGCACCCACAGAGCGATCACCGCGGGGTTTATTACCCACACCCACAGACCGATCACCGCGGGGTTTATTACCCACACCCACAGAGCGATCACTGCGGGGTTTATTACCGCACCCACAGACCGATCACCGCGGGGTTTATTACTGCACCCACAGACCGATCACCGCGGGGTTTATTACCGCACCCACAGAGCGATCACCGCGGGGTTTATTACCGGACCCACAGAGTGATCACCGCGGGGTTTATTACCCACACCCACAGAGCGATCACCGCGGGGTTTATTACCGCACCCAGAGAGTGATCACCGCGGGGTTTATTACCCACACCCACAGAGCGATCATCGCGGGGTTTATTACCGCACCCACAGAGCGATCACCGCGGGGTTTATTACCGTCCCACAGAGCGATCACCGCGGGGTTTATTACCGCACCCACAGAGCGATCACCGCGGGGTTTATTACCGCACCCACAGACCTATCACCACGGGGTTTATTACCGCACCCACAGAGCGATCACCGCGGGGTTTATTACCGCACCCACAGAGCGATCACCGTGGGGTTTATTACCCACACCCACAGACCGATCACCACGGGGTTTATTACCGCACCCACAGACCGATCACCGTGGGGTTTATTACCCACACCCACAGACCGTTCACCGTGGGGTTTATTACCAGACCCACAGAGCGATCACCGCGGGGTTTATTACCGCACCCACAGACCGATCACCGTGGGGTTTATTACCCACACCCACAGACCGATCACTGCGGTGTTTATTACCGGACCCACAGACCGATCATCGCGGGGTTTATTACCCGCACCCACAGAGCGATCACCGCGGGTTTTATTACCGCACCCACAGACCGATCACCGTGGGGTTTATTACCGCACCCACAGAGCGATCACCACGAGGTTTATTACCCACACCCACAGACAGATCACCGCGGGGTTTATTACCGCACCCACAGAGCGATCACCGTGGGGTTTATTACCCACACCCACAGAGCGATCACCGCGGGGTTTATTACCCACACCCACAGACCGATCACCGCGGGGTTTATTACCGCACCCACAGACCGATCACCGTGGGGTTTATTAACGCACCCACAGACCGATCACCGCGGGGTTTATTACCGCACCCACAGAGCGATCACCGCGGGGTTTATTACCGCACCCACAGAGCGATCACCGCGGGGTTTATTACCCACACCCACAGAGAGATCACCACGGGGTTTATTACCGCACCCACAGACCGATCACCACGGGGTTTATTACCGCACCCACAGAGTGATCACCGCCGGGTTTATTACCGCACCCACAGAGCGATCACCGCCGGGTTTATTAACCACACCCACAGACCGATCACCGCGGGGTTTATTACCGCACCCACAGACCGATCACCGCGGGGTTTATTACCGCATCCACAGAGTGATCACCGCGGGGTTTATTAACGCACCCACAGACCGATCACCGCGGGGTTTATTACCCACACCCACAGAGCGATCACCGCGGGGTTTATTACCGCACCCACAGAGTGATCACCGCGGGGTTTATTACCCACACCCACAGACCGATCACCGCGGGGTTTATTACCCACACCCACAGAGCGATCACCACGGGGTTTATTACCCACACCCACAGACCGATCACCGCGGGGTTTATTACCGCACCCACAGAGCGATCACCGTGGGGTTTATTACCCACACCCACAGACCGATCACCGCGGGGTTTATTACCGCACCCACAGAGCGATCACCGCCGGGTTTATTACCCACACCCACAGAGTGATCACCGCCGGGTTTATTACCGCACCCACAGACCGATCACCGCCGGGTTTATTACCGCACCCACAGACCGATCACCGCGGGGTTTATTACCGTACCCACAGACCGATCACCGTGGGGTTTATTACCCACACCCACAGACCGATCACCGCGGGGTTTATTACCCACACCCACAGACCGCTCACCGTGGGGTTTATTACCGCGCCCACAGACCGATCACCGCGGGGTTTATTACCGCACCCACAGAGCGATCACCACGGGGTTTATTACCGCACCCACAGACCGATCACCGCGGGGTTTATTACTTCACCCACAGAGCGATCACCGCGGGGTTTATTACTTCACCCACAGAGCGATCACCGCGGGGTTTATTACTTCACCCACAGAGCGATCACCGCGGGGTTTATTACTTCACCCACAGACCGATCACCGCGGGGTTTATTACTTCACCCACAGAGCGATCACCGCGGGGTTTATTACCGCACCCACAGACCGATCACAGCGGGGTTTATTACCGCACCCACAGAGTGATCACCGCGGGGTTTATTACTCACACCCACAGACCGATCACCGCGGGGTTTATTACCGCACCCACAGAGCGATCACCGCGGGGTTTATTACCGCACCCACAGAGTGATCACCGCGGGGTTTATTACTCACACCCACAGACCGATCACCGCGGGGTTTATTACCGCACCCACAGAGTGATCACCGCGGGGTTTATTACCGCACTCACAGACCGATCACCGCGGGGTTTATTACCCACACCCACAGACCGATCACCGCGGGGTTTATGACCGCACCCACAGACCGATCACCGCGAGGGTTATTACCGCACCCACAGAGCGATCACCGCGGGGTTTATTACCGCACCCACAGAGTGATCCCGCGGGGTTTAGTACCCAAACCCACAGAGAGTTCACCGCGGGGTTTATTACTGTACCCACAGACCGATCACCGCGGGGTTTATTACCCACACCCACAGAGCGATCACCGCGGGGTTTATTACCGCACCCACAGAGTGATCCCGCAGGGTTTATTACCGCACCCACAGAGCGATCACCGCGGGGTTTATTACCGCACCCACAGAGTGATCCCGCGGGGTTTAGTACCCAAACCCACAGAGAGATCACCGCGGGGTTTATTACCGCACCCACAGAGTGATCCCGCGGGGTTTAGTACCCAAACCCACAGACCGATCACCGCGGGGTTTATTACCCACACCCACAGACCGATCACCGCGGGGTTTAGTCCCCACACCCACAGACCGATCACCGCGGGGTTTAGTCCCCACACCCACAGACCGATCACCGCGAGGGTTATTACCCAAACCCACAGAGTGATCACCGCGGGGTTTATTACCCACACCCACAGACCGATCACCGCGGGGTTTATTACCGCACCCACAGAGCGATCACCGCGGGGTATATTACCGCACCCACAGACCGATCACCGTGGGGTTTATTACCCACACCCACAGAGAGATCACCGCGGGGTTTATTACCGCACCCAGAGAGCGATCACCGCGGGGTATATTACCGCACCCACAGAGCGATCACCGCGAGGTTTATTTCCCAAACCCACAGAGTGATCACCGCGGGGTTTATTACCGCACCCACAGAGCGATCACCGCGAGGTTTATTTCCCAAACCCACAGACCGATCACCGCGGGGTTTATTACCCACACCCACAGAGCGATCACCGCGGGGTTTATTACTGCACCCACAGACCGATCACCGCGGGGTTTATTACTGCACCCACAGACCGATCACCGCGGGGTTTATTCCCGCACCCACAGACCGATCACCGCGAGGTTTATAACCCACACCCACAGAGTGATCACCGCGGGGTTTATTACCGCACCCACAGAGCGATCACCGCGGGGTTTATTACCCACACCCACAGACCGATCACCGCGAGGTTTATTACCCACACCCACAGAGAGATCACCGCGGGGTTTATTACCGTACCCACAGACCGATCTCCGCGGGGTTTATTACCCACACCCACAGACCGATCACCGCGAGGTTTATTACCCGCACCCACAGAGCGATCACCGCGGGGTTTATTACCGCACCCACAGACCGATCACCACGGGGTTTATTACTGTACCCACAGAGCGATCACCGCGGGGTTTATTACTCACACCCACAGACCGATCACCGCGGGGTTTATTACCCACACCCACAGACCAATCACCGCGGGGTTTATTACCGCACCCACAGACCGATCACCGCGGGGTTTATTACCGCATCCACAGAGTGATCCCGCGGGGTTTATTACCCACACCCACAGACCGATCACCGCGGGGTTTATTACCCACACCCACAGACCAATCACCGCGGGGTTTATTACCGCACCCACAGACCGATCACCGCGGGGTATATTACCGCACCCACAGACCGATCACCGTGGGATTTATTACCCACACCCACAGACCGATCACCGCGGGCTTTATTACCCACACCCACAGAGCGATCACCGCGGGGTTTATTACCACACCCACAGAGCAATCACCGCGAGGGTTATTACCCAAACCCACAGAGCGATCACCGCGGGGTTTATTACCGCACCCACAGAGTGATCACCGCGGGGTTTATTACCGCACCCACAGACCGATCACCGCGGGGTTTATTACCGCACCCACAGAGCGATTACCGCGGGGTTTATTACCCACACCCACAGAGCGATCACCACGGGGTTTATTACCGCACCCACAGAGTGATCACCGCGGGGTTTATTACCCACACCCACAGAGCGTTCACCGCGGGGTTTATTACCGCACCCACAGAGCGATCACCACGGAGTTTATTACCGCACCCACAGAGTGATCACCGCGGGGTTTATTACCCACACCCACAGAGCGATTACCGCGGGGTTTATTACCCACACCCACAGAGCGATCACCACGGGGTTTATTACCGCACCCACAGAGTGATCACTGCGGGGTTTATTACCCACACCCACAGAGCGATCACCGCGGGGTTTATTACCGCACCCACAGACCGATCACCGTGAGGTTTATTACCCACACCCACAGAGCGATCACCGCGAGGGTTATTAACCAAACCCACAGAGCGATCACCACGGGGTTTATTACCACACCCACAGAGCGATCACCACGGGGTTTATTACCGCACCCACAGACCGATCACCGCGGGGTTTATTACCGCACTCACAGAGCGATAACCGCGGGGTTTAGTCCCCACACCCACAGACCAATCACCGCGGGGTTTATTACCCACACCCACAGAGTGATCACCGCGGGGTTTATTACCCACACCCACAGACCGTTCACCGTGGGGTTTATTACCCACACCCACAGACCGATCACCGCGGGGTTAATTACCGCACCCACAGACCGATCACCGCGGGGTTTATTACTGCACCCACAGAGCGATCACCGCAGGGTTTATTACCGCATCCACAGACCGATCACCGCGGGGTTTATTACCGCACCCACAGAGTGATCACCGCGGGGTTTATTACCGCACCCACAGACCGATCACCGCGGGGTTTATTACCGCACCCACAGAGTGATCACCGCGGGGTTTATTACCGCACCCACAGACCGATCACCGCGGGGTTTATTACCGCACCCACAGAGCGATCACCGCGGGGTTTATTACCCACACCCACAGAGCGATCACCGAGGGGTTTATTACCGCATCCACAGAGCGATCACCACGGGGTTTATTACCCACACCCACAGACCGATCACCGCGGGGTTTATTACCGCACCCACAGAGCGATCACCGCGGGGTTTATTACCGCACCCACAGAGCGATCACCGCGGGGTTTATTACCGCACCCACAGAGCGATCACCGCGGGGTTTATTACCGTACCCACAGAGCGATCACCGCGGGGTTTATTACCGCACCCACAGAGAGATCACCGCGGGGTTTATTACCGTACCCACAGACCGATTACCGCGGGGTTTATTACCGCACCCACAGACCGATCACCGCGGGGTTTATTAACGTACCCACAGACCAATCACCGCGGGGTTTATTACCGCACCCACAGAGAGATCACCACGGGGTTTATTACCCACACCCACAGACCGATCACCACGGGGTTTATTACCGCACCCACAGACCGATCACCGTGAGGTTTATTACCCACACCCACAGACCAATCACCGCGGGGTTTATTACCGCACCCACAGAGTGATCCCGCGGGGTTTATTACCCAAACCCACAGAGAGATCACCGCGGGGTTTATTACTGTACCCACAGACCGATCACCGCGGGGTTTATTACCCACACCCACAGAGTGATCACCGCGGGGTTTATTACCGCACCCACAGACCGATCACCGCGAGGGTTATTACCCAAACCCAGAGTGATCACCGCGGGGTTTATTACCCACACCCACAGAGTGATCACCGCGGGGTTTATTACCCACACCCACAGAGCGATCACCGCGGGGTTTATTACCGCACCCACAGAGCGATCACCGCGGGGTTTATTACCCACACCCACAGACCGATCACCGCGGGGTTTATTACCGCACCCACAGAGCGATCACCGCGGGGTATATTACCGCACCCACAGACCGATCACCGTGGGGTTTATTACCCACACCCACAGAGAGATCACCGCGGGGTTTATTACCGCACCCAGAGCGATCACCCTGGCGTTTATTACCACACCCACAGAGCGATCACCGCGAGGGTTATTACCCAAACCCACAGAGTGATCACCGCGGGTTTTATTACCGCACTCACAGAGCGATTACCGCGGGGTTTATTACCCACACCCACAGAGCGATCACCACGGGGTTTATTACCGCACCCACAGAGTGATCACCGCGGGGTTTATTACCGCACCCACAGACCGTTCACCGCGGGGTTTATTACCCACACCCACAGAGCGATCACCGCGGGGTTTATTACCACAACCACAGACCGATCACCGCGGGGTTTATTACCCACACCCACAGACCGATCACCGCGGGGTTTATTACCGCACCCACAGACCGAATACCGCGGGGTTTATTACCCACACCCACAGAGTGATCACCGCGGGGTTTATTACCGCACCCACAGAGCGATCACCGCGGGGTTTATTACCCACACCCACAGACCGATCACCGCGGGGTTTATTACCCACACCCACAGAGCGATCACTGCGGGGTTTATTACCGCACCCACAGACCGATCACCGCGGGGTTTATTACTGCACCCACAGACCGATCACCGCGGGGTTTATTACCGCACCCACAGAGCGATCACCGCGGGGTTTATTACCGGACCCACAGAGTGATCACCGCGGGGTTTATTACCCACACCCACAGAGCGATCACCGCGGGGTTTATTACCGCACCCAGAGAGTGATCACCGCGGGGTTTATTACCCACACCCACAGAGCGATCATCGCGGGGTTTATTACCGCACCCACAGAGCGATCACCGCGGGGTTTATTACCGTCCCACAGAGCGATCACCGCGGGGTTTATTACCGCACCCACAGAGCGATCACCGCGGGGTTTATTACCGCACCCACAGACCTATCACCACGGGGTTTATTACCGCACCCACAGAGCGATCACCGCGGGGTTTTTTACCGCACCCACAGAGCGATCACCGTGGGGTTTATTACCCACACCCACAGACCGATCACCACGGGGTTTATTACCGCACCCACAGACCGATCACCGTGGGGTTTATTACCCACACCCACAGACCGTTCACCGTGGGGTTTATTACCAGACCCACAGAGCGATCACCGCGGGGTTTATTACCGCACCCACAGACCGATCACTGTGGGGTTTATTACCCACACCCACAGACCGATCACTGCGGTGTTTATTACCGGACCCACAGACCGATCATCGCGGGGTTTATTACCCGCACCCACAGAGCGATCACCGCGGGTTTTATTACCGCACCCACAGACCGATCACCGTGGGGTTTATTACCGCACCCACAGAGCGATCACCACGAGGTTTATTACCCACACCCACAGACAGATCACCGCGGGGTTTATTACCGCACCCACAGAGCGATCACCGTGGGGTTTATTACCCACACCCACAGAGCGATCACCGCGGGGTTTATTACCCACACCCACAGACCGATCACCGCGGGGTTTATTACCGCACCCACAGACCGATCACCGTGGGGTTTATTAACGCACCCACAGACCGATCACCGCGGGGTTTATTACCGCACCCACAGAGCGATCACCGCGGGGTTTATTACCGCACCCACAGAGCGATCACCGCGGGGTTTATTACCCACACCCACAGAGAGATCACCACGGGGTTTATTACCGCACCCACAGACCGATCACCACGGGGTTTATTACCGCACCCACAGAGTGATCACCGCCGGGTTTATTACCGCACCCACAGAGCGATCACCGCCGGGTTTATTAACCACACCCACAGACCGATCACCGCGGGGTTTATTACCGCACCCACAGACCGATCACCGCGGGGTTTATTACCGCATCCACAGAGTGATCACCGCGGGGTTTATTAACGCACCCACAGACCGATCACCGCGGGGTTTATTACCCACACCCACAGAGCGATCACCGCGGGGTTTATTACCGCACCCACAGAGTGATCACCGCGGGGTTTATTACCCACACCCACAGACCGATCACCGCGGGGTTTATTACCCACACCCACAGAGCGATCACCACGGGGTTTATTACCCACACCCACAGACCGATCACCGCGGGGTTTATTACCGCACCCACAGAGCGATCACCGTGGGGTTTATTACCCACACCCACAGACCGATCACCGCGGGGTTTATTACCGCACCCACAGAGCGATCACCGCCGGGTTTATTACCCACACCCACAGAGTGATCACCGCCGGGTTTATTACCGCACCCACAGACCGATCACCGCCGGGTTTATTACCGCACCCACAGACCGATCACCGCGGGGTTTATTACCGTACCCACAGACCGATCACCGTGGGGTTTATTACCCACACCCACAGACCGATCACCGCGGGGTTTATTACCCACACCCACAGACCGCTCACCGTGGGGTTTATTACCGCGCCCACAGACCGATCACCGCGGGGTTTATTACCGCACCCACAGAGCGATCACCGCGGGGTTTATTACTTCACCCACAGAGCGATCACCGCGGGGTTTATTACTTCACCCACAGAGCGATCACCGCGGGGTTTATTACTTCACCCACAGAGCGATCACCGCGGGGTTTATTACTTCACCCACAGACCGATCACCGCGGGGTTTATTACTTCACCCACAGAGCGATCACCGCGGGGTTTATTACCGCACCCACAGACCGATCACAGCGGGGTTTATTACCGCACCCACAGAGTGATCACCGCAGGGTTTATTACCGCACCCACAGAGTGATCACCGCGGGGTTTATTACTCACACCCACAGACCGATCACCGCGGGGTTTATTACCGCACCCACAGAGCGATCACCGCGGGGTTTATTACCGCACCCACAGAGTGATCACCGCGGGGTTTATTACTCACACCCACAGACCGATCACCGCGGGGTTTATTACCGCACCCACAGAGTGATCACCGCGGGGTTTATTACCGCACTCACAGACCGATCACCGCGGGGTTTATTACCCACACCCACAGACCGATCACCGCGGGGTTTATGACCGCACCCACAGACCGATCACCGCGAGGGTTATTACCGCACCCACAGAGCGATCACCGCGGGGTTTATTACCGCACCCACAGAGTGATCCCGCGGGGTTTAGTACCCAAACCCACAGAGAGTTCACCGCGGGGTTTATTACTGTACCCACAGACCGATCACCGCGGGGTTTATTACCCACACCCACAGAGCGATCACCGCGGGGTTTATTACCGCACCCACAGAGTGATCCCGCAGGGTTTATTACCGCACCCACAGAGCGATCACCGCGGGGTTTATTACCGCACCCACAGAGTGATCCCGCGGGGTTTAGTACCCAAACCCACAGAGAGATCACCGCGGGGTTTATTACCGCACCCACAGAGTGATCCCGCGGGGTTTAGTACCCAAACCCACAGACCGATCACCGCGGGGTTTATTACCCACACCCACAGACCGATCACCGCGGGGTTTAGTCCCCACACCCACAGACCGATCACCGCGGGGTTTAGTCCCCACACCCACAGACCGATCACCGCGAGGGTTATTACCCAAACCCACAGAGTGATCACCGCGGGGTTTATTACCCACACCCACAGACCGATCACCGCGGGGTTTATTACCGCACCCACAGAGCGATCACCGCGGGGTATATTACCGCACCCACAGACCGATCACCGTGGGGTTTATTACCCACACCCACAGAGAGATCACCGCGGGGTTTATTACCGCACCCAGAGAGCGATCACCGCGGGGTATATTACCGCACCCACAGAGCGATCACCGCGAGGTTTATTTCCCAAACCCACAGAGTGATCACCGCGGGGTTTATTACCGCACCCACAGAGCGATCACCGCGAGGTTTATTTCCCAAACCCACAGACCGATCACCGCGGGGTTTATTACCCACACCCACAGAGCGATCACCGCGGGGTTTATTACCCACACCCACAGAGAGATCACCGCGGGGTTTATGACCCACACCCACAGACCGATCACCGCGGGGTTTATTACCCACACCCACAGACCGATCACCACGGGGTTTATTTCCCAAACCCACAGACCGATCACCGCGGGGTTTATTACCGCACTCACAGAGCGATCACCACGGGGTTTATTACCCACACCCACAGAGCGATCACCGCGGGGTTTATTACCGCACTCACAGAGCGATCACCACGGGGTTTATTACCCACACCCACAGAGCGATCACCGCGGGGTTTATTACCGCACCCACAGACCGATCACCGCGGGGTTTATTACCCACACCCACAGACCGATCACCACGGGGTTTATTTCCCAAACCCACAGACCGATCACCGCGGGGTTTATTACCCACACCCACAGACCGATCACCGCGGGGTTTATTACCCACACCCACAGAGCGATCACCGCGGGGTTTATTACCGCACTCACAGAGCGATCACCACGGGGTTTATTACCCACACCCACAGACCGATCACCACGGGGATTATTACCGCACCCACAGAGCGATCACCGCGGGGTTTATTACCCACACCCACAGAGAGATCACCGCGGGGTTTATTACCGCACCCAGAGAGCGATCACCGCGGGGTATATTACCGCACCCACAGAGCGATCACCGCGAGGGTTATTACCCAAACCCACAGAGTGATCACCGCGGGGTTTATTACCGCACCCACAGACCGATTACCGCGGGGTTTATTACCGCACTCACAGAGCGATCACCGCGGGGTTTATTACCGCACCCACAGAGCGATCACCGCGGGGTTTATTACCCAAACCCACAGACCGTTCACCGTGGGGTTTATTACCCACACCCACAGAGCGATCACCGCGGGGTTTATTACCGCACCCAGAGAGCGATCACAGCGGGGATTATTACCGCAACCACAGACCGATCACCGCGGGGTTTATTACCGCACCCACAGACCGATCACCGCGAGGTTTATTTCCGCACCCACAGAGTGATCACCGCGGGGTTTATTACCCACACCCACAGACCGATCACCACGGGGTTTATTACCGCACCCACAGAGCGATCACCGCGGGGTTTATTACCCACAGAGCGATCACCGCGGGGTTTATTTCCGCACCCACAGAGCGATCACCGCGGGGTTTATTACCCACACCCACAGACCGATCACCGCGGGGTTTATTACCCACACCCACAGAGAGATCACCGCGGGGTTTATTACCTCCCCCACAGAGTGATCCCGCGGGGTTTATTACCCAAACCCACAGAGAGATCACCGCGGGGTTTATTACTGTACCCACAGACCGATCACCGCGGGGTTTATTACCCACACCCACAGACCGATCACCGCGAGGGTTATTCCCCAAACCCACAGAGTGATCACCGCGGGGTTTATTACCACACCCACAGAGCGATCACCGCGGGGTTTATTACCCACAGAGCGATCACCGCGGGGTTTATTACCCACACCCACAGAGCGATCACCACGGGGTTTATTACCGCACCCACAGAGCGATCACCGCGGGGTTTATTACCGCACCCACAGAGCGATCACCGCGGGGTTTATTACCGCACCCACAGACTGATCACCGCGGGGTTTATTACCGCACCCACAGAGCGATCACCGCGGGGATTATTACCCACACCCACAGAGCGATCACCGCGGGGTTTATTACCGTACCCACAGACCGATCACCGCGGGGTTTATTACCGCACCCACAGAGCGATCACCGCGGGGTTTATTATCGCACCCACAGAGCGATCACCGCGGGGTTTATTACCGCACCCACAGACCGATCACCGCGGGGTTTATTACCGCACCCACAGACCGATCACCGCGGGGTTTATTACCGTACCCACAGAGCGATCACCGCGGGGTTTATTACACACACCCACAGACCGATCACCGCGGGGTTTATTCCCCAAACCCACAGAGTGATCCCGCGGGGTTTATTACCCAAACCCACAGAGAGATCACCGCGGGGTTTATTACTGTACCCACAGACCGATCACCGCGGGGTTTATTACCCACACCCACAGACCAATCACCGCGAGGGTTATTCCCCAAACCCACAGAGTGATCACCGCGGGGTTTATTACCACAACCACAGACCGATCACCGCGGGGTTTATTACCCACAGAGCGATCACCGCGGGGTTTATTACCCACACCCACAGAGCGATCACCACGGGGTTTATTACCGCGCCCACAGAGCGATCACCGTGGGGTTTATTACCGCACCCACAGAGCGATCACCGCGGTGTTTATTACCGCACACACAGAGCGATCACCGCGGGGTTTATTACCGCACCCACAGACCGATCACCGCGGGGTTTATTACCGTACCCACAGAGCGATCACCGCGGGGTTTATTACTCACACCCACAGACCGATCACCGCGGGGTTTATTACCGCACCCACAGAGCGATCACTGCGGGGTTTATTACCCACACCCACAGACCGATCACCACGGGGTTTATTACCGCACCCACAGAGCGATCACCACGGGGTTTATTACCGCACCCACAGAGCGATCACCGCGGTGTTTATTACTGCACCCACAGACCGATCACCGCGGGGTTTATTCCCGCACCCTCAGACCGATCACCGCGAGGTATATTACCCACACCCACAGAGTGATCACCGCGGGGTTTATTACCGCACCCACAGAGCGATCACCGCGGGGTTTATTACCCACACCCACAGACCGATCACCGCGAGGTTTATTACCCACACCCACAGAGCGATCACCACGGGGTTTATTACCGCACCCACAGACCGATCACCGCGGGGTTTATTCCCGCACCCACAGACCGATCACCGCGAGGTTTATTACCCACACCCACAGAGCGATCACCACGGGGTTTATTACCCACACCCAAAGACTGATCACCGCGGGGTTTATTACCGCACCCACAGAGAGATCACCGCGGGGTTTATTACCGCACCCACAGAGTGATCACCGCGGGGTTTATTACCGCACCCACAGAGCGATCACCGCGGGGATTATTACTGCATCCACAAACCGATCACCGCGGGGTTTATTACCGCACCCACAGACCGATCACCACGGGGTTTATTACCGCACCCACAGACCGATCACCATGAGGTTTATTACCCACACCCACAGACCGATCACCGCGGGGTTTATTACCGCACCCACAGACCGATCACCACGGGGTTTATTACCGCACCCACAGAGAGATCACCGCGGGGTTTATTACCCACACCCACAGACCAATCACCGCGGGGTTTATTACCGCACCCACAGACCGATCACCGCGAGGGTTATTACCCACACCCACAGACCAATCACCGCGGTGTTTATTACCGCACCCACAGACCGATCACCGCGGGGTTTATTACCCACACCCACAGACCGATCACCGCGAGGGTTATGACCCAAACCCACAGAGCGATCACCGCGGGGTTTATTACCCACACCCACACACCGATCACCGCGGGGTTTTTTACCGCACCCACAGAGCGATCACTGCCGGGTATATTACCGCACCCACAGACCGATGACCGTGGGGTTTATTACCCACACCCACAGAGAGATCACCGCGGGGTTTATTACCGCACCCAGAGAGCGATCACCGCGGGGTATATTACCGCACCCACAGAGCGATCACCGCGAGGGTTATTACCCAAACCCACAGAGCGATCACCGCGGGATTTATTACCGCACCCACAGAGCGATCACCGCAGGGTTTATTACCGCACTCACAGAGCGATCACCGCGGGGTTTATTACCCAAACCCACAGAGAGATCACCGCGGGGTTTATTACTGTACCCACAGACCGATCACCGCGTGGGTTATTACCCACACCCACAGAGCGATCACCGCGGGGTTTATTACCGCAACCACAGACCGATCACCACGGGGTTTATTATCGCACCCACAGAGCGATCACCGCCGGGTTTATTACCGTACCCACAGAGCGATCACCGCGGGGTTTATTTCCGCACCCACAGAGAGATCACCGCGGGGTTTATTACCGCACCCACAGACCGATCACCGCGGGGTTTATTACCACACCCACAGAGCGATCACCGCGGGGTTTATTACCGCACCCACAGACCGATCACCGCGGGGTTTATTTCCGCACCCACAGAGTGATCACCGCGGGGTTTATTTCCGCACCCACAGAGAGATCACCGCGGGGTTTATTTCCGCACCCACAGAGTGATCACCGCGGGGTTTATTACCGCACCCACAGAGCGATCACCGCGGGGTTTATTACCGCACCCACAGAGCGATCACCATGGGGTTTATTACCTACTCCCACAGACCGATCACCGCGGGGTTTATTACCCACACCCACAGACCGATCACCGCGGGGTTTATTTCCGCACCCACACAGCGATCACCGTGGGGTTTATTACCGCACCCACAGACCGATCACCGCGGGGTTTATTACCGCACCCACAGAGCGATCACCGCGGGGTTTATTACCGCACCCACAGAGAGATCACCGCGGGGTTTATTACCGTACCCACAGACCGATTACCGCGGGGTTTATTACCGCACCCACAGACCGATCACCGCGGGGTTTATTAACGTACCCACAGACCAATCACCGCGGGGTTTATTACCGCACCCACAGAGAGATCACCACGGGGTTTATTACCCACACCCACAGACCGATCACCACGGGGTTTATTACCGCACCCACAGACCGATCACCGTGAGGTTTATTACCCACACCCACAGACCAATCACCGCGGGGTTTATTACCGCACCCACAGAGTGATCCCGCGGGGTTTATTACCCAAACCCACAGAGAGATCACCGCGGGGTTTATTACTGTACCCACAGACCGATCACCGCGGGGTTTATTACCCACACCCACAGAGTGATCACCGCGGGGTTTATTACCGCACCCACAGACCGATCACCGCGAGGGTTATTACCCAAACCCACAGAGTGATCACCGCGGGGTTTATTACCCACACCCACAGAGTGATCACCGCGGGGTTTATTACCCACACCCACAGAGCGATCACCGCGGGGTTTATTACCGCACCCACAGAGCGATCACCGCGGGGTTTATTACCCACACCCACAGACCGATCACCGCGGGGTTTATTACCGCACCCACAGAGCGATCACCGCGGGGTATATTACCGCACCCACAGACCGATCACCGTGGGGTTTATTACCCACACCCACAGAGAGATCACCGCGGGGTTTATTACCGCACCCAGAGCGATCACCCTGGCGTTTATTACCACACACACAGAGCGATCACCGCGAGGGTTATTACCCAAACCCACAGAGTGATCACCGCGGGTTTTATTACCGCACTCACAGAGCGATTACCGCGGGGTTTATTACCCACACCCACAGAGCGATCACCACGGGGTTTATTACCGCACCCACAGAGTGATCACCGCGGGGTTTATTACCGCACCCACAGACCGTTCACCGCGGGGTTTATTACCCACACCCACAGAGCGATCACCGCGGGGTTTATTACCACAACCACAGACCGATCACCGCGGGGTTTATTACCCACACCCACAGACCGATCACCGCGGGGTTTATTACCGCACCCACAGACCGAATACCGCGGGGTTTATTACCCACACCCACAGAGTGATCACCGCGGGGTTTATTACCGCACCCACAGAGCGATCACCGCGGGGTTTATTACCCACACCCACAGACCGATCACCGCGGGGTTTATTACCCACACCCACAGAGCGATCACTGCGGGGTTTATTACCGCACCCACAGACCGATCACCGCGGGGTTTATTACTGCACCCACAGACCGATCACCGCGGGGTTTATTACCGCACCCACAGAGCGATCACCGCGGGGTTTATTACCGGACCCACAGAGTGATCACCGCGGGGTTTATTACCCACACCCACAGAGCGATCACCGCGGGGTTTATTACCGCACCCAGAGAGTGATCACTGCGGGGTTTATTACCCACACCCACAGAGCGATCATCGCGGGGTTTATTACCGCACCCACAGAGCGATCACCGCGGGGTTTATTACCGTCCCACAGAGCGATCACCGCGGGGTTTATTACCGCACCCACAGAGCGATCACCGCGGGGTTTATTACCGCACCCACAGTCCTATCACCACGGGGTTTATTACCGCACCCACAGAGCGATCACCGCGGGGTTTATTACCGCACCCACAGAGCGATCACCGTGGGGTTTATTACCCACACCCACAGACCGATCACCACGGGGTTTATTACCGCACCCACAGACCGATCACCGTGGGGTTTATTACCCACACCCACAGACCGTTCACCGTGGGGTTTATTACCAGACCCACAGAGCGATCACCGCGGGGTTTATTACCGCACCCACAGACCGATCACCGTGGGGTTTATTACCCACACCCACAGACCGATCACTGCGGTGTTTATTACCGGACCCACAGACCGATCATCGCGGGGTTTATTACCCGCACCCACAGAGCGATCACCGCGGGTTTTATTACCGCACCCACAGAGCGATCACTGCGGGGTTTATTACCCACACCCACAGACCGATCACCACGGGGTTTATTACCGCACCCACAGAGCGATCACCACGGGGTTTATTACCGCACCCACAGAGCGATCACCGCGGTGTTTATTACTGCACCCACAGACCGATCACCGCGGGGTTTATTCCCGCACCCTCAGACCGATCACCGCGAGGTATATTACCCACACCCACAGAGTGATCACCGCGGGGTTTATTACCGCACCCACAGAGCGATCACCGCGGGGTTTATTACCCACACCCACAGACCGATCACCGCGAGGTTTATTACCCACACCCACAGAGCGATCACCACGGGGTTTATTACCGCACCCACAGACCGATCACCGCGGGGTTTATTCCCGCACCCACAGACCGATCACCGCGAGGTTTATTACCCACACCCACAGAGCGATCACCACGGGGTTTATTACCCACACCCAAAGACTGATCACCGCGGGGTTTATTACCGCACCCACAGAGAGATCACCGCGGGGTTTATTACCGCACCCACAGAGTGATCACCGCGGGGTTTATTACCGCACCCACAGAGCGATCACCGCGGGGATTATTACTGCATCCACAAACCGATCACCGCGGGGTTTATTACCGCACCCACAGACCGATCACCACGGGGTTTATTACTGCACCCACAGACCGATCACCATGAGGTTTATTACCCACACCCACAGACCAATCACCGCGGTGTTTATTACCGCACCTACAGACCGATCACCACGGGGTTTATTACCGCACCCACAGAGAGATCACCGCGGGGTTTATTACCCACACCCACAGACCAATCACCGCGGGGTTTATTACCGCACCCACAGACCGATCACCGCGAGGGTTATTACCCACACCCACAGACCAATCACCGCGGTGTTTATTACCGCACCCACAGACCGATCACCGCGGGGTTTATTACCCACACCCACAGACCGATCACCGCGAGGGTTATGACCCAAACCCACAGAGCGATCACCGCGGGGTTTATTACCCACACCCACACACCGATCACCGCGGGGTTTTTTACCGCACCCACAGAGCGATCACTGCCGGGTATATTACCGCACCCACAGACCGATGACCGTGGGGTTTATTACCCACACCCACAGAGAGATCACCGCGGGGTTTATTACCGCACCCAGAGAGCGATCACCGCGGGGTATATTACCGCACCCACAGAGCGATCACCGCGAGGGTTATTACCCAAACCCACAGAGCGATCACCGCGGGATTTATTACCGCACCCACAGAGCGATCACTGCAGGGTTTATTACCGCACTCACAGAGCGATCACCGCGGGGTTTATTACCCAAACCCACAGAGAGATCACCGCGGGGTTTATTACTGTACCCACAGACCGATCACCGCGTGGGTTATTACCCACACCCACAGAGCGATCACCGCGGGGTTTATTACCGCAACCACAGACCGATCACCACGGGGTTTATTATCGCACCCACAGAGCGATCACCGCCGGGTTTATTACCGTACCCACAGAGCGATCACCGCGGGGTTTATTTCCGCACCCACAGAGAGATCACCGCGGGGTTTATTACCGCACCCACAGACCGATCACCGCGGGGTTTATTACCACACCCACAGAGCGATCACCGCGGGGTTTATTACCGCACCCACAGACCGATCACCGCGGGGTTTATTTCCGCACCCACAGAGTGATCACCGCGGGGTTTATTTCCGCACCCACAGAGAGATCACCGCGGGGTTTATTTCCGCACCCACAGAGTGATCACCGCGGGGTTTATTACCGCACCCACAGAGCGATCACCGCGGGGTTTATTACCGCACCCACAGAGCGATCACCATGGGGTTTATTACCTACTCCCACAGACCGATCACCGCGGGGTTTATTACCCACACCCACAGACCGATCACCGCGGGGTTTATTTCCGCACCCACACAGCGATCACCGCGGGGTTTATTACCGCACCCACAGACCGATCACCGCGGGGTTTATTACCGCACCCACAGAGCGATCACCGCGGGGTTTATTACCGCACCCACAGAGAGATCACCGCGGGGTTTATTACCGTACCCACAGACCGATTACCGCGGGGTTTATTACCGAACCCACAGACCGATCACCGCGGGGTTTATTAACGTACCCACAGACCAATCACCGCGGGGTTTATTACCGCACCCACAGAGAGATCACCACGGGGTTTATTACCCACACCCACAGACCGATCACCACGGGGTTTATTACCGCACCCACAGACCGATCACCGTGAGGTTTATTACCCACACCCACAGACCAATCACCGCGGGGTTTATTACCGCACCCACAGAGTGATCCCGCGGGGTTTATTACCCAAACCCACAGAGAGATCACCGCGGGGTTTATTACTGTACCCACAGACCGATCACCGCGGGGTTTATTACCCACACCCACAGAGTGATCACCGCGGGGTTTATTACCGCACCCACAGACCGATCACCGCGAGGGTTATTACCCAAACCCACAGAGTGATCACCGCGGGGTTTATTACCCACACCCACAGAGTGATCACCGTGGGGTTTATTACCCACACCCACAGAGCGATCACCGCGGGGTTTATTACCGCACCCACAGAGCGATCACCGCGGGGTTTATTACCCACACCCACAGACCGATCACCGCGGGGTTTATTACCGCACCCACAGAGCGATCACCGCGGGGTATATTACCGCACCCACAGACCGATCACCGTGGGGTTTATTACCCACACCCACAGAGAGATCACCGCGGGGTTTATTACCGCACCCAGAGCGATCACCCTGGCGTTTATTACCACACCCACAGAGCGATCACCGCGAGGGTTATTACCCAAACCCACAGAGTGATCACCGCGGGTTTTATTACCGCACTCACAGAGCGATTACCGCGGGGTTTATTACCCACACCCACAGAGCGATCACCACGGGGTTTATTACCGCACCCACAGAGTGATCACCGCGGGGTTTATTACCGCACCCACAGACCGTTCACCGCGGGGTTTATTACCCACACCCACAGAGCGATCACCGCGGGGTTTATTACCACAACCACAGACCGATCACCGCGGGGTTTATTACCCACACCCACAGACCGTTCACCGCGGGGTTTATTACCCACACCCACAGAGCGATCACCGCGGGGTTTATTACCACAACCACAGACCGAATACCGCGGGGTTTATTACCCACACCCACAGAGTGATCACCGCGGGGTTTATTACCGCACCCACAGAGCGATCACCGCGGGGTTTATTACCCAAACCCACAGACCGATCACCGCGGGGTTTATTACCCACACCCACAGAGCGATCACTGCGGGGTTTATTACCGCACCCACAGACCGATCACCGCGGGGTTTATTACTGCACCCACAGACCGATCACCGCGGGGTTTATTACCGCACCCACAGAGCGATCACCGCGGGGTTTATTACCGGACCCACAGAGTGATCACCGCGGGGTTTATTACCCACACCCACAGAGCGATCACCGCGGGGTTTATTACCGCACCCAGAGAGTGATCACTGCGGGGTTTATTACCCACACCCACAGAGCGATCATCGCGGGGTTTATTACCGCACCCACAGAGCGATCACCGCGGGGTTTATTACCGTCCCACAGAGCGATCACCGCGGGGTTTATTACCGCACCCACAGAGCGATCACCGCGGGGTTTATTACCGCACCCACAGTCCTATCACCACGGGGTTTATTACCGCACCCACAGAGCGATCACCGCGGGGTTTATTACCGCACCCACAGAGCGATCACCGTGGGGTTTATTACCCACACCCACAGACCGATCACCACGGGGTTTATTACCGCACCCACAGACCGATCACCGTGGGGTTTATTACCCACACCCACAGACCGTTCACCGTGGGGTTTATTACCAGACCCACAGAGCGATCACCGCGGGGTTTATTACCGCACCCACAGACCGATCACCGTGGGGTTTATTACCCACACCCACAGACCGATCACTGCGGTGTTTATTACCGGACCCACAGACCGATCATCGCGGGGTTTATTACCCGCACCCACAGAGCGATCACCGCGGGTTTTATTACCGCACCCACAGAGCGATCACCGTGGGGTGTATTACCGCACCCACAGAGCGATCACCACGAGGTTTATTACCCACACCCACAGACAGATCACCGCGGGGTTTATTACCGCACCCACAGAGCGATCACCGTGGGGTTTATTACCCACACCCACAGAGCGATCACCGCGGGGTTTATTACCCACACCCACAGACCGATCACCGCGGGGTTTATTACCGCACCCACAGACCGATCACCGTGGGGTTTATTAACGCACCCACAGACCGATCACCGCGGGGTTTATTACCGCACCCACAGAGCGATCACCGCGGGGTTTATTACCGCACCCACAGAGCGATCACCGCGGGGTTTATTACCCACACCCACAGAGAGATCACCACGGGGTTTATTACCGCACCCACAGACCGATCACCACGGGGTTTATTACCGCACCCACAGAGTGATCACCGCCGGGTTTATTACCGCACCCACAGAGCGATCACCGCCGGGTTTATTAACCACACCCACAGACCGATCACCGCGGGGTTTATTACCGCACCCACAGACCGATCACCGCGGGGTTTATTACCGCATCCACAGAGTGATCACCGCGGGGTTTATTAACGCACCCACAGACCGATCACCGCGGGGTTTATTACCCACACCCACAGAGCGATCACCGCGGGGTTTATTACCGCACCCACAGAGTGATCACCGCGGGGTTTATTACCCACACCCACAGACCGATCACCGCGGGGTTTATTACCCACACCCACAGAGCGATCACCACGGGGTTTATTACCCACACCCACAGACCGATCACCGCGGGGTTTATTACCGCACCCACAGAGCGATCACCGTGGGGTTTATTACCCACACCCACAGACCGATCACCGCGGGGTTTATTACCGCACCCACAGAGCGATCACCGCCGGGTTTATTACCCACACCCACAGAGTGATCACCGCCGGGTTTATTACCGCACCCACAGACCGATCACCGCCGGGTTTATTACCGCACCCACAGACCGATCACCGCGGGGTTTATTACCGTACCCACAGACCGATCACCGTGGGGTTTATTACCCACACCCACAGACCGATCACCGCGGGGTTTATTACCCACACCCACAGACCGCTCACCGTGGGGTTTATTACCGCGCCCACAGACCGATCACCGCGGGGTTTATTACCGCACCCACAGAGCGATCACCACGGGGTTTATTACCGCACCCACAGACCGATCACCGCGGGGTTTATTACTTCACCCACAGAGCGATCACCGCGGGGTTTATTACTTCACCCACAGAGCGATCACCGCGGGGTTTATTACTTCACCCACAGAGCGATCACCGCGGGGTTTATTACTTCACCCACAGACCGATCACCGCGGGGTTTATTACTTCACCCACAGAGCGATCACCGCGGGGTTTATTACCGCACCCACAGACCGATCACAGCGGGGTTTATTACCGCACCCACAGAGTGATCACCGCAGGGTTTATTACCGCACCCACAGAGTGATCACCGCGGGGTTTATTACTCACACCCACAGACCGATCACCGCGGGGTTTATTACCGCACCCACAGAGCGATCACCGCGGGGTTTATTACCGCACCCACAGAGTGATCACCGCGGGGTTTATTACTCACACCCACAGACCGATCACCGCGGGGTTTATTACCGCACCCACAGAGTGATCACCGCGGGGTTTATTACCGCACTCACAGACCGATCACCGCGGGGTTTATTACCCACACCCACAGACCGATCACCGCGGGGTTTATGACCGCACCCACAGACCGATCACCGCGAGGGTTATTACCGCACCCACAGAGCGATCACCGCGGGGTTTATTACCGCACCCACAGAGTGATCCCGCGGGGTTTAGTACCCAAACCCACAGAGAGTTCACCGCGGGGTTTATTACTGTACCCACAGACCGATCACCGCGGGGTTTATTACCCACACCCACAGAGCGATCACCGCGGGGTTTATTACCGCACCCACAGAGTGATCCCGCGGGGTTTATTACCGCACCCACAGAGCGATCACCGCGGGGTTTATTACCGCACCCACAGAGTGATCCCGCGGGGTTTAGTACCCAAACCCACAGAGAGATCACCGCGGGGTTTATTACCGCACCCACAGAGTGATCCCGCGGGGTTTAGTACCCAAACCCACAGACCGATCACCGCGGGGTTTATTACCCACACCCACAGACCGATCACCGCGGGGTTTAGTCCCCACACCCACAGACCGATCACCGCGGGGTTTAGTCCCCACACCCACAGACCGATCACCGCGAGGGTTATTACCCAAACCCACAGAGTGATCACCGCGGGGTTTATTACCCACACCCACAGACCGATCACCGCGGGGTTTATTACCGCACCCACAGAGCGATCACCGCGGGGTATATTACCGCACCCACAGACCGATCACCGTGGGGTTTATTACCCACACCCACAGAGAGATCACCGCGGGGTTTATTACCGCACCCAGAGAGCGATCACCGCGGGGTATATTACCGCACCCACAGAGCGATCACCGCGAGGTTTATTTCCCAAACCCACAGAGTGATCACCGCGGGGTTTATTACCGCACCCACAGAGCGATCACCGCGAGGTTTATTTCCCAAACCCACAGACCGATCACCGCGGGGTTTATTACCCACACCCACAGAGCGATCACCGCGGGGTTTATTACCCACACCCACAGAGAGATCACCGCGGGGTTTATGACCCACACCCACAGACCGATCACCGCGGGGTTTATTACCCACACCCACAGACCGATCACCACGGGGTTTATTTCCCAAACCCACAGACCGATCACCGCGGGGTTTATTACCGCACTCACAGAGCGATCACCACGGGGTTTATTACCCACACCCACAGAGCGATCACCGCGGGGTTTATTACCGCACTCACAGAGCGATCACCACGGGGTTTATTACCCACACCCACAGAGCGATCACCGCGGGGTTTATTACCGCACCCACAGACCGATCACCGCGGGGTTTATTACCCACACCCACAGACCGATCACCACGGGGTTTATTTCCCAAACCCACAGACCGATCACCGCGGGGTTTATTACCCACACCCACAGACCGATCACCGCGGGGTTTATTACCCACACCCACAGAGCGATCACCGCGGGGTTTATTACCGCACTCACAGAGCGATCACCACGGGGTTTATTACCCACACCCACAGACCGATCACCACGGGGATTATTACCGCACCCACAGAGCGATCACCGTGGGGTTTATTACCCACACCCACAGAGAGATCACCGCGGGGTTTATTACCGCACCCAGAGAGCGATCACCGCGGGGTATATTACCGCACCCACAGAGCGATCACCGCGAGGGTTATTACCCAAACCCACAGAGTGATCACCGCGGGGTTTATTACCGCACCCACAGACCGATCACCGCGGGGTTTATTACCGCACTCACAGAGCGATCACCGCGGGGTTTATTACCGCACCCACAGAGCGATCACCGCGGGGTTTATTACCCAAACCCACAGACCGTTCACCGTGGGGTTTATTACCCACACCCACAGAGCGATCACCGCGGGGTTTATTACCGCACCCAGAGAGCGATCACAGCGGGGATTATTACCGCAACCACAGACCGATCACCGCGGGGTTTATTACCGCACCCACAGACCGATCACCGCGAGGTTTATTTCCGCACCCACAGAGTGATCACCGCGGGGTTTATTACCCACACCCACAGACCGATCACCACGGGGTTTATTACCGCACCCACAGAGCGATCACCGCGGGGTTTATTACCCACACCCACAGAGCGATCACCGCGGGGTTTATTTCCGCACCCACAGAGTGATCACCGCGGGGTTTATTACCCACACCCACAGACCGATCACCGCGGGGTTTATTACCCACACCCACAGACCGATCACCGTGGGGTTTATTACCTCCCCCACAGAGTGATCCCGCGGGGTTTATTACCCAAACCCACAGAGAGATCACCGCGGGGTTTATTACTGTACCCACAGACCGATCACCGCGGGGTTTATTACCCACACCCACAGACCGATCACCGCGAGGGTTATTCCCCAAACCCACAGAGTGATCACCGCGGGGTTTATTACCACACCCACAGAGCGATCACCGCGGGGTTTATTACCCACAGAGCGATCACCGCGGGGTTTATTACCCACACCCACAGAGCGATCACCACGGGGTTTATTACCGCACCCACAGAGCGATCACCGCGGGGTTTATTACCGCACCCACAGAGCGATCACCGCGGGGTTTATTACCGCACCCACAGACCGATCACCGCGGGGTTTATTACCGCACCCACAGAGCGATCACCGCGGGGATTATTACCCACACCCACAGAGCGATCACCGCGGGGTTTATTATCGCACCCACAGAGCGATCACCGCGGGGTTTATTATCGCACCCACAGAGCGATCACCGCGGGGTTTATTACCCACACCCACAGACCGATCACCGCGGGGTTTATTACCGCACCCACAGACCGATCACCGCGGGGTTTATTACCGTACCCACAGAGCGATCACCGCGGGGTTTATTACACACACCCACAGACCGATCACCGCGGGGTTTATTCCCCAAACCCACAGAGTGATCCCGCGGGGTTTATTACCCAAACCCACAGAGAGATCACCGCGGGGTTTATTACTGTACCCACAGACCGATCACCGCGGGGTTTATTACCCACACCCACAGACCAATCACCGCGAGGGTTATTCCCCAAACCCACAGAGTGATCACCGCGGGGTTTATTACCACAACCACAGACCGATCACCGCGGGGTTTATTACCCACAGAGCGATCACCGCGGGGTTTATTACCCACACCCACAGAGCGATCACCACGGGGTTTATTACCGCGCCCACAGAGCGATCACCGTGGGGTTTATTACCGCACCCACAGAGCGATCACCGCGGTGTTTATTACCGCACCCACAGAGCGATCACCGCGGGGTTTATTACCGCACCCACAGACCGATCACCGCGGGGTTTATTACCGTACCCACAGAGCGATCACCGCGGGGTTTATTACTCACACCCACAGACCGATCACCGCGGGGTTTATTACCGCACCCACAGAGCGATCACTGCGGGGTTTATTACCCACACCCACAGACCGATCACCACGGGGTTTATTACCGCACCCACAGAGCGATCACCACGGGGTTTATTACCGCACCCACAGAGCGATCACCGCGGTGTTTATTACCGCACCCACAGACCGATCACCGCGGGGTTTATTCCCGCACCCTCAGACCGATCACCGCGAGGTTTATTACCCACACCCACAGAGTGATCACCGCGGGGTTTATTACCGCACCCACAGAGCGATCACCGCGGGGTTTATTACCCACACCCACAGACCGATCACCGCGAGGTTTATTACCCACACCCACAGAGCGATCACCACGGGGTTTATTACCGCACCCACAGACCGATCACCGCGGGGTTTATTCCCGCACCCACAGACCGATCACCGCGAGGTTTATTACCCACACCCACAGAGTGATCACCGCGGGGTTTATTACCGCACCCACAGACCGATCACCACGGGGTTTATTACCGCACCCACAGACCGATCACCACGGGGTTTATTACTCACACCCACAGACTGATCACCGCGGGGTTTATTACCGCACCCACAGAGAGATCACCGCGGGGTTTATTACCGCACCCACAGAGTGATCACCGCGGGGTTTATTACCGCACCCACAGAGCGATCACCACGGGGATTATTACCGCATCCACAAACCGATCACCGCGGGGTTTATTACCGCACCCACAGACCGATCACCACGGGGTTTATTACCGCACCCACAGACCGATCACCATGAGGTTTATTACCCACACCCACAGACCAATCACCGCGGTGTTTATTACCGCACCCACAGACCGATCACCACGGGGTTTATTACCGCACCCACAGACCGATCACCGCGAGGGTTATTACCCACACCCACAGACCAATCACCGCGGTGTTTATTACCGCACCCACAGACCGATCACCGCGGGGTTTATTACCCACACCCACAGACCGATCACCGCGAGGGTTATTACCCAAACCCACAGAGCGATCACCGCGGGGTTTATTACCCACACCCACACACCGATCACCGCGGGGTTTTTTACCGCACCCACAGAGCGATCACTGCCGGGTATATTACCGCACCCACAGACCGATGACCGTGGGGTTTATTACCCACACCCACAGAGAGATCACCGCGGGGTTTATTACCGCACCCAGAGAGCGATCACCGCGGGGTATATTACCGCACCCACAGAGCGATCACCGCGAGGGTTATTACCCAAACCCACAGAGCGATCACCGCGGGATTTATTACCGCACCCACAGACCGATCACCGCGGGGTTTATTACCGCACTCACAGAGCGATCACCGCGGGGTTTATTACCCAAACCCACAGAGAGATCACCGCGGGGTTTATTACTGTACCCACAGACCGATCACCGCGTGGGTTATTACCCACACCCACAGAGCGATCACCGCGGGGTTTATTACCGCAACCACAGACCGATCACCACGGGGTTTATTATCGCACCCACAGAGCGATCACCGCCGGGTTTATTACCGTACCCACAGAGCGATCACCGCGGGGTTTATTTCCGCACCCACAGAGAGATCACCGCGGGGTTTATTACCGCACCCACAGACCGATCACCGCGGGGTTTATTACCACACCCACAGAGCGATCACCGCGGGGTTTATTACCGCACCCACAGACCGATCACCGCGGGGTTTATTTCCGCACCCACAGAGTGATCACCGCGGGGTTTATTTCCGCACCCACAGAGAGATCACCGCGGGGTTTATTTCCGCACCCACAGAGTGATCACCGCGGGGTTTATTACCGCACCCACAGACCGATCACCACGGGGTTTATTACCGCACCCACAGAGCGATCACCATGGGGTTTATTACCTACTCCCACAGACCGATCACCGCGGGGTTTATTGCCCACACCCACAGACCGATCACCGCGGGGTTTATTTCCGCACCCACACAGCGATCACCGCGGGGTTTATTACCGCACCCACAGACCGATCACCGCGGGGTTTATTACCGCACCCACAGAGCGATCACCGCGGGGTTTATTACCGCACCCACAGAGTGATCACCGCGGGGTTTATTTCCGCACCCACAGAGAGATCACCGCGGGGTTTATTTCCACACCCACAGAGCGATCACCGCGGGGTTTATTACCGCACCCACAGAGCGATCACCGCGGGGTTTATTACCCACACCCACAGAGCGATCACCGCGGGGTTTATTTCCGCACCCACAGAGTGATCACCGCGGGGTTTATTACCCACACCCACAGAGAGATCACCGCGGGGTTTATTACCCACACCCACAGTGCGATCACCGCGGGGTTTATTTCCGCACCCACAGACCGATCACCACGGGGTTTATTACCGCACCCACAGAGCGATCACCGCGGGGTTTATTACCCACACCCACAGACCGATCACCACGGGGTTTATTACCGCACCCACAGAGCGATCACCGCGGGGTTTATTACCGCACCCACAGAGCGATCACCACGGGGTTTATTACCCACACCCACAGACCGATCACCGCGCGGTTTATTTCCGCACCCACAGAGCGATCACTGCGTGGTTTATTACCCACACCCACAGACCAATCACCGCAGGGTTTATTACCGCACCCACAGACCGATCACCGTGGGGTTTATTTCCGCACCCACAGACCAATCACCGCGGGGTTTATTACCCACACCCACAGACCGATCACCACGGGGTTTATTACCGCACCCACAGACCGATCACCGCGGGGTTTATTACCGCACCCACAGAGCGATCACCGCGGGGTTTATTTCCGCACCCACAGAGCGATCACTGCGGGGTTTATTACCCACACCCACAGACCAATCACCGCGGGGTTTATTACCCACACCCACAGACCGATCACCATGGGGTTTATTACCGCACCCACAGACCAATCACCGCGGGGTTTATTACCCACACCCACAGACCGATCACCTCGGGGTTTATTACCGCACCCACAGAGCGATCACCGCGGGGTTTATTACCGCACCCACAGAGCGATCACCGCGGGGTTTATTACCGCACCCACAGACCGATCACCGCGGGGTTTATTACCGCACCCACAGAGCGATCACCGCGGGGATTATTACCCACACCCACAGAGCGATCACCGCGGGGTTTATTATCGCACCCACAGAGCGATCACCGCGGGGTTTATTATCGCACCCACAGAGCGATCACCGCGGGGTTTATTACCGCACCCACAGACCGATCACCGCGGGGTTTATTACCGCACCCACAGACCGATCACCGCGGGGTTTATTACCGTACCCACAGAGCGATCACCGCGGGGTTTATTACACACACCCACAGACCGATCACCGCGGGGTTTATTCCCCAAACCCACAGAGTGATCCCGCGGGGTTTATTACCCAAACCCACAGAGAGATCACCGCGGGGTTTATTACTGTACCCACAGACCGATCACCGCGGGGTTTATTACCCACACCCACAGACCAATCACCGCGAGGGTTATTCCCCAAACCCACAGAGTGATCACCGCGGGGTTTATTACCACAACCACAGACCGATCACCGCGGGGTTTATTACCCACAGAGCGATCACCGCGGGGTTTATTACCCACACCCACAGAGCGATCACCACGGGGTTTATTACCGCGCCCACAGAGCGATCACCGTGGGGTTTATTACCGCACCCACAGAGCGATCACCGCGGTGTTTATTACCGCACCCACAGAGCGATCACCGCGGGGTTTATTACCGCACCCACAGACCGATCACCGCGGGGTTTATTACCGTACCCACAGAGCGATCACCGCGGGGTTTATTACTCACACCCACAGACCGATCACCGCGGGGTTTATTACCACACCCACAGAGCGATCACTGCGGGGTTTATTACCCACACCCACAGACCGATCACCACGGGGTTTATTACCGCACCCACAGAGCGATCACCACGGGGTTTATTACCGCACCCACAGAGCGATCACCGCGGTGTTTATTACCGCACCCACAGACCGATCACCGCGGGGTTTATTCCCGCACCCTCAGACCGATCACCGCGAGGTTTATTACCCACACCCACAGAGTGATCACCGCGGGGTTTATTACCGCACCCACAGAGCGATCACCGCGGGGTTTATTACCCACACCCACAGACCGATCACCGCGAGGTTTATTACCCACACCCACAGAGCGATCACCACGGGGTTTATTACCGCACCCACAGACCGATCACCGCGGGGTTTATTCCCGCACCCACAGACCGATCACCGCGAGGTTTATTACCCACACCCACAGAGTGATCACCGCGGGGTTTATTACCGCACCCACAGACCGATCACCACGGGGTTTATTACCGCACCCACAGACCGATCACCACGGGGTTTATTACCCACACCCACAGACTGATCACCGCGGGGTTTATTACCGCACCCACAGAGAGATCACCGCGGGGTTTATTACCGCACCCACAGAGTGATCACCGCGGGGTTTATTACCGCACCCACAGAGCGATCACCACGGGGATTATTACCGCATCCACAAACCGATCACCGCGGGGTTTATTACCGCACCCACAGACCGATCACCACGGGGTTTATTACCGCACCCACAGACCGATCACCATGAGGTTTATTACCCACACCCACAGACCAATCACCGCGGTGTTTATTACCGCACCCACAGACCGATCACCACGGGGTTTATTACCGCACCCACAGACCGATCACCGCGAGGGTTATTACCCACACCCACAGACCAATCACCGCGGTGTTTATTACCGCACCCACAGACCGATCACCGCGGGGTTTATTACCCACACCCACAGACCGATCACCGCGAGGGTTATTACCCAAACCCACAGAGCGATCACCGCGGGGTTTATTACCCACACCCACACACCGATCACCGCGGGGTTTTTTACCGCACCCACAGAGCGATCACTGCCGGGTATATTACCGCACCCACAGACCGATGACCGTGGGGTTTATTACCCACACCCACAGAGAGATCACCGCGGGGTTTATTACCGCACCCAGAGAGCGATCACCGCGGGGTATATTACCGCACCCACAGAGCGATCACCGCGAGGGTTATTACCCAAACCCACAGAGCGATCACCGCGGGATTTATTACCGCACCCACAGACCGATCACCGCGGGGTTTATTACCGCACTCACAGAGCGATCACCGCGGGGTTTATTACCCAAACCCACAGAGAGATCACCGCGGGGTTTATTACTGTACCCACAGACCGATCACCGCGTGGGTTATTACCCACACCCACAGAGCGATCACCGCGGGGTTTATTACCGCAACCACAGACCGATCACCACGGGGTTTATTATCGCACCCACAGAGCGATCACCGCCGGGTTTATTACCGTACCCACAGAGCGATCACCGCGGGGTTTATTTCCGCACCCACAGAGAGATCACCGCGGGGTTTATTACCGCACCCACAGACCGATCACCGCGGGGTTTATTACCACACCCACAGAGCGATCACCGCGGGGTTTATTACCGCACCCACAGACCGATCACCGCGGGGTTTATTTCCGCACCCACAGAGTGATCACCGCGGGGTTTATTTCCGCACCCACAGAGAGATCACCGCGGGGTTTATTTCCGCACCCACAGAGTGATCACCGCGGGGTTTATTACCGCACCCACAGACCGATCACCACGGGGTTTATTACCGCACCCACAGAGCGATCACCATGGGGTTTATTACCTACTCCCACAGACCGATCACCGCGGGGTTTATTGCCCACACCCACAGACCGATCACCGCGGGGTTTATTTCCGCACCCACACAGCGATCACCGCGGGGTTTATTACCGCACCCACAGACCGATCACCGCGGGGTTTATTACCGCACCCACAGAGCGATCACCGCGGGGTTTATTACCGCACCCACAGAGTGATCACCGCGGGGTTTATTTCCGCACCCACAGAGAGATCACCGCGGGGTTTATTTCCACACCCACAGAGCGATCACCGCGGGGTTTATTACCGCACCCACAGAGCGATCACCGCGGGGTTTATTACCCACACCCACAGACCGATCACCGCGGGGTTTATTACCCACACCCACAGAGCGATCACCGCGGGGTTTATTTCCGCACCCACAGACCGATCACCACGGGGTTTATTACCGCACCCACAGAGCGATCACCGCGGGGTTTATTACCCACACCCACAGACCGATCACCACGGGGTTTATTACCGCACCCACAGAGCGATCACCGCGGGGTTTATTACCGCACCCACAGAGCGATCACCACGGGGTTTATTACCCACACCCACAGACCGATCACCGCGCGGTTTATTTCCGCACCCACAGAGCGATCACTGCGTGGTTTATTACCCACACCCACAGACCAATCACCGCAGGGTTTATTACCGCACCCACAGACCGATCACCGTGGGGTTTATTTCCGCACCCACAGACCAATCACCGCGGGGTTTATTACCCACACCCACAGACCGATCACCACGGGGTTTATTACCGCACCCACAGACCGATCACCGCGGGGTTTATTACCGCACCCACAGAGCGATCACCGCGGGGTTTATTTCCGCACCCACAGAGCGATCACCACGGGGTTTATTACCCACACCCACAGACCAATCACCGCGGGGTTTATTACCCACACCCACAGAGTGATCACCGCGGGGTTTATTACCCACACCCACAGAGCGATCACCGCGAGGGTTATTACCGCACCCACAGACCGATCACCGCGGGGTTTATTACCCACACCCACAGAGCGATCACCGCGGGGTTTATTACCCACACCCACAGACCAATCACCGCGGGGTTTATTACCGCACCCACAGAGTGATCACCGCGGGGTTTATTTCCGCACCCACAGAGCGATCACCGCGGGGTTTATTACCCACACCCACAGACCAATCACCGCGGGGTTTATTACCCACACCCACAGACCGATCACCATGGGGTTTATTACCGCACCCACAGACCAATCACCGCGGGGTTTATTACCCACACCCACAGACCGATCACCGCGGGGTTTATTACCGCACCCACAGACCGATCACCGCGGGGTTTATTACCGCACCCACAGACCAATCACCGCGGGGTTTATTACCCACACCCACAGGCCAATCACCGCGGGGTTTATTACCGCACCCACAGAGTGATCACCGCGGGGTTTATTACCCAAACCCACAGAGAGATCACCGCGGGGTTTATTACTGTACCCACAGACCGATCACCGCGAGGGTTATTCCCCAAACCCACAGAGTGATCACCGCGGGGTTTATTACCGCACCCACAGACCGATCACCGCGGGGTTTATTACACACACCCACAGACTGATCACCGCGGGGTTTATTACCGCACCCACAGAGCGATCACCGTGGGGTTTATTACCCACACCCACAGAGCGATCACCGCGGAGTTTATTACCGTACCCACAGAGCGATCACCGCGGGGTTTATTCCCGCACCCACAGACCGATCACCGCGGGGTTTATTACCGCATCCACAGAGTGATCCCGCGGGGTTTATTACCCACACCCACAGAGCGATCACCGCGGGGTTTATTACCCACACCCACAGAGCGATCACCGCGGGGTTTATTACCGCACCCACAGACCGATCACCGCGGGGTTTATTACCCACACCCACAGAGCGATCACCGTGGGGTTTATTACCCACACCCACAGAGCGATCACCGCGGGGTTTATTACCCACACCCACAGACCGATCACCACGGGGTTTATTACCGCACCCACAGAGCGATCACCGCGGGGTTTATTACCGCACCCACAGACCGATCACCACGGGGTTTATTACCGCACCCACAGACCGATCACCACGGGGTTTATTACCGTACCCACAGAGCGATCACCGCGGGGTTTATTCCCGCACCCACAGACCGATCACCACGGGGTTTATTACCGCACCCACAGACCGATCACCACGGGGTTTATTACCGTACCCACAGAGCGATCACCGCGGGGTTTATTCCCGCACCCACAGACCGATCACCGCGAGGTTTATTACCGCACCCACAGACCGATCACCACGGGGTTTATTACCGCACCCACAGAGCGATCACCACGGGGTTTATTACCGCACCCACAGACCGATCACCGCGGGGTTTATTCCCGCACCCACAGAGCGATCACCGCGGGGTTTATTACCCACACCCACAGACCGATCACCGTGGGGTTTATTACCGCACCCACAGAGCGATCACCGCGGGGTTTATTACCGCACCCACAGACCGATCACCACGGGGTTTATTACCGCACCCACAGACCGATCACCACGGGGTTTATTACCGTACCCACAGAGCGATCACCGCGGGGTTTATTCCCGCACCCACAGACCGATCACCGCGAGGTTTATTACCCACACCCACAGACCGATCACCACGGGGTTTATTACCGCACCCACAGACCGATCACCACGGGGTTTATTACCGCACCCACAGAGCGATCACCACGGGGTTTAACACCGCACCCACAGACCGATCACCGCGGGGTTTATTCCCGCACCCACAGACCGATCACCGCGAGGTTTATTACCCACACCCACAGAGTGATCACCGCGGGGTTTATTACCGCACCCACAGAGCGATCACCGCGGGGTTTATTACCCACACCCACAGACCAATCACCGCGGGGTTTATTACCCACACCCACAGAGAGATCACCGCGGGGTTTATTACCGTACCCACAGACCGATCTCCGCGGGGTTTATTACCCACACCCACAGACCGATCACCGCGGGGTTTATTACCCACACCCACAGACCGATCACCGCGGGGTTTATTACCCACACCCACAGAGCGATCACCGCGGGGTTTATTACCGCACCCACAGACCGATCACCGCGAGGGTTATTACCCAAACCCACAGAGCGATCACCGCGGGGTTTATTACCCACACCCACACACCGATCACCGCGGGGTTTTTTACCGCACCCACAGAGCGATCACTGCCGGGTATATTACCGCACCCACAGACCGATGACCGTGGGGTTTATTACCCACACCCACAGAGAGATCACCGCGGGGTTTATTACCGCACCCAGAGAGCGATCACCGCGGGGTATATTACCGCACCCACAGAGCGATCACCGCGAGGGTTATTACCCAAACCCACAGACCGATCACCGCAGGGTTTATTACCGCACTCACAGAGCGATCACCGCGGGGTTTATTACCCAAACCCACAGAGAGATCACCGCGGGGTTTATTACTGTACCCACAGACCGATCACCGCGTGGGTTATTACCCACACCCACAGAGCGATCACCGCGGGGTTTATTACCGCACCCACAGACCGATCACCGCGAGGGTTATTACCCAAACCCACAGAGCGATCACCGCGGGGTTTATTACCCACACCCACACACCGATCACCGCGGGGTTTTTTACCGCACCCACAGAGCGATCACTGCCGGGTATATTACCGCACCCACAGACCGATGACCGTGGGGTTTATTACCCACACCCACAGAGAGATCACCGCGGGGTTTATTACCGCACCCAGAGAGCGATCACCGCGGGGTATATTACCGCACCCACAGAGCGATCACCGCGAGGGTTATTACCCAAACCCACAGACCGATCACCGCAGGGTTTATTACCGCACTCACAGAGCGATCACCGCGGGGTTTATTACCCAAACCCACAGAGAGATCACCGCGGGGTTTATTACTGTACCCACAGACCGATCACCGCGTGGGTTATTACCCACACCCACAGAGCGATCACCGCCGGGTTTATTACCGTACCCACAGAGCGATCACCGCGGGGTTTATTTCCGCACCCACAGAGAGATCACCGCGGGGTTTATTACCGCACCCACAGACCGATCACCGCGGGGTTTATTACCACACCCACAGAGCGATCACCGCGGGGTTTATTACCGCACCCACAGACCGATCACCGCGGGGTTTATTTCCGCACCCACAGAGAGATCACCGCGGGGTTTATTTCCGCACCCACAGAGTGATCACCGCGGGGTTTATTACCGCACCCACAGAGCGATCACCGCGGGGTTTATTACCGCACCCACAGAGTGATCACCGCGGGGTTTATTACCTACTCCCACAGACCGATCACCGCGGGGTTTATTACCCACACCCACAGACCGATCACCGCGGGGTTTATTTCCGCACCCACACAGCGATCACCGCGGGGTTTATTACCGCACCCACAGACCGATCACCGCGGGGTTTATTACCGCACCCACAGAACGATCACCGCGGGGTTTATTACCGCACCCACAGAGTGATCACCGCGGGGTTTATTTCCGCACCCACAGAGAGATCACCGCGGGGTTTATTTCCACACCCACAGAGCGATCACCGCGGGGTTTATTAACGCACCCACAGACCGATCACCGCGCGGTTTATTTCCGCACCCACAGAGCGATCACTGCGGGGTTTATTACCCACACCCACAGACCAATCACCGCGGGGTTTATTACCCACACCCACAGACCGATCACCACGGGGTTTATTACCGCACCCACAGACCGATCACCGCGGGGTTTATTACCGCACCCACAGAGCGATCACCGCGGGGTTTATTTCCGCACCCACTGAGCGATCACTGCGGGGTTTATTACCCACACCCACAGACCAATCACCGCGGGGTTTATTACCCACACCCACAGACCGATCACCATGGGGTTTATTACCGCACCCACAGACCAATCACCGCGGGGTTTATTACCCACACCCACAGACCGATCACCTCGGGGTTTATTACCGCACCCACAGAGCGATCACCGCGGGGTTTATTACCGCACCCACAGAGGGATCACCACGGGGTTTATTACCGCACCCACAGAGCGATCACCGCGGGGTTTATTACCCACACCCACAGACCAATCACCGCGGGGTTTATTACCGCACCCACAGAGCGATCACCGCGGGGTTTATTACCCACACCCACAGACCAATCACCGCGGGGTTTATTACCCACACCCACAGACCGATCACCATGGGGTTTATTACCGCACGCACAGACCAATCACCGCGGGGTTTATTACCCACACCCACAGACCGATCACCGCGGGGTTTATTACCGCACCCACAGACCGATCACCGCGGGGTTTATTACCGCACCCACAGACCAATCACCGTGGGGTTTATTACCCACACCCACAGGCCAATCACCGCGGGGTTTATTACCGCACCCACAGAGTGATCACCGCGGGGTTTATTACCCAAACCCACAGAGAGATCACCGCGGGGTTTATTACTGTACCCACAGACCGATCACCGCGAGGGTTATTCCCCAAACCCACAGAGTGATCACCGCGGGGTTTATTACCGCACCCACAGACCGATCACCGCGGGGTTTATTACCCACACCCACAGACCAATCACCGCGGGGTTTATTACACACACCCACAGACTGATCACCGCGGGGTTTATTACCGCACCCACAGAGCGATCACCGTGGGGTTTATTACCCACACCCACAGAGCGATCACCGCGGAGTTTATTACCGTACCCACAGAGCGATCACCGCGGGGTTTATTCCCGCACCCACAGACCGATCACCGCGGGGTTTATTACCGCATCCACAGAGTGATCCCGCGGGGTTTATTACCCACACCCACAGAGTGATCACCGCGGGGTTTATTACCCACACCCACAGAGCGATCACCGCGGGGTTTATTACCGTACCCACAGAGCGATCACCGCGGGGTTTATTCCCGCACCCACAGAGCGATCACCGCGGGGTTTATTACCCACACCCACAGACCGATCACCGTGGGGTTTATTACCGCACCCACAGAGCGATCACCGCGGGGTTTATTACCGCACCCACAGACCGATCACCACGGGGTTTATTCCCGCACCCACAGAGCGATCACCGCGGGGTTTATTACCCACACCCACAGACCGATCACCGTGGGGTTTATTACCGCACCCACAGAGCGATCACCGCGGGGTTTATTACCGCACCCACAGACCGATCACCACGGGGTTTATTACCGCACCCACAGACCGATCACCACGGGGTTTATTACCGTACCCACAGAGCGATCACCGCGGGGTTTATTCCCGCACCCACAGACCGATCACCGCGAGGTTTATTACCCACACCCACAGACCGATCACCACGGGGTTTATTACCGCACCCACAGACCGATCACCACGGGGTTTATTACCGCACCCACAGAGCGATCACCACGGGGTTTAACACCGCACCCACAGACCGATCACCGCGGGGTTTATTCCCGCACCCACAGACCGATCACCGCGAGGTTTATTACCCACACCCACAGAGTGATCACCGCGGGGTTTATTACCGCACCCACAGAGCGATCACCGCGGGGTTTATTACCCACACCCACAGACCGATCACCGCGAGGTTTATTACCCACACCCACAGAGAGATCACCGCGGGGTTTATTACCGTACCCACAGACCGATCTCCGCGGGGTTTATTACCCACACCCACAGACCGATCACCGCGGGGTTTATTACCCACACCCACAGACCGATCACCGCGAGGGTTATTACCCAAACCCACAGAGCGATCACCGCGGGGTTTATTACCGTACCCACAGACCGATCTCCGCGGGGTTTATTACCCACACCCACACACCGATCACCGCGGGGTTTTTTACCGCACCCACAGAGCGATCACTGCCGGGTATATTACCGCACCCACAGACCGATGACCGTGGGGTTTATTACCCACACCCACAGAGAGATCACCGCGGGGTTTATTACCGCACCCAGAGAGCGATCACCGCGGGGTATATTACCGCACCCACAGAGCGATCACCGCGAGGGTTATTACCCAAACCCACAGAGCGATCACCGCGGGATTTATTACCGCACCCACAGACCGATCACCGCGGGGTTTATTACCGCACTCACAGAGCGATCACCGCGGGGTTTATTACCCAAACCCACAGAGAGATCACCGCGGGGTTTATTACTGTACCCACAGACCGATCACCGCGTGGGTTATTACCCACACCCACAGAGCGATCACCGCCGGGTTTATTACCGTACCCACAGAGCGATCACCGCGGGGTTTATTTCCGCACCCACAGAGAGATCACCGCGGGGTTTATTACCGCACCCACAGACCGATCACCGCAGGGTTTATTACCACACCCACAGAGCGATCACCGCGGGGTTTATTACCGCACCCACAGACCGATCACCGCGGGGTTTATTTCCGCACCCACAGAGTGATCACCGCGGGGTTTATTTCCGCACCCACAGAGAGATCACCGCGGGGTTTATTTCCGCACCCACAGAGTGATCACCGCGGGGTTTATTACCGCACCCACAGAGCGATCACCGCGGGGTTTATTACCGCACCCACAGAGCGATCACCATGGGGTTTATTACCTACTCCCACAGACCGATCACCGCGGGGTTTATTACCCACACCCACAGACCGATCACCGCGGGGTTTATTTCCGCACCCACACAGCGATCACCGCGGGGTTTATTACCGCACCCACAGACCGATCACCGCGGGGTTTATTACCGCACCCACAGAGCGATCACCGCGGGGTTTATTACCGCACCCACAGAGTGATCACCGCGGGGTTTATTTCCGCACCCACAGAGAGATCACCGCGGGGTTTATTACCGCACCCACAGACCAATCACCACGGGGTTTATTACCCACACCCACAGACCGATCACCACGGGGTTTATTACCGCACCCACAGACCGATCACCGCGGGGTTTATTACCGCACCCACAGAGCGATCACCGCGGGGTTTATTTCCGCACCCACAGAGCGATCACTGCGGGGTTTATTACCGCACCCACAGACCGATCACCGCGGGGTTTATTACCCACACCCACAGACCGATCACCGCGGGGTTTATTACCCACACCCACAGACCAATCACCGCGGGGTTTATTACCCACACCCACAGACCGATCACCATGGGGTTTATTACCGCACCCACAGACCAATCACCGCGGGGTTTATTACCCACACCCACAGACCGATCACCTCGGGGTTTATTACCGCACCCACAGAGCGATCACCGCGGGGTTTATTACCGCACCCACAGAGCGATCACCACGGGGTTTATTACCGCACCCACAGAGCGATCACCGCGGGGTTTATTACCCACACCCACAGACCAATCACCGCGGGGTTTATTACCGCACCCACAGAGCGATCACCGCGGGGTTTATTACCCACACCCACAGACCAATCACCGCGGGGTTTATTACCCACACCCACAGACCGATCACCATGGGGTTTATTACCGCACCCACAGACCAATCACCGCGGGGTTTATTACCCACACCCACAGACCGATCACCGCGGGGTTTATTACCGCACCCACAGACCGATCACCGCAGGGTTTATTACCACACCCACAGAGCGATCACCGCGGGGTTTATTACCGCACCCACAGACCGATCACCGCGGGGTTTATTTCCGCACCCACAGAGTGATCACCGCGGGGTTTATTTCCGCACCCACAGAGAGATCACCGCGGGGTTTATTTCCGCACCCACAGAGTGATCACCGCGGGGTTTATTACCGCACCCACAGAGCGATCACCGCGGGGTTTATTACCGCACCCACAGAGCGATCACCATGGGGTTTATTACCTACTCCCACAGACCGATCACCGCGGGGTTTATTACCCACACCCACAGACCGATCACCGCGGGGTTTATTTCCGCACCCACACAGCGATCACCGCGGGGTTTATTACCGCACCCACAGACCGATCACCGCGGGGTTTATTACCGCACCCACAGAGCGATCACCGCGGGGTTTATTACCGCACCCACAGAGTGATCACCGCGGGGTTTATTTCCGCACCCACAGAGAGATCACCGCGGGGTTTATTACCGCACCCACAGACCAATCACCACGGGGTTTATTACCCACACCCACAGACCGATCACCACGGGGTTTATTACCGCACCCACAGACCGATCACCGCGGGGTTTATTACCGCACCCACAGAGCGATCACCGCGGGGTTTATTTCCGCACCCACAGAGCGATCACTGCGGGGTTTATTACCGCACCCACAGACCGATCACCGCGGGGTTTATTACCCACACCCACAGACCGATCACCGCGGGGTTTATTACCCACACCCACAGACCAATCACCGCGGGGTTTATTACCCACACCCACAGACCGATCACCATGGGGTTTATTACCGCACCCACAGACCAATCACCGCGGGGTTTATTACCCACACCCACAGACCGATCACCTCGGGGTTTATTACCGCACCCACAGAGCGATCACCGCGGGGTTTATTACCGCACCCACAGAGCGATCACCACGGGGTTTATTACCGCACCCACAGAGCGATCACCGCGGGGTTTATTACCCACACCCACAGACCAATCACCGCGGGGTTTATTACCGCACCCACAGAGCGATCACCGCGGGGTTTATTACCCACACCCACAGACCAATCACCGCGGGGTTTATTACCCACACCCACAGACCGATCACCATGGGGTTTATTACCGCACCCACAGACCAATCACCGCGGGGTTTATTACCCACACCCACAGACCGATCACCGCGGGGTTTATTACCGCACCCACAGACCGATCACCGCGGGGTTTATTACCGCACCCACAGACCAATCACCGCGGGGTTTATTACCCACACCCACAGGCCAATCACCGCGGGGTTTATTACCGCACCCACAGAGTGATCACCGCGGGGTTTATTACCCAAACCCACAGAGAGATCACCGCGGGGTTTATTACTGTACCCACAGACCGATCACCGCGAGGGTTATTCCCCAAACCCACAGAGTGATCACCGCGGGGTTTATTACCGCACCCACAGACTGATCACCGCGGGGTTTATTACACACACCCACAGACTGATCACCGCGGGGTTTATTACCGCACCCACAGAGCGATCACCGTGGGGTTTATTACCCACACACACAGAGCGATCACCGCGGAGTTTATTACCGTACCCACAGAGCGATCACCGCGGGGTTTATTCCCGCACCCACAGACCGATCACCGCGGGGTTTATTACCGCATCCACAGAGCGATCACCGCGGGGTTTATTACCCACACCCACAGAGCGATCACCGCGGGGTTTATTACCCACACCCACAGAGCGATCACCGTGGGGTTTATTACCGCACCCACAGAGCGATCACCGCGGGGTTTATTACCGCACCCACAGAGCGATCACCGCGGGGTTTATTACCCACACCCACAGACCGATCACCGTGGGGTTTATTACCGCACCCACAGAGCGATCACCGCGGGGTTTATTACCGCACCCACAGAGCGATCACCACGGGGTTTATTACCGCACCCACAGACCGATCACCGCGGGGTTTATTACCGCACCCACAGACCGATCACCGCGAGGTTTATTACCCACACCCACAGACCGATCACCACGGGGTTTATTACCGCACCCACAGACCGATCACCACGGGGTTTATTACCGCACCCACAGAGCGATCACCACGGGGTTTATTACCGCACCCACAGACCGATCACCGCGGGGTTTATTACCGCACTCACAGAGCGATCACCGCGGGGTTTATTACCCAAACCCACAGAGAGATCACCGCGGGGTTTATTACTGTACCCACAGACCGATCACCGCGTGGGTTATTACCCACACCCACAGAGCGATCACCGCCGGGTTTATTACCGTACCCACAGAGCGATCACCGCGGGGTTTATTTCCGCACCCACAGAGAGATCACCGCGGGGTTTATTACCGCACCCACAGACCGATCACCGCAGGGTTTATTACCACACCCACAGAGCGATCACCGCGGGGTTTATTACCGCACCCACAGACCGATCACCGCGGGGTTTATTTCCGCACCCACAGAGTGATCACCGCGGGGTTTATTTCCGCACCCACAGAGAGATCACCGCGGGGTTTATTTCCGCACCCACAGAGTGATCACCGCGGGGTTTATTACCGCACCCACAGAGCGATCACCGCGGGGTTTATTACCGCACCCACAGAGCGATCACCATGGGGTTTATTACCTACTCCCACAGACCGATCACCGCGGGGTTTATTACCCACACCCACAGACCGATCACCGCGGGGTTTATTTCCGCACCCACACAGCGATCACCGCGGGGTTTATTACCGCACCCACAGACCGATCACCGCGGGGTTTATTACCGCACCCACAGAGCGATCACCGCGGGGTTTATTACCGCACCCACAGAGTGATCACCGCGGGGTTTATTTCCTCACCCACAGAGAGATCACCGCGGGGTTTATTACCGCACCCACAGACCAATCACCACGGGGTTTATTACCCACACCCACAGACCGATCACCACGGGGTTTATTACCGCACCCACAGACCGATCACCGCGGGGTTTATTACCGCACCCACAGAGCGATCACCGCGGGGTTTATTTCCGCACCCACAGAGCGATCACTGCGGGGTTTATTACCGCACCCACAGACCGATCACCGCGGGGTTTATTACCCACACCCACAGACCGATCACCGCGGGGTTTATTACCCACACCCACAGACCAATCACCGCGGGGTTTATTACCCACACCCACAGACCGATCACCATGGGGTTTATTACCGCACCCACAGACCAATCACCGCGGGGTTTATTACCCACACCCACAGACCGATCACCTCGGGGTTTATTACCGCACCCACAGAGCGATCACCGCGGGGTTTATTACCGCACCCACAGAGCGATCACCACGGGGTTTATTACCGCACCCACAGAGCGATCACCGCGGGGTTTATTACCCACACCCACAGACCAATCACCGCGGGGTTTATTACCGCACCCACAGAGCGATCACCGCGGGGTTTATTACCCACACCCACAGACCAATCACCGCGGGGTTTATTAGCGCACCCACAGACCGATCACCGCGGGGTTTATTACCCACACCCACAGACCAATCACCGCGGGGTTTATTACCCACACCCACAGACCGATCACCATGGGGTTTATTACCGCACCCACAGACCAATCACCGCGGGGTTTATTACCCACACCCACAGACCGATCACCGCGGGGTTTATTACCGCACCCACAGACCGATCACCGCGGGGTTTATTACCGCACCCACAGACCAATCACCGCGGGGTTTATTACCCACACCCACAGGCCAATCACCGCGGGGTTTATTACCGCACCCACAGAGTGATCACCGCGGGGTTTATTACCCAAACCCACAGAGAGATCACCGCGGGGTTTATTACTGTACCCACAGACCGATCACCGCGAGGGTTATTCCCCAAACCCACAGAGTGATCACCGCGGGGTTTATTACCGCACCCACAGACTGATCACCGCGGGGTTTATTACACACACCCACAGACTGATCACCGCGGGGTTTATTACCGCACCCACAGAGCGATCACCGTGGGGTTTATTACCCACACACACAGAGCGATCACCGCGGAGTTTATTACCGTACCCACAGAGCGATCACCGCGGGGTTTATTCCCGCACCCACAGACCGATCACCGCGGGGTTTATTACCGCATCCACAGAGCGATCACCGCGGGGTTTATTACCCACACCCACAGAGCGATCACCGCGGGGTTTATTACCCACACCCACAGAGCGATCACCGTGGGGTTTATTACCGCACCCACAGAGCGATCACCGCGGGGTTTATTACCGCACCCACATTGCGATCACCGCGGGGTTTATTACCCACACCCACAGACCGATCACCGTGGAGTTTATTACCGCACCCACAGAGCGATCACCGCGGGGTTTATTACCGCACCCACAGACCGATCACCACGGGGTTTATTACCGCACCCACAGACCGATCACCACGGGGTTTATTACCGTACCCACAGAGCGATCACCGCGGGGTTTATTCCCGCACCCACAGACCGATCACCGCGAGGTTTATTACCCACACCCACAGACCGATCACCACGGGGTTTATTACCGCACCCACAGACCGATCACCACGGGGTTTATTACCGCACCCACAGAGCGATCACCACGGGGTTTATTACCGCACCCACAGAGCGATCACCGCGGGGTTTATTCCCGCACCCACAGACCGATCACCGCGGGGTTTATTACCGCATCCACAGAGTGATCCCGCGGGGTTTATTACCCACACCCACAGAGCGATCACCGCGGGGTTTATTACCCACACCCACAGAGCGATCACCGCGGGGTTTATTACCGTACCCACAGAGCGATCACCGCGGGGTTTATTCCCGCACCCACAGAGCGATCACCGCGGGGTTTATTACCCACACCCACAGACCGATCACCGTGGGGTTTATTACCGCACCCACAGAGCGATCACCGCGGGGTTTATTACCGCACCCACAGACCGATCACCACGTGGTTTATTACCGCACCCACAGACCGATCACCACGGGGTTTATTACCGTACCCACAGAGCGATCACCGCGGGGTTTATTCCCGCACCCACAGACCGATCACCGCGAGGTTTATTACCCACACCCACAGACCGATCACCACGGGGTTTATTACCGCACCCACAGACCGATCACCACGGGGTTTATGACCGCACCCACAGAGCGATCACCACGGGGTTTATTACCGCACCCACAGACCGATCACCGCGGGGTTTATTCCCGCACCCACAGAGCGATCACCGCGGGGTTTATTACCCACACCCACAGACCGATCACCGTGGGGTTTATTACCGCACCCACAGAGCGATCACCGCGGGGTTTATTACCGCACCCACAGACCGATCACCACGGGGTTTATTACCGCACCCACAGACCGATCACCACGGGGTTTATTACGGTACCCACAGAGCGATCACCGCGGGGTTTATTCCCGCACCCACAGACCGATCACCGCGAGGTTTATTACCCACACCCACAGACCGATCACCACGGGGTTTATTACCGCACCCACAGACCGATCACCACGGGGTTTATTACCGCACCCACAGAGCGATCACCACGGGGTTTAACACCGCACCCACAGACCGATCACCGCGGGGTTTATTCCCGCACCCACAGACCGATCACCGCGAGGTTTATTACCCACACCCACAGAGTGATCACCGCGGGGTTTATTACCGCACCCACAGAGCGATCACCGCGGGGTTTATTACCCACACCCACAGACCGATCACCGCGAGGTTTATTACCCACACCCACAGAGAGATCACCGCGGGGTTTATTACCGTACCCACAGACCGATCTCCGCGGGGTTTATTACCCACACCCACAGACAGATCACCGCGGGGTTTATTACCCACACCCACAGACCGATCACCGCGAGGGTTATTACCCAAACCCACAGAGCGATCACCGCGGGGTTTATTACCCACACCCACACACCGATCACCGCGGGGTTTTTTACCGCACCCACAGAGCGATCACTGCCGGGTATATTACCGCACCCACAGACCGATGACCATGGGGTTTATTACCCACACCCACAGAGAGATCACCGCGGGGTTTATTACCGCACCCAGAGAGCGATCACCGCGGGGTATATTACCGCACCCACAGAGCGATCACCGCGAGGGTTATTACCCAAACCCACAGAGCGATCACCGCGGGATTTATTACCGCACCCACAGACCGATCACCGCGGGGTTTATTACCGCACTCACAGAGCGATCACCGCGGGGTTTATTACCCAAACCCACAGAGAGATCACCGCGGGGTTTATTACTGTACCCACAGACCGATCACCGCGTGGGTTATTACCCACACCCACAGAGCGATCACCGCCGGGTTTATTACCGTACCCACAGAGCGATCACCGCGGGGTTTATTTCCGCACCCATAGAGAGATCACCGCGGGGTTTATTACCGCACCCACAGACCGATCACCGCGGGGTTTATTACCACACCCACAGAGCGATCACCGCGGGGTTTATTACCGCACCCACAGACCGATCACCGCGGGGTTTATTTCCGCACCCACAGAGTGATCACCGCGGGGTTTATTTCCGCACCCACAGAGAGATCACCGCGGGGTTTATTTCCGCACCCACAGAGTGATCACCGCGGGGTTTATTACCGCACCCACAGAGCGATCACCGCGGGGTTTATTACCGCACCCACAGAGCGATCACCATGGGGTTTATTACCTACTCCCACAGACCGATCACCGCGGGGTTTATTACCCACACCCACAGACCGATCACCGCGGGGTTTATTTCCGCACCCACACAGCGATCACCGCGGGGTTTATTACCGCACCCACAGACCGATCACCGCGGGGTTTATTACCGCACCCACAGAGCGATCACCGCGGGGTTTATTACCGCACCCACAGAGTGATCACCGCGGGGTTTATTTCCGCACCCACAGAGAGATCACCGCGGGGTTTATTACCGCACCCACAGACCAATCACCACGGGGTTTATTACCCACACCCACAGACCGATCACCACGGGGTTTATTACCGCACCCACAGACCGATCACCGCGGGGTTTATTACCGCACCCACAGAGCGATCACCGCGGGGTTTATTTCCGCACCCACAGAGCGATCACTGCGGGGTTTATTACCGCACCCACAGACCGATCACCGCGGGGTTTATTACCGCATCCACAGAGTGATCCCGCGGGGTTTATTACCCACACCCACAGAGCGATCACCGCGGGGTTTATTACCCACACCCACAGAGCGATCACCGCGGGGTTTATTACCGTACCCACAGAGCGATCACCGCGGGGTTTATTCCCGCACCCACAGAGCGATCACCGCGGGGTTTATTACCCACACCCACAGACCGATCACCGTGGGGTTTATTACCGCACCCACAGAGCGATCACCGCGGGGTTTATTACCGCACCCACAGACCGATCACCACGTGGTTTATTACCGCACCCACAGACCGATCACCACGGGGTTTATTACCGTACCCACAGAGCGATCACCGCGGGGTTTATTCCCGCACCCACAGACCGATCACCGCGAGGTTTATTACCCACACCCACAGACCGATCACCACGGGGTTTATTACCGCACCCACAGACCGATCACCACGGGGTTTATTACCGCACCCACAGAGCGATCACCACGGGGTTTATTACCGCACCCACAGACCGATCACCGCGGGGTTTATTCCCGCACCCACAGAGCGATCACCGCGGGGTTTATTACCCACACCCACAGACCGATCACCGTGGGGTTTATTACCGCACCCACAGAGCGATCACCGTGAGGTTTATTACCCACACCCACAGACCAATCACCGCGGGGTTTATTACCGCACCCACAGAGCGATCACCGCGGGGTTTATTACCGCACCCACAGACCGATCACCACGGGGTTTATTACCGCACCCACAGACCGATCACCACGGGGTTTATTACGGTACCCACAGAGCGATCACCGCGGGGTTTATTCCCGCACCCACAGACCGATCACCGCGAGGTTTATTACCCACACCCACAGACCGATCACCACGGGGTTTATTACCGCACCCACAGACCGATCACCACGGGGTTTATTACCGCACCCACAGAGCGATCACCACGGGGTTTAACACCGCACCCACAGACCGATCACCGCGGGGTTTATTCCCGCACCCACAGACCGATCACCGCGAGGTTTATTACCCACACCCACAGAGTGATCACCGCGGGGTTTATTACCGCACCCACAGAGCGATCACCGCGGGGTTTATTACCCACACCCACAGACCGATCACCGCGAGGTTTATTACCCACACCCACAGAGAGATCACCGCGGGGTTTATTACCGTACCCACAGACCGATCTCCGCGGGGTTTATTACCCACACCCACAGACCGATCACCGCGGGGTTTATTACCCACACCCACAGACCGATCACCGCGAGGGTTATTACCCAAACCCACAGAGCGATCACCGCGGGGTTTATTACCCACACCCACACACCGATCACCGCGGGGTTTTTTACCGCACCCACAGAGCGATCACTGCCGGGTATATTACCGCACCCACAGACCGATGACCATGGGGTTTATTACCCACACCCACAGAGAGATCACCGCGGGGTTTATTACCGCACCCAGAGAGCGATCACCGCGGGGTATATTACCGCACCCACAGAGCGATCACCGCGAGGGTTATTACCCAAACCCACAGAGCGATCACCGCGGGATTTATTACCGCACCCACAGACCGATCACCGCGGGGTTTATTACCGCACTCACAGAGCGATCACCGCGGGGTTTATTACCCAAACCCACAGAGAGATCACCGCGGGGTTTATTACTGTACCCACAGACCGATCACCGCGTGGGTTATTACCCACACCCACAGAGCGATCACCGCCGGGTTTATTACCGTACCCACAGAGCGATCACCGCGGGGTTTATTTCCGCACCCATAGAGAGATCACCGCGGGGTTTATTACCGCACCCACAGACCGATCACCGCGGGGTTTATTACCACACCCACAGAGCGATCACCGCGGGGTTTATTACCGCACCCACAGACCGATCACCGCGGGGTTTATTTCCGCACCCACAGAGTGATCACCGCGGGGTTTATTTCCGCACCCACAGAGAGATCACCGCGGGGTTTATTTCCGCACCCACAGAGTGATCACCGCGGGGTTTATTACCGCACCCACAGAGCGATCACCGCGGGGTTTATTACCGCACCCACAGAGCGATCACCATGGGGTTTATTACCTACTCCCACAGACCGATCACCGCGGGGTTTATTACCCACACCCACAGACCGATCACCGCGGGGTTTATTTCCGCACCCACACAGCGATCACCGCGGGGTTTAACACCGCACCCACAGACCGATCACCGCGGGGTTTATTCCCGCACCCACAGACCGATCACCGCGAGGTTTATTACCCACACCCACAGAGTGATCACCGCGGGGTTTATTACCGCACCCACAGAGCGATCACCGCGGGGTTTATTACCCACACCCACAGACCGATCACCGCGAGGTTTATTACCCACACCCACAGAGAGATCACCGCGGGGTTTATTACCGTACCCACAGACCGATCTCCGCGGGGTTTATTACCCACACCCACAGACAGATCACCGCGGGGTTTATTACCCACACCCACAGACCGATCACCGCGAGGGTTATTACCCAAACCCACAGAGCGATCACCGCGGGGTTTATTACCCACACCCACACACCGATCACCGCGGGGTTTTTTACCGCACCCACAGAGCGATCACTGCCGGGTATATTACCGCACCCACAGACCGATGACCATGGGGTTTATTACCCACACCCACAGAGAGATCACCGCGGGGTTTATTACCGCACCCAGAGAGCGATCACCGCGGGGTATATTACCGCACCCACAGAGCGATCACCGCGAGGGTTATTACCCAAACCCACAGAGCGATCACCGCGGGATTTATTACCGCACCCACAGACCGATCACCGCGGGGTTTATTACCGCACTCACAGAGCGATCACCGCGGGGTTTATTACCCAAACCCACAGAGAGATCACCGCGGGGTTTATTACTGTACCCACAGACCGATCACCGCGTGGGTTATTACCCACACCCACAGAGCGATCACCGCCGGGTTTATTACCGTACCCACAGAGCGATCACCGCGGGGTTTATTTCCGCACCCATAGAGAGATCACCGCGGGGTTTATTACCGCACCCACAGACCGATCACCGCGGGGTTTATTACCACACCCACAGAGCGATCACCGCGGGGTTTATTACCGCACCCACAGACCGATCACCGCGGGGTTTATTTCCGCACCCACAGAGTGATCACCGCGGGGTTTATTTCCGCACCCACAGAGAGATCACCGCGGGGTTTATTTCCGCACCCACAGAGTGATCACCGCGGGGTTTATTACCGCACCCACAGAGCGATCACCGCGGGGTTTATTACCGCACCCACAGAGCGATCACCATGGGGTTTATTACCTACTCCCACAGACCGATCACCGCGGGGTTTATTACCCACACCCACAGACCGATCACCGCGGGGTTTATTTCCGCACCCACACAGCGATCACCGCGGGGTTTATTACCGCACCCACAGACCGATCACCGCGGGGTTTATTACCGCACCCACAGAGCGATCACCGCGGGGTTTATTACCGCACCCACAGAGTGATCACCGCGGGGTTTATTTCCGCACCCACAGAGAGATCACCGCGGGGTTTATTACCGCACCCACAGACCAATCACCACGGGGTTTATTACCCACACCCACAGACCGATCACCACGGGGTTTATTACCGCACCCACAGACCGATCACCGCGGGGTTTATTACCGCACCCACAGAGCGATCACCGCGGGGTTTATTTCCGCACCCACAGAGCGATCACTGCGGGGTTTATTACCGCACCCACAGACCGATCACCGCGGGGTTTATTACCGCATCCACAGAGTGATCCCGCGGGGTTTATTACCCACACCCACAGAGCGATCACCGCGGGGTTTATTACCCACACCCACAGAGCGATCACCGCGGGGTTTATTACCGTACCCACAGAGCGATCACCGCGGGGTTTATTCCCGCACCCACAGAGCGATCACCGCGGGGTTTATTACCCACACCCACAGACCGATCACCGTGGGGTTTATTACCGCACCCACAGAGCGATCACCGCGGGGTTTATTACCGCACCCACAGACCGATCACCACGTGGTTTATTACCGCACCCACAGACCGATCACCACGGGGTTTATTACCGTACCCACAGAGCGATCACCGCGGGGTTTATTCCCGCACCCACAGACCGATCACCGCGAGGTTTATTACCCACACCCACAGACCGATCACCACGGGGTTTATTACCGCACCCACAGACCGATCACCACGGGGTTTATTACCGCACCCACAGAGCGATCACCACGGGGTTTATTACCGCACCCACAGACCGATCACCGCGGGGTTTATTCCCGCACCCACAGAGCGATCACCGCGGGGTTTATTACCCACACCCACAGACCGATCACCGTGGGGTTTATTACCGCACCCACAGAGCGATCACCGTGAGGTTTATTACCCACACCCACAGACCAATCACCGCGGGGTTTATTACCGCACCCACAGAGCGATCACCGCGGGGTTTATTACCGCACCCACAGACCGATCACCACGGGGTTTATTACCGCACCCACAGACCGATCACCACGGGGTTTATTACGGTACCCACAGAGCGATCACCGCGGGGTTTATTCCCGCACCCACAGACCGATCACCGCGAGGTTTATTACCCACACCCACAGACCGATCACCACGGGGTTTATTACCGCACCCACAGACCGATCACCACGGGGTTTATTACCGCACCCACAGAGCGATCACCACGGGGTTTAACACCGCACCCACAGACCGATCACCGCGGGGTTTATTCCCGCACCCACAGACCGATCACCGCGAGGTTTATTACCCACACCCACAGAGTGATCACCGCGGGGTTTATTACCGCACCCACAGAGCGATCACCGCGGGGTTTATTACCCACACCCACAGACCGATCACCGCGAGGTTTATTACCCACACCCACAGAGAGATCACCGCGGGGTTTATTACCGTACCCACAGACCGATCTCCGCGGGGTTTATTACCCACACCCACAGACCGATCACCGCGGGGTTTATTACCCACACCCACAGACCGATCACCGCGAGGGTTATTACCCAAACCCACAGAGCGATCACCGCGGGGTTTATTACCCACACCCACACACCGATCACCGCGGGGTTTTTTACCGCACCCACAGAGCGATCACTGCCGGGTATATTACCGCACCCACAGACCGATGACCATGGGGTTTATTACCCACACCCACAGAGAGATCACCGCGGGGTTTATTACCGCACCCAGAGAGCGATCACCGCGGGGTATATTACCGCACCCACAGAGCGATCACCGCGAGGGTTATTACCCAAACCCACAGAGCGATCACCGCGGGATTTATTACCGCACCCACAGACCGATCACCGCGGGGTTTATTACCGCACTCACAGAGCGATCACCGCGGGGTTTATTACCCAAACCCACAGAGAGATCACCGCGGGGTTTATTACTGTACCCACAGACCGATCACCGCGTGGGTTATTACCCACACCCACAGAGCGATCACCGCCGGGTTTATTACCGTACCCACAGAGCGATCACCGCGGGGTTTATTTCCGCACCCATAGAGAGATCACCGCGGGGTTTATTACCGCACCCACAGACCGATCACCGCGGGGTTTATTACCACACCCACAGAGCGATCACCGCGGGGTTTATTACCGCACCCACAGACCGATCACCGCGGGGTTTATTTCCGCACCCACAGAGTGATCACCGCGGGGTTTATTTCCGCACCCACAGAGAGATCACCGCGGGGTTTATTTCCGCACCCACAGAGTGATCACCGCGGGGTTTATTACCGCACCCACAGAGCGATCACCGCGGGGTTTATTACCGCACCCACAGAGCGATCACCATGGGGTTTATTACCTACTCCCACAGACCGATCACCGCGGGGTTTATTACCCACACCCACAGACCGATCACCGCGGGGTTTATTTCCGCACCCACACAGCGATCACCGCGGGGTTTATTACCGCACCCACAGACCGATCACCGCGGGGTTTATTACCGCACCCACAGAGCGATCACCGCGGGGTTTATTACCGCACCCACAGAGTGATCACCGCGGGGTTTATTTCCGCACCCACAGAGAGATCACCGCGGGGTTTATTACCGCACCCACAGACCAATCACCACGGGGTTTATTACCCACACCCACAGACCGATCACCACGGGGTTTATTACCGCACCCACAGACCGATCACCGCGGGGTTTATTACCGCACCCACAGAACGATCACCGCGGGGTTTATTTCCGCACCCACAGACCGATCACTGCGGGGTTTATTACCGCACCCACAGACCGATCACCGCGGGGTTTATTACCCACACCCACAGACCGATCACCGCGGGGTTTATTACCCACACCCACAGACCAATCACCGCGGGGTTTATTACCCACACCCACAGACCGATCACCATGGGGTTTATTACCGCACCCACAGACCAATCACCGCGGGGTTTATTACCCACACCCACAGACCGATCACCTCGGGGTTTATTACCGCACCCACAGAGCGATCACCGCGGGGTTTATTACCGCACCCACAGAGCGATCACCACGGGGTTTATTACCGCACCCACAGAGCGATCACCGCGGGGTTTATTACCCACACCCACAGACCAATCACCGCGGGGTTTATTACCGCACCCACAGAGCGATCACCGCGGGGTTTATTACCCACACCCACAGACCAATCACCGCGGGGTTTATTAGCGCACCCACAGACCGATCACCGCGGGGTTTATTACCCACACCCACAGACCAATCACCGCGGGGTTTATTACCCACACCCACAGACCGATCACCATGGGGTTTATTACCGCACCCACAGACCAATCACCGCGGGGTTTATTACCCACACCCACAGACCGATCACCGCGGGGTTTATTACCGCACCCACAGACCGATCACCGCGGGGTTTATTACCGCACCCACAGACCAATCACCGCGGGGTTTATTACCCACACCCACAGGCCAATCACCGCGGGGTTTATTACCGCACCCACAGAGTGATCACCGCGGGGTTTATTACCCAAACCCACAGAGAGATCACCGCGGGGTTTATTACTGTACCCACAGACCGATCACCGCGAGGGTTATTCCCCAAACCCACAGAGTGATCACCGCGGGGTTTATTACCGCACCCACAGACTGATCACCGCGGGGTTTATTACACACACCCACAGACTGATCACCGCGGGGTTTATTACCGCACCCACAGAGCGATCACCGTGGGGTTTATTACCCACACACACAGAGCGATCACCGCGGAGTTTATTACCGTACCCACAGAGCGATCACCGCGGGGTTTATTCCCGCACCCACAGACCGATCACCGCGGGGTTTATTACCGCATCCACAGAGCGATCACCGCGGGGTTTATTACCCACACCCACAGAGCGATCACCGCGGGGTTTATTACCCACACCCACAGAGCGATCACCGCGGGGTTTATTCCCGCACCCACAGAGCGATCACCGCGGGGTTTATTACCCACACCCACAGACCGATCACCGTGGGGTTTATTACCGCACCCACAGAGCGATCACCGCGGGGTTTATTACCGCACCCACAGACCGATCACCACGGGGTTTATTACCGCACCCACAGACCGATCACCACGGGGTTTATTACGGTACCCACAGAGCGATCACCGCGGGGTTTATTCCCGCACCCACAGACCGATCACCGCGAGGTTTATTACCCACACCCACAGACCGATCACCACGGGGTTTATTACCGCACCCACAGACCGATCACCACGGGGTTTATTACCGCACCCACAGAGCGATCACCACGGGGTTTAACACCGCACCCACAGACCGATCACCGCGGGGTTTATTCCCGCACCCACAGACCGATCACCGCGAGGTTTATTACCCACACCCACAGAGTGATCACCGCGGGGTTTATTACCGCACCCACAGAGCGATCACCGCGGGGTTTATTACCCACACCCACAGACCGATCACCGCGAGGTTTATTACCCACACCCACAGAGAGATCACCGCGGGGTTTATTACCGTACCCACAGACCGATCTCCGCGGGGTTTATTACCCACACCCACAGACCGATCACCGCGAGGTTTATTACCCGCACCCACAGAGCGATCACCGCGGGGTTTATTACCGCACCCACAGAGTGATCACCGCGGGGTTTATTACCCGCACCCACAGACCGATCACCGCGGGGTTTATTACCCACACCCACAGAGTGATCACCGCGGGGTTTATTACCGCACCCACAGAGTGATCACCGCGGGGTTTATTACCCGCACCCACAGACCGATCACCGCGGGGTTTATTACCCACACCCACAGACCGATCACCGCGGGGTTTATTACCGCACCCACAGACCGATCACCGCGGGGTTTATTACCCACACCCACAGAGCGATCACCACGGGGTTTATTACCGCACCCACAGAGCGATCACCGCGGGGTTTATTACCGCACCCACAGACCGATCACCGCGGGGTTTATTACCGCACCCACAGACCGATCACCACGGGGTTTATTACCGCACCCACAGACCGATCACCGCGGGGTTTATTACCGCACCCACAGACCGATCACCATGAGGTTTATTACCCACACCCACAGACCAATCACCGCGGTGTTTATTACCGCACCCACAGACCGATCACCGCGGGGTTTATTACCCACACCCACAGACCGATCACCGCAGGGTTTATTACCGCACCCACAGACCGATCACCACGGGGTTTATTACCGCACCCACAGACCGATCACCGCGGGGTTTATTACCCACACCCACAGAGCGATCACCGCGGGGTTTATTTCCGCACCCACAGACCAATCACCGCGGGGTTTATTACCGCACCCACAGACCGATCACCGCGGGGTTTATTACCCACACCCACAGAGCGATCACCGCGGGGTTTATTTCCGCACCCACAGACCAATCACCGCGGGGTTTATTACCCACACCCACAGACCGATCACCATGGGGTTTATTACCGCACCCACAGACCAATCACCGCGGGGTTTATTACCCACACCCACAGACCGATCACCGCGGGGTTTATTACCGCACCCACAGACCGATCACCGCGGGGTTTATTACCGCACCCACAGACCAATCACCGCGGGGTTTATTACCCACACCCACAGGCCAATCACCGCGGGGTTTATTACCGCACCCACAGAGTGATCACCGCGGGGTTTATTACCCAAACCCACAGAGAGATCACCGCGGGGTTTATTACTGTACCCACAGACCGATCACCGCGAGGGTTATTCCCCAAACCCACAGAGTGATCACCGCGGGGTTTATTACACACACCCACAGAGAGATCACCGCGGGGTTTATTACCGCACCCACAGAGCGATCACCGCGGGGTTTATTACACACACCCACAGACTGATCACCGCGGGGTTTATTACCGCACCCACAGAGCGATCACCGCGGAGTTTATTACCGTACCCACAGAGCGATCACCGCGGGGTTTATTCCCGCACCCACAGACCGATCACCGCGAGGTTTATTACCCACACCCACAGAGCGATCACCACGGGGTTTATTACCTTACCCACAGACCGATCACCGCGGGGTTTATTCCCGCACCCACAGAGCGATCACCACGGGGTTTATTACCGCATCCACAGAGTGATCCCGCGGGGTTTATTACCCACACCCACAGAGCGATCACCGCGGGGTTTATTACCCACACCCACAGAGCGATCACCGCGGGGTTTATTACCGTACCCACAGAGCGATCACCGCGGGGTTTATTCCCGCACCCACAGAGCGATCACCGCGGGGTTTATTACCCACACCCACAGACCGATCACCGTGGGGTTTATTACCGCACCCACAGAGCGATCACCGCGGGGTTTATTACCGCACCCACAGACCGATCACCACGGGGTTTATTACCGCACCCACAGACCGATCACCACGGGGTTTATTACCGTACCCACAGAGCGATCATCGCGGGGTTTATTCCCGCACCCACAGACCGATCACCGCGAGGTTTATTACCCACACCCACAGACCGATCACCACGGGGTTTATTACCGCACCCACAGACCGATCACCACGGGGTTTATTACCGCACCCACAGAGCGATCACCACGGGGTTTATTACCGCACCCACAGACCGATCACCGCGGGGTTTATTCCCGCACCCACAGACCGATCACCGCGAGGTTTATTACCCACACCCACAGAGTGATCACCGCGGGGTTTATTACCGCACCCACAGAGCGATCACCGCGGGGTTTATTACCCACACCCACAGACCGATCACCGCGAGGTTTATTACCCACACCCACAGAGAGATCACCGCGGGGTTTATTACCGTACCCACAGACCGATCTCCGCGGGGTTTATTACCCACACCCACAGACCGATCACCGCGAGGTTTATTACCCGCACCCACAGAGCGATCACCGCGGGGTTTATTACCGCACCCACAGAGTGATCACCGCGGGGTTTATTACCCACACCCACAGACCGATCACCGCGGGGTTTATTACCCACACCCACAGAGTGATCACCGCGGGGTTTATTACCCACACCCACAGAGCGATCACCACGGGGTTTATTACCGCACCCACAGAGTGATCACCGCGGGGTTTATTACCCACACCCACAGAGCGATCACCACGGGGTTTATTACCGCACCCACAGAGCGATCACCGCGGGGTTTATTACCGCACCCACAGACCGATCACCACGGGGTTTATTACCGCACCCACAGAGTGATCACCGCGGGGTTTATTACCCACACCCACAGACCAATCACCGCGGGGTTTATTACCCACACCCACAGAGTGATCACCGCGGGGTTTATTACCGCACACACAGAGCGATCACCGCGGGGTTTATTACCGCACCCACAGACCGATCACCGCGGGGTTTATTACCGCACCCACAGACCGATCACCACGGGGTTTATTACCGCACCCACAGACCGATCACCACGGGGTTTATTACCGCACCCACAGACCGATCACCATGAGGTTTATTACCCACACCCACAGACCAATCACCGCGGTGTTTATTACCGCACCCACAGACCGATCACCGTGGGGTTTATTACCCACACCCACAGACCGATCACCGCGGGGTTTATTACCGCACCCACAGACCGATCACCACGGGGTTTATTACCGCACCCACAGACCGATCACCGCGGGGTTTATTACCGCACCCACAGACCGATCACCATGAGGTTTATTACCCACACCCACAGACCGATCACCGCGGGGTTTATTACCCACACCCACAGACCGATCACCGCGAGGGTTATTACCCAAACCCACAGAGCGATCACCGCGGGGTTTATTACCCACACCCACACACCGATCACCGCGGGGTTTATTACCGCACCCACAGAGCGATCACCGCGGGGTTTATTACCCACACCCACACACCGATCACCGCGGGGTTTATTACCGCACCCACAGAGTGATCACCGCGGGGTATATTACCGCACCCACAGACCGATCACCGTGGGGTTTATTACCCACACCCACAGAGAGATCACCGCGGGGTTTATTACCGCACCCAGAGAGCGATCACCGCGGGGTATATTACCGCACCCACAGAGCGATCACCGCGAGGGTTATTACCCAAACCCACAGAGTGATCACCGCGGGATTTATTTCCGCACCCACAGACCGATCACCGCGGGGTTTATTACCCACACCCTCAGAGCGATCACCGCGGGGTTTATTACTGCACCCACAGACCGATCACCGCGGGGTTTATTACCGCACCCACAGACCGATCACCGCGGGGTTTATTACCCACACCCACAAAGCGATCACCGCGGGGTTTATTACCCACACCCACAGAGCGATCACCGCGGGGTTTATTACCGCACCCACAGAGCGATCACCGCGGGGTTTACTCCCGCACCCACAGACCGATCACCGCGAGGTTTATTACCCACACCCACAGAGAGATCACCGCGAGGTTTATTACCGTACCCACAGAGCGATCACCGCGGGGTTTATTACCGTACCCACAGAGCGATCACCGCGGGGTTTATTACCGCACCCACAGAGTGATCACCGCGGGGATTATTACCGCATCCACAGACCGATCACCGCGGGGTTTATTACCGCACCCACAGAGTGATCACCGCGGGGTTTATTACCGCACCCACAGAGTGATCACCGCGGGGTTTATTACCGCACCCACAGACCGATCACCACGGGGTTTATTACCCACACCCACAGAGAGATCACCGCGGGGTTTATTACCGCACCCACAGAGCGATCACCGCGGGGTTTATTACCGCACCCACAGAGCGATCACCGCGGGGTTTATTACCCACACCCACAGACCGATCACCGCGGGGTTTATTACCGCACCCACAGACCGATCACCGCGGGGTTTATTACCGCACCCACAGACCGATCACCGCGAGGTTTATTACCCACACCCACAGAGAGATCATCGCGTGGTTTATTACCCACACCCACAGACCGATCACCGTGGGGTTTATTACCGCATCCACAGACCAATCACCGCGGGGTTTATTACCCACACCCACAGACCAATCACCGCGGGGTTTATTACCGCACCCACAGAGTGATCCCGCGGGGTTTATGACCCAAACCCACAGAGAGATCACCGCGAGGTTTATTACTGTACCCACAGACCGATCACCGCGGGGTTTATTACCCACACCCACAGACCGATCACCGCGGGGTTTATTACCGCACCCACAGACCGATCACCGCGGGGTTTATTACCGCACCGACAGACCAATCACCGCGGGGTTTATTACCGCACCCACAGAGTGATCCCGCGGGGTTTATTACCCAAACCCACAGAGAGATCACCGCGGGGTTTATTACTGTACCCACAGGCCGATCACCGCGAGGGTTATTACCCAAACCCACAGAGTGATCACCGCGGGGTTTATTACCGCACCCACAGAGCGATCACCGCGGGGTTTATTACCCACACCCACAGACCGATCACCACGGGGTTTATTACCGCACCCACAGACCGATCACCGCGGGGTTTATTACCGCACCCACAGGCCAATCACCCCGAGGTTTATTACCCACACCCACAGAGCGATCACCCTGGCGTTTATTACCGCACCCACAGAGCGATCACCGCGGGGTTTATTACCCACACCCACAGAGCGATCACCGCGGGGTTTATTACCGTACCCACAGAGCGATCACCGCGGGGTTTATTACCCACACCCACAGACCGATCACCGCGGGGTTTATTACCGCACCCACAGAGCGATCACCGCGGGGTTTATTACCCACACGCACACACCGATCACCGCGGGGTTTATTACCCGCACCCACAGACCGATCACCGCGCAGTTTATTACCACAACCACAGACCGATCACCACGGGGTTTATTACCCACTCCCACTGACCGATCACCGCGAGGTTTAGTACCGCACCCACAGAGAGATCACCGCGGGGTTTAGTACCGCACCCACAGAGAGATCACCGCGGGGTTTATTACCGCACCCACAGAGAGATCACTGCGGGGTTTATTACCCACACCCACAGACCGATCACCGTGGGGTTTATTACCCACACCCACAGACCGATCACCGCGGGGTTTATTACCGCACCCACAGAGCGATCACCGCGGGGTTTATTACCCACACCCACAGAGCGATCACCGCGGGGTTTATTACCCACACTCACAGAGCGATCACCGCGGGGTTTATTACCCACACCCACAGAGCGATCACCGCGGGGTTTATTACCGCACCCACAGACCGATCACCGTGAGGTTTATTACCCACACCCACAGACCAATCACCGCGGGGTTTATTACCGCACCCACAGACCGATCACCGTGAGGTTTATTACCCACACCCACAGACCAATCACCGCGGGGTTTATTACCCACACCCACAGACCGATCACCGTGGGGTTTATTTCCGCACCCACAGAGCGATCACCGTGGGGTTTATTACCACAACCAAAGACCGATCACCGCGGGGTTTATTACCCACACCCACAGACCGATCACCGTGGGGTTTATTTCCGCACCCACAGAGCGATCACCGCGGGGTTTATTACCCACACCCACAGAGCGATCACCGCGGGGTTTATTACTGCACCCACAGAGCGATCACCGTGGGGTTTATTACCCACACCCACAGAGAGATCACCGCGGGGTTTATTACCGCACCCAGAGAGCGATCACCGCGGGGTTTATTACCACAACCACAGACCGATCACCGCGGGGTTTATTACCGCACCCACAGACCGATCCCCGCGGGGTTTATTACCGCACCCACAGACCGATCACCGCGGGGTTTATTACCGCACCCACAGACCGATCACCGCGGGGTTTATTACCCCACCCACAGACCGATCACCACGGGGTTTATTACACACACCCACAGACCGATCACCGCGGGGTTTATTACCGCACCCACAGACCGATCACCGCGGGGTTTATTACCGCACCCACAGACCGATCACCGCGGGGTTTATTACCCCACCCACAGACCGATCACCACGGGGTTTATTACCGCACCCACAGAGCGATCACCGCGGGGTTTATTACCCACACCCACAGAGCGATCACCACGGGGTTTATTACCGCACCCACAGAGCGATCACCGCGGGGTTTATTACCACGCTCACAGAGCGATCACCGCGGGGTTTATTACCGCACCCACAGACCGATCACCGCGGGGTTTATTACCGTACCCACAGAGCGATCACTGCGGGGTTTATTACCCACACCCACAGACCGATCACCGCGGGGTTTATTACCCACACCCACAGACCGATCACCACGGGGTTTATTACCGCACCCACAGAGAGATCACCGCGGGGTTTATTACCCACTCCCACAGACCGATCACCGCGGGGTTTATTACCGCACCCACAGAGCGATCACCGCGGGGTTTATTACCCACACCCACAGAGCGATCACCGCGGGGTTTATTACCCACACCCACAGAGCGATCACCACGGGGTTTATTACCGCACCCACAGACCGATCACCGCAGGGTTTATTACCGCACCCACAGAGCGATCACCGCGGGGTTTATTACCGTACCCACAGACCGATCACCGCGGGGTTTATTACCACAACCACAGACCGATCACCGCGGGGTTTATTACACACACCCACAGACCGATCACCGCGGGGTTTATTACCGCACCCACAGACCGATCACCGCGGGGTTTATTACCCACACCCACAGACCGATCACCGCGAGGTTTATTACCCGCACCCACAGAGCGATCACCGCGGGGTTTATTACCGCACCCACAGAGTGATCACCGCGGGGTTTATTACCCGCACCCACAGACCGATCACCGCGGGGTTTATTACCCACACCCACAGAGTGATCACCGCGGGGTTTATTACCGCACCCACAGAGTGATCACCGCGGGGTTTATTACCCGCACCCACAGACCGATCACCGCGGGGTTTATTACCGCACCCACAGACCGATCACCGCGGGGTTTATTACCCACACCCACAGACCAATCACCGCGGTGTTTATTACCGCACCCACAGACCGATCACCGCGGGGTTTATTACCCACACCCACAGACCGATCACCGCAGGGTTTATTACCGCACCCACAGACCGATCACCACGGGGTTTATTACCGCACCCACAGACCGATCACCGCGGGGTTTATTACCCACACCCACAGAGCGATCACCGCGGGGTTTATTTCCGCACCCACAGACCAATCACCGCGGGGTTTATTACCGCACCCACAGACCGATCACCGCGGGGTTTATTACCCACACCCACAGAGCGATCACCGCGGGGTTTATTTCCGCACCCACAGACCAATCACCGCGGGGTTTATTACCCACACCCACAGACCGATCACCATGGGGTTTATTACCGCACCCACAGACCAATCACCGCGGGGTTTATTACCCACACCCACAGACCGATCACCGCGGGGTTTATTACCGCACCCACAGACCGATCACCGCGGGGTTTATTACCGCACCCACAGACCAATCACCGCGGGGTTTATTACCCACACCCACAGGCCAATCACCGCGGGGTTTATTACCGCACCCACAGAGTGATCACCGCGGGGTTTATTACCCAAACCCACAGAGAGATCACCGCGGGGTTTATTACTGTACCCACAGACCGATCACCGCGAGGGTTATTCCCCAAACCCACAGAGTGATCACCGCGGGGTTTATTACACACACCCACAGAGAGATCACCGCGGGGTTTATTACCGCACCCACAGAGCGATCACCGCGGGGTTTATTACACACACCCACAGACTGATCACCGCGGGGTTTATTACCGCACCCACAGAGCGATCACCGCGGAGTTTATTACCGTACCCACAGAGCGATCACCGCGGGGTTTATTCCCGCACCCACAGACCGATCACCGCGAGGTTTATTACCCACACCCACAGAGCGATCACCACGGGGTTTATTACCTTACCCACAGACCGATCACCGCGGGGTTTATTCCCGCACCCACAGAGCGATCACCACGGGGTTTATTACCGCATCCACAGAGTGATCCCGCGGGGTTTATTACCCACACCCACAGAGCGATCACCGCGGGGTTTATTACCCACACCCACAGAGCGATCACCGCGGGGTTTATTACCGTACCCACAGAGCGATCACCGCGGGGTTTATTCCCGCACCCACAGAGCGATCACCGCGGGGTTTATTACCCACACCCACAGACCGATCACCGTGGGGTTTATTACCGCACCCACAGAGCGATCACCGCGGGGTTTATTACCGCACCCACAGACCGATCACCACGGGGTTTATTACCGCACCCACAGACCGATCACCACGGGGTTTATTACCGTACCCACAGAGCGATCATCGCGGGGTTTATTCCCGCACCCACAGACCGATCACCGCGAGGTTTATTACCCACACCCACAGACCGATCACCACGGGGTTTATTACCGCACCCACAGACCGATCACCACGGGGTTTATTACCGCACCCACAGAGCGATCACCACGGGGTTTATTACCGCACCCACAGACCGATCACCGCGGGGTTTATTCCCGCACCCACAGACCGATCACCGCGAGGTTTATTACCCACACCCACAGAGTGATCACCGCGGGGTTTATTACCGCACCCACAGAGCGATCACCGCGGGGTTTATTACCCACACCCACAGACCGATCACCGCGAGGTTTATTACCCACACCCACAGAGAGATCACCGCGGGGTTTATTACCGTACCCACAGACCGATCTCCGCGGGGTTTATTACCCACACCCACAGACCGATCACCGCGAGGTTTATTACCCGCACCCACAGAGCGATCACCGCGGGGTTTATTACCGCACCCACAGAGTGATCACCGCGGGGTTTATTACCCACACCCACAGACCGATCACCGCGGGGTTTATTACCCACACCCACAGAGTGATCACCGCGGGGTTTATTACCCACACCCACAGAGCGATCACCACGGGGTTTATTACCGCACCCACAGAGTGATCACCGCGGGGTTTATTACCCACACCCACAGAGCGATCACCACGGGGTTTATTACCGCACCCACAGAGCGATCACCGCGGGGTTTATTACCGCACCCACAGACCGATCACCACGGGGTTTATTACCGCACCCACAGAGTGATCACCGCGGGGTTTATTACCCACACCCACAGACCAATCACCGCGGGGTTTATTACCCACACCCACAGAGTGATCACCGCGGGGTTTATTACCGCACACACAGAGCGATCACCGCGGGGTTTATTACCGCACCCACAGACCGATCACCGCGGGGTTTATTACCGCACCCACAGACCGATCACCACGGGGTTTATTACCGCACCCACAGACCGATCACCACGGGGTTTATTACCGCACCCACAGACCGATCACCATGAGGTTTATTACCCACACCCACAGACCAATCACCGCGGTGTTTATTACCGCACCCACAGACCGATCACCGCGGGGTTTATTACCCACACCCACAGACCGATCACCGCGGGGTTTATTACCGCACCCACAGACCGATCACCACGGGGTTTATTACCGCACCCACAGACCGATCACCGCGGGGTTTATTACCGCACCCACAGACCGATCACCATGAGGTTTATTACCCACACCCACAGACCGATCACCGCGGGGTTTATTACCCACACCCACAGACCGATCACCGCGAGGGTTATTACCCAAACCCACAGAGCGATCACCGCGGGGTTTATTACCCACACCCACACACCGATCACCGCGGGGTTTATTACCGCACCCACAGAGCGATCACCGCGGGGTTTATTACCCACACCCACACACCGATCACCGCGGGGTTTATTACCGCACCCACAGAGTGATCACCGCGGGGTATATTACCGCACCCACAGACCGATCACCGTGGGGTTTATTACCCACACCCACAGAGAGATCACCGCGGGGTTTATTACCGCACCCAGAGAGCGATCACCGCGGGGTATATTACCGCACCCACAGAGCGATCACCGCGAGGGTTATTACCCAAACCCACAGAGTGATCACCGCGGGATTTATTTCCGCACCCACAGACCGATCACCGCGGGGTTTATTACCCACACCCTCAGAGCGATCACCGCGGGGTTTATTACTGCACCCACAGACCGATCACCGCGGGGTTTATTACCGCACCCACAGACCGATCACCGCGGGGTTTATTACCCACACCCACAAAGCGATCACCGCGGGGTTTATTACCCACACCCACAGAGCGATGACCGCGGGGTTTATTACCGCACCCACAGAGCGATCACCGCGGGGTTTATTCCCGCACCCACAGACCGATCACCGCGAGGTTTATTACCCACACCCACAGAGAGATCACCGCGAGGTTTATTACCGTACCCACAGAGCGATCACCGCGGGGTTTATTACCGTACCCACAGAGCGATCACCGCGGGGTTTATTACCGCACCCACAGAGTGATCACCGCGGGGATTATTACCGCATCCACAGACCGATCACCGCGGGGTTTATTACCGCACCCACAGAGTGATCACCGCGGGGTTTATTACCGCACCCACAGAGTGATCACCGCGGGGTTTATTACCGCACCCACAGACCGATCACCACGGGGTTTATTACCCACACCCACAGAGAGATCACCGCGGGGTTTATTACCGCACCCACAGAGCGATCACCGCGGGGTTTATTACCGCACCCACAGAGCGATCACCGCGGGGTTTATTACCCACACCCACAGACCGATCACCGCGGGGTTTATTACCGCACCCACAGACCGATCACCGCGGGGTTTATTACCGCACCCACAGACCGATCACCGCGAGGTTTATTACCCACACCCACAGAGAGATCATCGCGTGGTTTATTACCCACACCCACAGACCGATCACCGTGGGGTTTATTACCGCATCCACAGACCAATCACCGCGGGGTTTATTACCCACACCCACAGACCAATCACCGCGGGGTTTATTACCGCACCCACAGACCGATCACCGCGGGGTTTATTACCGCATCCACAGACCGATCACCGCGGGGTTTATTACCCACACCCACAGACCGATCACCGCGGGGTTTATTACCGCACCCACAGACCGATCACCGCGGGGTTTATTACCGCACCGACAGACCAATCACCGCGGGGTTTATTACCGCACCCACAGAGTGATCCCGCGGGGTTTATTACCCAAACCCACAGAGAGATCACCGCGGGGTTTATTACTGTACCCACAGGCCGATCACCGCGAGGGTTATTACCCAAACCCACAGAGTGATCACCGCGGGGTTTATTACCGCACCCACAGAGCGATCACCGCGGGGTTTATTACCCACACCCACAGACCGATCACCACGGGGTTTATTACCGCACCCACAGACCGATCACCGCGGGGTTTATTACCGCACCCACAGGCCAATCACCCCGAGGTTTATTACCCACACCCACAGAGCGATCACCCTGGCGTTTATTACCGCACCCACAGAGCGATCACCGCGGGGTTTATTACCCACACCCACAGAGCGATCACCGCGGGGTTTATTACCGTACCCACAGAGCGATCACCGCGGGGTTTATTACCCACACCCACAGACCGATCACCGCGGGGTTTATTACCGCACCCACAGAGCGATCACCGCGGGGTTTATTACCCACACGCACACACCGATCACCGCGGGGTTTATTACCCGCACCCACAGACCGATCACCGCGCAGTTTATTACCACAACCACAGACCGATCACCACGGGGTTTATTACCCACTCCCACTGACCGATCACCGCGAGGTTTAGTACCGCACCCACAGAGAGATCACCGCGGGGTTTAGTACCGCACCCACAGAGAGATCACCGCGGGGTTTATTACCGCACCCACAGAGAGATCACTGCGGGGTTTATTACCCACACCCACAGACCGATCACCGTGGGGTTTATTACCCACACCCACAGACCGATCACCGCGGGGTTTATTACCGCACCCACAGAGCGATCACCGCGGGGTTTATTACCCACACCCACAGAGCGATCACCGCGGGGTTTATTACCCACACTCACAGAGCGATCACCGCGGGGTTTATTACCCACACCCACAGAGCGATCACCGCGGGGTTTATTACCGCACCCACAGACCGATCACAGTGAGGTTTATTACCCACACCCACAGACCAATCACCGCGGGGTTTATTACCGCACCCACAGACCGATCACCGTGAGGTTTATTACCCACACCCACAGACCAATCACCGCGGGGTTTATTACCCACACCCACAGACCGATCACCGTGGGGTTTATTTCCGCACCCACAGAGCGATCACCGTGGGGTTTATTACCACAACCAAAGACCGATCACCGCGGGGTTTATTACCCACACCCACAGACCGATCACCGTGGGGTTTATTTCCGCACCCACAGAGCGATCACCGCGGGGTTTATTACCCACACCCACAGAGCGATCACCGCGGGGTTTATTACTGCACCCACAGAGCGATCACCGTGGGGTTTATTACCCACACCCACAGAGAGATCACCGCGGGGTTTATTACCGCACCCAGAGAGCGATCACCGCGGGGTTTATTACCACAACCACAGACCGATCACCGCGGGGTTTATTACCGCACCCACAGACCGATCCCCGCGGGGTTTATTACCGCACCCACAGACCGATCACCGCGGGGTTTATTACCGCACCCACAGACCGATCACCGCGGGGTTTATTACCCCACCCACAGACCGATCACCACGGGGTTTATTACACACACCCACAGACCGATCACCGCGGGGTTTATTACCGCACCCACAGACCGATCACCGCGGGGTTTATTACCGCACCCACAGACCGATCACCGCGGGGTTTATTACCCCACCCACAGACCGATCACCACGGGGTTTATTACCGCACCCACAGAGCGATCACCGCGGGGTTTATTACCCACACCCACAGAGCGATCACCACGGGGTTTATTACCGCACCCACAGAGCGATCACCGCGGGGTTTATTACCACGCTCACAGAGCGATCACCGCGGGGTTTATTCCCGCACCCACAGACCGATCACCGCGGGGTTTATTACCGTACCCACAGAGCGATCACTGCGGGGTTTATTACCCACACCCACAGACCGATCACCGCGGGGTTTATTACCCACACCCACAGACCGATCACCACGGGGTTTATTACCGCACCCACAGAGAGATCACCGCGGGGTTTATTACCCACTCCCACAGACCGATCACCGCGGGGTTTATTACCGCACCCACAGAGCGATCACCGCGGGGTTTATTACCCACACCCACAGAGCGATCACCGCGGGGTTTATTACCCACACCCACAGAGCGATCACCACGGGGTTTATTACCGCACCCACAGACCGATCACCGCAGGGTTTATTACCGCACCCACAGAGCGATCACCGCGGGGTTTATTACCGTACCCACAGACCGATCACCGCGGGGTTTATTACCACAACCACAGACCGATCACCGCGGGGTTTATTACACACACCCACAGACCGATCACCGCGGGGTTTATTACCGCACCCACAGACCGATCACCGCGGGGTTTATTACCGCACCCACAGAGCGATCACCGCGGGGTTTATTACCGCACCCACAGAGCGATCACCGCGGGGTTTATTACCACGCTCACAGAGCGATCACCGCGGGGTTTATTACCGCACCCACAGACCGATCACCGCGGGGTTTATTACCCACACCCACAGACCGATCACCACGGGGTTTATTACCCACACCCACAGAGCGATCACCGCGGGGTTTATTACCGCACCCACAGAGCGATCACCGCGGGGTTTATTACCCACTCCCACAGACCGATCACCGCGGGGTTTATTACCGCACCCACAGAGAGATCACCGCGGGGTTTATTACCGCATCCACAGACCGATCACCACGGGGTTTATTACCCACACCCACAGAGCGATCACCGCGGGGTTTATTACCCAAACCCACAGAGAGATCACCGTGGGGTTTATTACCCACACCCACAGACCGATCACCACGGGGTTTATTACCCACACCCACAGAGCGATCACCGCGGGGTTTATTACCCAAACCCACAGAGAGATCACCGTGGGGTTTATTACCCACACCCACAGACCGATCACCACGGGGTTTATTACCCACACCCACAGACCGATCACCGCGGGGTTTATTACCCACACCCACAGAGCGATCACCGCGGGGTTTATTACCCAAACCCACAGAGAGATCACCGCGGGGTTTATTACCCACACCCACAGAGCGATCACCGCGGGGTTTATTACCCAAACCCACAGAGTGATCACCGCCAGGTTTATTACCCACACCCACAGACCGATCACCGCGGGGTTTATTACCCACACCCACAGACCGATCACCGCGGGGTTTATTACCCACACCCACAGAGCGATCACCGCGGGGTTTATTACCGCACCCACAGAGCGATCACCGCGGGGTTTATTACCGCACCCACAGAGCGATCACCGTGGGGTTTATTACCGCATCCACAGACCGATCACCGCGGGGATTATTACCCACACACACAGAGCGATCACCGCGGGGTTTATTACCCACACCCACAGACCGATCACCACGGGGTTTATTACCGCACCCACAGACCGATCACCGTGAGGTTTATTACCCACTCCCACAGACCAATCACCGTGGGGTTTATTACCGCACCCACAGAGTGATCCCGCGGGGTTTATTACCCAAACCCACAGAGAGATCACCGCGGGGTTATTTACTGTACCCACAGACCGATCACCGCGAGGGTTATTACCCAAACCCACAGAGTGATCACCGCGGGGTTTATTACCGCACCCACAGAGCGATCACCGCGGGGTTTATTACCCACACCCACAGAGCGATCACCGCGGGGTTTATTACCCACACCCACAGAGAGATCACCGCGGGGTTTATTACCGCACCCAGAGAGCGATCACCGCGGGGTATATTACCGCACCCACAGAGTGATCACCGCGAGGGTTATTACCCAAACCCACAGAGTGATCACCGCGGGGTTTATTACCGCACTCACAGAGCGATCACCGTGGGGTTTATTACCCAAACCCACAGACCGTTCACCGTGGGGTTTATTACCCACACCCACAGACCGATCACCGCGGGGTTTATTACCGCACCCACAGAGCGATCACCGCGGGGTTTATTACCGCACCCACAGACCGATCACCGCGGGGTTTATTACCGCACCCACAGACCGATCACCACGGGGTTTATTACCGCACCCACAGACCGATCACCGCGGGGTTTATTACCCACACCCACAGACCGATCACCGCGGGGTTTATTACCGCACCCACAGAGCGATCACCGCGGGGTTTATTACCGCACCCACAGAGCGATCACCGCGGGGTTTATTACCGCACCCACAGACCGATCACCGCGGGGTTTATTACCCACACCCACAGACCGATCACCGCGGGGTTTATTACCGCACCCACAGAGCGATCACCGCGGGGTTTATTTCCACACCCACAGAGTGATCACCGCCGGGTTTATTACCCACACCCACAGACCGATCACCGCGGGGTTTATTACCCACACCCACAGAGCGATCACCGCGGGGTTTATTACCCACACCCACAGACCAATCACCGCGGGGTTTATTACCCACACCCACAGACCGATCACCATGGGGTTTATTACCGCACGCACAGACCAATCACCGCGGGGTTTATTACCCACACCCACAGACCGATCACCGCGGGGTTTATTACCGCACCCACAGACCGATCACCGCGGGGTTTATTACCGCACCCACAGACCAATCACCGCGGGGTTTATTACCCACACCCACAGGCCAATCACCGCGGGGTTTATTACCGCACCCACAGAGTGATCACCGCGGGGTTTATTACCCAAACCCACAGAGAGATCACCGCGGGGTTTATTACTGTACCCACAGACCGATCACCGCGAGGGTTATTCCCCAAACCCACAGAGTGATCACCGCGGGGTTTATTACCGCACCCACAGACCGATCACCGCGGGGTTTATTACCCACACCCACAGACCAATCACCGCGGGGTTTATTACACACACCCACAGACTGATCACCGCGGGGTTTATTACCGCACCCACAGAGCGATCACCGTGGGGTTTATTACCCACACCCACAGAGCGATCACCGCGGAGTTTATTACCGTACCCACAGAGCGATCACCGCGGGGTTTATTCCCGCACCCACAGACCGATCACCGCGGGGTTTATTACCGCATCCACAGAGTGATCCCGCGGGGTTTATTACCCACACCCACAGAGCGATCACCGCGGGGTTTATTACCCACACCCACAGAGCGATCACCGCGGGGTTTATTACCGTACCCACAGAGCGATCACCGCGGGGTTTATTCCCGCACCCACAGAGCGATCACCGCGGGGTTTATTACCCACACCCACAGACCGATCACCGTGGGGTTTATTACCGCACCCACAGAGCGATCACCGCGGGGTTTATTACCGCACCCACAGACCGATCAACACGGGGTTTATTACCGCACCCACAGACCGATCACCACGGGGTTTATTACCGTACCCACAGAGCGATCACCGCGGGGTTTATTACCGCACCCACAGACCGATCACCGCGAGGTTTATTACCCACACCCACAGACCGATCACCACGGGGTTTATTACCGCACCCACAGAGCGATCACCACGGGGTTTATTACCGCACCCACAGACCGATCACCGCGGGGTTTATTACCGCATCCACAGAGTGATCCCGCGGGGTTTATTACCCACACCCACAGAGCGATCACCGCGGGGTTTATTACCCACACCCACAGAGCGATCACCGCGGGGTTTATTACCGTACCCACAGAGCGATCACCGCGGGGTTTATTCCCGCACCCACAGAGCGATCACCGCGGGGTTTATTACCCACACCCACAGACCGATCACCGTGGGGTTTATTACCGCACCCACAGAGCGATCACCGCGGGGTTTATTACCGCACCCACAGACCGATCACCACGTGGTTTATTACCGCACCCACAGACCGATCACCACGGGGTTTATTACCGTACCCACAGAGCGATCACCGCGGGGTTTATTCCCGCACCCACAGACCGATCACCGCGAGGTTTATTACCCACACCCACAGACCGATCACCACGGGGTTTATTACCGCACCCACAGACCGATCACCACGGGGTTTATTACCGCACCCACAGAGCGATCACCACGGGGTTTATTACCGCACCCACAGACCGATCACCGCGGGGTTTATTCCCGCACCCACAGAGCGATCACCGCGGGGTTTATTACCCACACCCACAGACCGATCACCGTGGGGTTTATTACCGCACCCACAGAGCGATCACCGCGGGGTTTATTACCGCACCCACAGACCGATCACCACGGGGTTTATTACCGCACCCACAGACCGATCACCGCGGGGTTTATTACCGCACCCACAGACCAATCACCGCGGGGTTTATTACCCACACCCACAGGCCAATCACCGCGGGGTTTATTACCGCACCCACAGAGTGATCACCGCGGGGTTTATTACCCAAACCCACAGAGAGATCACCGCGGGGTTTATTACTGTACCCACAGACCGATCACCGCGAGGGTTATTCCCCAAACCCACAGAGTGATCACCGCGGGGTTTATTACCGCACCCACAGACCGATCACCGCGGGGTTTATTACCCACACCCACAGACCAATCACCGCGGGGTTTATTACACACACCCACAGACTGATCACCGCGGGGTTTATTACCGCACCCACAGAGCGATCACCGTGGGGTTTATTACCCACACCCACAGAGCGATCACCGCGGAGTTTATTACCGTACCCACAGAGCGATCACCGCGGGGTTTATTCCCGCACCCACAGACCGATCACCGCGGGGTTTATTACCGCATCCACAGAGTGATCCCGCGGGGTTTATTACCCACACCCACAGAGCGATCACCGCGGGGTTTATTACCCACACCCACAGAGCGATCACCGCGGGGTTTATTACCGTACCCACAGAGCGATCACCGCGGGGTTTATTCCCGCACCCACAGAGCGATCACCGCGGGGTTTATTACCCACACCCACAGACCGATCACCGTGGGGTTTATTACCGCACCCACAGAGCGATCACCGCGGGGTTTATTACCGCACCCACAGACCGATCACCACGGGGTTTATTACCGCACCCACAGACCGATCACCACGGGGTTTATTACCGTACCCACAGAGCGATCACCGCGGGGTTTATTACCGCACCCACAGACCGATCACCGCGAGGTTTATTACCCACACCCACAGACCGATCACCACGGGGTTTATTACCGCACCCACAGAGCGATCACCACGGGGTTTATTACCGCACCCACAGACCGATCACCGCGGGGTTTATTACCGCATCCACAGAGTGATCCCGCGGGGTTTATTACCCACACCCACAGAGCGATCACCGCGGGGTTTATTACCCACACCCACAGAGCGATCACCGCGGGGTTTATTACCGTACCCACAGAGCGATCACCGCGGGGTTTATTCCCGCACCCACAGAGCGATCACCGCGGGGTTTATTACCCACACCCACAGACCGATCACCGTGGGGTTTATTACCGCACCCACAGAGCGATCACCGCGGGGTTTATTACCGCACCCACAGACCGATCACCACGTGGTTTATTACCGCACCCACAGACCGATCACCACGGGGTTTATTACCGTACCCACAGAGCGATCACCGCGGGGTTTATTCCCGCACCCACAGACCGATCACCGCGAGGTTTATTACCCACACCCACAGACCGATCACCACGGGGTTTATTACCGCACCCACAGACCGATCACCACGGGGTTTATTACCGCACCCACAGAGCGATCACCACGGGGTTTATTACCGCACCCACAGACCGATCACCACGGGGTTTATTCCCGCACCCACAGAGCGATCACCGCGGGGTTTATTACCCACACCCACAGACCGATCACCGTGGGGTTTATTACCGCACCCACAGAGCGATCACCGCGGGGTTTATTACCGCACCCACAGACCGATCACCACGGGGTTTATTACCGCACCCACAGACCGATCACCACGGGGTTTATTACGGTACCCACAGAGCGATCACCGCGGGGTTTATTCCCGCACCCACAGACCGATCACCGCGAGGTTTATTACCCACACCCACAGACCGATCACCACGGGGTTTATTACCGCACCCACAGACCGATCACCACGGGGTTTATTACCGCACCCACAGAGCGATCACCACGGGGTTTAACACCGCACCCACAGACCGATCACCGCGGGGTTTATTCCCGCACCCACAGACCGATCACCGCGAGGTTTATTACCCACACCCACAGAGTGATCACCGCGGGGTTTATTACCGCACCCACAGAGCGATCACCGCGGGGTTTATTACCCACACCCACAGACCGATCACCGCGAGGTTTATTACCCACACCCACAGAGAGATCACCGCGGGGTTTATTACCGTACCCACAGACCGATCTCCGCGGGGTTTATTACCCACACCCACAGACCGATCACCGCGGGGTTTATTACCCACACCCACAGACCGATCACCGCGAGGGTTATTACCCAAACCCACAGAGCGATCACCGCGGGGTTTATTACCCACACCCACACACCGATCACCGCGGGGTTTTTTACCGCACCCACAGAGCGATCACTGCCGGGTATATTACCGCACCCACAGACCGATGACCATGGGGTTTATTACCCACACCCACAGAGAGATCACCGCGGGGTTTATTACCGCACCCAGAGAGCGATCACCGCGGGGTATATTACCGCACCCACAGAGCGATCACCGCGAGGGTTATTACCCAAACCCACAGAGCGATCACCGCGGGATTTATTACCGCACCCACAGACCGATCACCGCGGGGTTTATTACCGCACTCACAGAGCGATCACCGCGGGGTTTATTACCCAAACCCACAGAGAGATCACCGCGGGGTTTATTACTGTACCCACAGACCGATCACCGCGTGGGTTATTACCCACACCCACAGAGCGATCACCGCCGGGTTTATTACCGTACCCACAGAGCGATCACCGCGGGGTTTATTTCCGCACCCATAGAGAGATCACCGCGGGGTTTATTACCGCACCCACAGACCGATCACCGCGGGGTTTATTACCACACCCACAGAGCGATCACCGCGGGGTTTATTACCGCACCCACAGACCGATCACCGCGGGGTTTATTTCCGCACCCACAGAGTGATCACCGCGGGGTTTATTTCCGCACCCACAGAGAGATCACCGCGGGGTTTATTTCCGCACCCACAGAGTGATCACCGCGGGGTTTATTACCGCACCCACAGAGCGATCACCGCGGGGTTTATTACCGCACCCACAGAGCGATCACCATGGGGTTTATTACCTACTCCCACAGACCGATCACCGCGGGGTTTATTACCCACACCCACAGACCGATCACCGCGGGGTTTATTTCCGCACCCACACAGCGATCACCGCGGGGTTTATTACCGCACCCACAGACCGATCACCGCGGGGTTTATTACCGCACCCACAGAGCGATCACCGCGGGGTTTATTACCGCACCCACAGAGTGATCACCGCGGGGTTTATTTCCGCACCCACAGAGAGATCACCGCGGGGTTTATTACCGCACCCACAGACCAATCACCACGGGGTTTATTACCCACACCCACAGACCGATCACCACGGGGTTTATTACCGCACCCACAGACCGATCACCGCGGGGTTTATTACCGCACCCACAGAGCGATCACCGCGGGGTTTATTTCCGCACCCACAGAGCGATCACTGCGGGGTTTATTACCGCACCCACAGACCGATCACCGCGGGGTTTATTACCGCATCCACAGAGTGATCCCGCGGGGTTTTTTACCCACACCCACAGAGCGATCACCGCGGGGTTTATTACCCACACCCACAGAGCGATCACCGCGGGGTTTATTACCGTACCCACAGAGCGATCACCGCGGGGTTTATTCCCGCACCCACAGAGCGATCACCGCGGGGTTTATTACCCACACCCACAGACCGATCACCGTGGGGTTTATTACCGCACCCACAGAGCGATCACCGCGGGGTTTATTACCGCACCCACAGACCGATCACCACGTGGTTTATTACCGCACCCACAGACCGATCACCACGGGGTTTATTACCGTACCCACAGAGCGATCACCGCGGGGTTTATTCCCGCACCCACAGACCGATCACCGCGAGGTTTATTACCCACACCCACAGACCGATCACCACGGGGTTTATTACCGCACCCACAGACCGATCACCACGGGGTTTATTACCGCACCCACAGAGCGATCACCACGGGGTTTATTACCGCACCCACAGACCGATCACCGCGGGGTTTATTCCCGCACCCACAGAGCGATCACCGCGGGGTTTATTACCCACACCCACAGACCGATCACCGTGGGGTTTATTACCGCACCCACAGAGCGATCACCGCGGGGTTTATTACCGCACCCACAGACCGATCACCACGGGGTTTATTACCGCACCCACAGACCGATCACCACGGGGTTTATTACGGTACCCACAGAGCGATCACCGCGGGGTTTATTCCCGCACCCACAGACCGATCACCGCGAGGTTTATTACCCACACCCACAGACCGATCACCACGGGGTTTATTACCGCACCCACAGACCGATCACCACGGGGTTTATTACCGCACCCACAGAGCGATCACCACGGGGTTTAACACCGCACCCACAGACCGATCACCGCGGGGTTTATTCCCGCACCCACAGACCGATCACCGCGAGGTTTATTACCCACACCCACAGAGTGATCACCGCGGGGTTTATTACCGCACCCACAGAGCGATCACCGCGGGGTTTATTACCCACACCCACAGACCGATCACCGCGAGGTTTATTACCCACACCCACAGAGAGATCACCGCGGGGTTTATTACCGTACCCACAGACCGATCTCCGCGGGGTTTATTACCCACACCCACAGACCGATCACCGCGGGGTTTATTACCCACACCCACAGACCGATCACCGCGAGGGTTATTACCCAAACCCACAGAGCGATCACCGCGGGGTTTATTACCCACACCCACACACCGATCACCGCGGGGTTTTTTACCGCACCCACAGAGCGATCACTGCCGGGTATATTACCGCACCCACAGACCGATGACCATGGGGTTTATTACCCACACCCACAGAGAGATCACCGCGGGGTTTATTACCGCACCCAGAGAGCGATCACCGCGGGGTATATTACCGCACCCACAGAGCGATCACCGCGAGGGTTATTACCCAAACCCACAGAGCGATCACCGCGGGATTTATTACCGCACCCACAGACCGATCACCGCGGGGTTTATTACCGCACTCACAGAGCGATCACCGCGGGGTTTATTACCCAAACCCACAGAGAGATCACCGCGGGGTTTATTACTGTACCCACAGACCGATCACCGCGTGGGTTATTACCCACACCCACAGAGCGATCACCGCCGGGTTTATTACCGTACCCACAGAGCGATCACCGCGGGGTTTATTTCCGCACCCATAGAGAGATCACCGCGGGGTTTATTACCGCACCCACAGACCGATCACCGCGGGGTTTATTACCACACCCACAGAGCGATCACCGCGGGGTTTATTACCGCACCCACAGACCGATCACCGCGGGGTTTATTTCCGCACCCACAGAGTGATCACCGCGGGGTTTATTTCCGCACCCACAGAGAGATCACCGCGGGGTTTATTTCCGCACCCACAGAGTGATCACCGCGGGGTTTATTACCGCACCCACAGAGCGATCACCGCGGGGTTTATTACCGCACCCACAGAGCGATCACCATGGGGTTTATTACCTACTCCCACAGACCGATCACCGCGGGGTTTATTACCCACACCCACAGACCGATCACCGCGGGGTTTATTTCCGCACCCACACAGCGATCACCGCGGGGTTTATTACCGCACCCACAGACCGATCACCGCGGGGTTTATTACCGCACCCACAGAGCGATCACCGCGGGGTTTATTACCGCACCCACAGAGTGATCACCGCGGGGTTTATTTCCGCACCCACAGAGAGATCACCGCGGGGTTTATTACCGCACCCACAGACCAATCACCACGGGGTTTATTACCCACACCCACAGACCGATCACCACGGGGTTTATTACCGCACCCACAGACCGATCACCGCGGGGTTTATTACCGCACCCACAGAGCGATCACCGCGGGGTTTATTTCCGCACCCACAGAGCGATCACTGCGGGGTTTATTACCGCACCCACAGACCGATCACCGCGGGGTTTATTACCCACACCCACAGACCGATCACCGCGGGGTTTATTACCCACACCCACAGACCAATCACCGCGGGGTTTATTACCCACACCCACAGACCGATCACCATGGGGTTTATTACCGCACCCACAGACCAATCACCGCGGGGTTTATTACCCACACCCACAGACCGATCACCTCGGGGTTTATTACCGCACCCACAGAGCGATCACCGCGGGGTTTATTACCGCACCCACAGAGCGATCACCACGGGGTTTATTACCGCACCCACAGAGCGATCACCGCGGGGTTTATTACCCACACCCACAGACCAATCACCGCGGGGTTTATTACCGCACCCACAGAGCGATCACCGCGGGGTTTATTACCCACACCCACAGACCAATCACCGCGGGGTTTATTAGCGCACCCACAGACCGATCACCGCGGGGTTTATTACCCACACCCACAGACCAATCACCGCGGGGTTTATTACCCACACCCACAGACCGATCACCATGGGGTTTATTACCGCACCCACAGACCAATCACCGCGGGGTTTATTACCCACACCCACAGACCGATCACCGCGGGGTTTATTACCGCACCCACAGACCGATCACCGCGGGGTTTATTACCGCACCCACAGACCAATCACCGCGGGGTTTATTACCCACACCCACAGGCCAATCACCGCGGGGTTTATTACCGCACCCACAGAGTGATCACCGCGGGGTTTATTACCCAAACCCACAGAGAGATCACCTCGGGGTTTATTACTGTACCCACAGACCGATCACCGCGAGGGTTATTCCCCAAACCCACAGAGTGATCACCGCGGGGTTTATTACCGCACCCACAGACTGATCACCGCGGGGTTTATTACACACACCCACAGACTGATCACCGCGGGGTTTATTACCGCACCCACAGAGCGATCACCGTGGGGTTTATTACCCACACACACAGAGCGATCACCGCGGAGTTTATTACCGTACCCACAGAGCGATCACCGCGGGGTTTATTCCCGCACCCACAGACCGATCACCGCGGGGTTTATTACCGCATCCACAGAGCGATCACCGCGGGGTTTATTACCCACACCCACAGAGCGATCACCGCGGGGTTTATTACCCACACCCACAGAGCGATCACCGCGGGGTTTATTCCCGCACCCACAGAGCGATCACCGCGGGGTTTATTACCCACACCCACAGACCGATCACCGTGGGGTTTATTACCGCACCCACAGAGCGATCACCGCGGGGTTTATTACCGCACCCACAGACCGATCACCACGGGGTTTATTACCGCACCCACAGACCGATCACCACGGGGTTTATTACCGTACCCACAGAGCGATCACCGCGGGGTTTATTCCCGCACCCACAGACCGATCACCGCGAGGTTTATTACCCACACCCACAGACCGATCACCACGGGGTTTATTACCGCACCCACAGACCGATCACCACGGGGTTTATTACCGCACCCACAGAGCGATCACCACGGGGTTTATTACCGCACCCACAGACCGATCACCGCGGGGTTTATTCCCGCACCCACAGACCGATCACCGCGAGGTTTATTACCCACACCCACAGAGTGATCACCGCGGGGTTTATTACCGCACCCACAGAGCGATCACCGCGGGGTTTATTACCCACACCCACAGACCGATCACCGCGAGGTTTATTACCCACACCCACAGAGAGATCACCGCGGGGTTTATTACCGTACCCACAGACCGATCTCCGCGGGGTTTATTACCCACACCCACAGACCGATCACCGCGAGGTTTATTACCCGCACCCACAGAGCGATCACCGCGGGGTTTATTACCGCACCCACAGAGTGATCACCGCGGGGTTTATTACCCGCACCCACAGACCGATCACCGCGGGGTTTATTACCCACACCCACAGAGTGATCACCGCGGGGTTTATTACCGCACCCACAGAGTGATCACCGCGGGGTTTATTACCCGCACCCACAGACCGATCACCGCGGGGTTTATTACCCACACCCACAGACCGATCACCGCGGGGTTTATTACCGCACCCACAGACCGATCACCGCGGGGTTTATTACCCACACCCACAGAGCGATCACCACGGGGTTTATTACCGCACCCACAGAGCGATCACCGCGGGGTTTATTACCGCACCCACAGACCGATCACCGCGGGGTTTATTACCGCACCCACAGACCGATCACCACGGGGTTTATTACCGCACCCACAGACCGATCACCGCGGGGTTTATTACCGCACCCACAGACCGATCACCATGAGGTTTATTACCCACACCCACAGACCAATCACCGCGGTGTTTATTACCGCACCCACAGACCGATCACCGCGGGGTTTATTACCCACACCCACAGACCGATCACCGCAGGGTTTATTACCGCACCCACAGACCGATCACCACGGGGTTTATTACCGCACCCACAGACCGATCACCGCGGGGTTTATTACCCACACCCACAGAGCGATCACCGCGGGGTTTATTTCCGCACCCACAGACCAATCACCGCGGGGTTTATTACCGCACCCACAGACCGATCACCGCGGGGTTTATTACCCACACCCACAGAGCGATCACCGCGGGGTTTATTTCCGCACCCACAGACCAATCACCGCGGGGTTTATTACCCACACCCACAGACCGATCACCATGGGGTTTATTACCGCACCCACAGACCAATCACCGCGGGGTTTATTACCCACACCCACAGACCGATCACCGCGGGGTTTATTACCGCACCCACAGACCGATCACCGCGGGGTTTATTACCGCACCCACAGACCAATCACCGCGGGGTTTATTACCCACACCCACAGGCCAATCACCGCGGGGTTTATTACCGCACCCACAGAGTGATCACCGCGGGGTTTATTACCCAAACCCACAGAGAGATCACCGCGGGGTTTATTACTGTACCCACAGACCGATCACCGCGAGGGTTATTCCCCAAACCCACAGAGTGATCACCGCGGGGTTTATTACACACACCCACAGAGAGATCACCGCGGGGTTTATTACCGCACCCACAGAGCGATCACCGCGGGGTTTATTACACACACCCACAGACTGATCACCGCGGGGTTTATTACCGCACCCACAGAGCGATCACCGCGGAGTTTATTACCGTACCCACAGAGCGATCACCGCGGGGTTTATTCCCGCACCCACAGACCGATCACCGCGAGGTTTATTACCCACACCCACAGAGCGATCACCACGGGGTTTATTACCTTACCCACAGACCGATCACCGCGGGGTTTATTCCCGCACCCACAGAGCGATCACCACGGGGTTTATTACCGCATCCACAGAGTGATCCCGCGGGGTTTATTACCCACACCCACAGAGCGATCACCGCGGGGTTTATTACCCACACCCACAGAGCGATCACCGCGGGGTTTATTACCGTACCCACAGAGCGATCACCGCGGGGTTTATTCCCGCACCCACAGAGCGATCACCGCGGGGTTTATTACCCACACCCACAGACCGATCACCGTGGGGTTTATTACCGCACCCACAGAGCGATCACCGCGGGGTTTATTACCGCACCCACAGACCGATCACCACGGGGTTTATTACCGCACCCACAGACCGATCACCACGGGGTTTATTACCGTACCCACAGAGCGATCATCGCGGGGTTTATTCCCGCACCCACAGACCGATCACCGCGAGGTTTATTACCCACACCCACAGACCGATCACCACGGGGTTTATTACCGCACCCACAGACCGATCACCACGGGGTTTATTACCGCACCCACAGAGCGATCACCACGGGGTTTATTACCGCACCCACAGACCGATCACCGCGGGGTTTATTCCCGCACCCACAGACCGATCACCGCGAGGTTTATTACCCACACCCACAGAGTGATCACCGCGGGGTTTATTACCGCACCCACAGAGCGATCACCGCGGGGTTTATTACCCACACCCACAGACCGATCACCGCGAGGTTTATTACCCACACCCACAGAGAGATCACCGCGGGGTTTATTACCGTACCCACAGACCGATCTCCGCGGGGTTTATTACCCACACCCACAGACCGATCACCGCGAGGTTTATTACCCGCACCCACAGAGCGATCACCGCGGGGTTTATTACCGCACCCACAGAGTGATCACCGCGGGGTTTATTACCCACACCCACAGACCGATCACCGCGGGGTTTATTACCCACACCCACAGAGTGATCACCGCGGGGTTTATTACCCACACCCACAGAGCGATCACCACGGGGTTTATTACCGCACCCACAGAGTGATCACCGCGGGGTTTATTACCCACACCCACAGAGCGATCACCACGGGGTTTATTACCGCACCCACAGAGCGATCACCGCGGGGTTTATTACCGCACCCACAGACCGATCACCACGGGGTTTATTACCGCACCCACAGAGTGATCACCGCGGGGTTTATTACCCACACCCACAGACCAATCACCGCGGGGTTTATTACCCACACCCACAGAGTGATCACCGCGGGGTTTATTACCGCACACACAGAGCGATCACCGCGGGGTTTATTACCGCACCCACAGACCGATCACCGCGGGGTTTATTACCGCACCCACAGACCGATCACCACGGGGTTTATTACCGCACCCACAGACCGATCACCACGGGGTTTATTACCGCACCCACAGACCGATCACCATGAGGTTTATTACCCACACCCACAGACCAATCACCGCGGTGTTTATTACCGCACCCACAGACCGATCACCGCGGGGTTTATTACCCACACCCACAGACCGATCACCGCGGGGTTTATTACCGCACCCACAGACCGATCACCACGGGGTTTATTACCGCACCCACAGACCGATCACCGCGGGGTTTATTACCGCACCCACAGACCGATCACCATGAGGTTTATTACCCACACCCACAGACCGATCACCGCGGGGTTTATTACCCACACCCACAGACCGATCACCGCGAGGGTTATTACCCAAACCCACAGAGTGATCACCGCGGGGTTTATTACCGCACCCACAGAGCGATCACCGCGGGGTTTATTACCCACACCCACACACCGATCACCGCGGGGTTTATTACCGCACCCACAGAGCGATCACCGCGGGGTTTATTACCCACACCCACACACCGATCACCGCGGGGTTTATTACCGCACCCACAGAGTGATCACCGCGGGGTATATTACCGCACCCACAGACCGATCACCGTGGGGTTTATTACCCACACCCACAGAGAGATCACCGCGGGGTTTATTACCGCACCCAGAGAGCGATCACCGCGGGGTATATTACCGCACCCACAGAGCGATCACCGCGAGGGTTATTACCCAAACCCACAGAGTGATCACCGCGGGATTTATTTCCGCACCCACAGACCGATCACCGCGGGGTTTATTACCCACACCCTCAGAGCGATCACCGCGGGGTTTATTACTGCACCCACAGACCGATCACCGCGGGGTTTATTACCGCACCCACAGACCGATCACCGCGGGGTTTATTACCCACACCCACAAAGCGATCACCGCGGGGTTTATTACCCACACCCACAGAGCGATCACCGCGGGGTTTATTACCGCACCCACAGAGCGATCACCGCGGGGTTTATTCCCGCACCCACAGACCGATCACCGCGAGGTTTATTACCCACACCCACAGAGAGATCACCGCGAGGTTTATTACCGTACCCACAGAGCGATCACCGCGGGGTTTATTACCGTACCCACAGAGCGATCACCGCGGGGTTTATTACCGCACCCACAGAGTGATCACCGCGGGGATTATTACCGCATCCACAGACCGATCACCGCGGGGTTTATTACCGCACCCACAGAGTGATCACCGCGGGGTTTATTACCGCACCCACAGAGTGATCACCGCGGGGTTTATTACCGCACCCACAGACCGATCACCACGGGGTTTATTACCCACACCCACAGAGAGATCACCGCGGGGTTTATTACCGCACCCACAGAGCGATCACCGCGGGGTTTATTACCGCACCCACAGAGCGATCACCGCGGGGTTTATTACCCACACCCACAGACCGATCACCGCGGGGTTTATTACCGCACCCACAGACCGATCACCGCGGGGTTTATTACCGCACCCACAGACCGATCACCGCGAGGTTTATTACCCACACCCACAGAGAGATCATCGCGTGGTTTATTACCCACACCCACAGACCGATCACCGCGGGGTTTATTACCGCACCCACAGACCGATCACCACGGGGTTTATTACCGCACCCACAGACCGATCACCGCGGGGTTTATTACCGCACCCACAGACCGATCACCATGAGGTTTATTACCCACACCCACAGACCGATCACCGCGGGGTTTATTACCCACACCCACAGACCGATCACCGCGAGGGTTATTACCCAAACCCACAGAGTGATCACCGCGGGGTTTATTACCGCACCCACAGAGCGATCACCGCGGGGTTTATTACCCACACCCACACACCGATCACCGCGGGGTTTATTACCGCACCCACAGAGCGATCACCGCGGGGTTTATTACCCACACCCACACACCGATCACCGCGGGGTTTATTACCGCACCCACAGAGTGATCACCGCGGGGTATATTACCGCACCCACAGACCGATCACCGTGGGGTTTATTACCCACACCCACAGAGAGATCACCGCGGGGTTTATTACCGCACCCAGAGAGCGATCACCGCGGGGTATATTACCGCACCCACAGAGCGATCACCGCGAGGGTTATTACCCAAACCCACAGAGTGATCACCGCGGGATTTATTTCCGCACCCACAGACCGATCACCGCGGGGTTTATTACCCACACCCTCAGAGCGATCACCGCGGGGTTTATTACTGCACCCACAGACCGATCACCGCGGGGTTTATTACCGCACCCACAGACCGATCACCGCGGGGTTTATTACCCACACCCACAAAGCGATCACCGCGGGGTTTATTACCCACACCCACAGAGCGATCACCGCGGGGTTTATTACCGCACCCACAGAGCGATCACCGCGGGGTTTATTCCCGCACCCACAGACCGATCACCGCGAGGTTTATTACCCACACCCACAGAGAGATCACCGCGAGGTTTATTACCGTACCCACAGAGCGATCACCGCGGGGTTTATTACCGTACCCACAGAGCGATCACCGCGGGGTTTATTACCGCACCCACAGAGTGATCACCGCGGGGATTATTACCGCATCCACAGACCGATCACCGCGGGGTTTATTACCGCACCCACAGAGTGATCACCGCGGGGTTTATTACCGCACCCACAGAGTGATCACCGCGGGGTTTATTACCGCACCCACAGACCGATCACCACGGGGTTTATTACCCACACCCACAGAGAGATCACCGCGGGGTTTATTACCGCACCCACAGAGCGATCACCGCGGGGTTTATTACCGCACCCACAGAGCGATCACCGCGGGGTTTATTACCCACACCCACAGACCGATCACCGCGGGGTTTATTACCGCACCCACAGACCGATCACCGCGGGGTTTATTACCGCACCCACAGACCGATCACCGCGAGGTTTATTACCCACACCCACAGAGAGATCATCGCGTGGTTTATTACCCACACCCACAGACCGATCACCGTGGGGTTTATTACCGCATCCACAGACCAATCACCGCGGGGTTTATTACCCACACCCACAGACCAATCACCGCGGGGTTTATTACCGCACCCACAGAGTGATCCCGCGGGGTTTATGACCCAAACCCACAGAGAGATCACCGCGAGGTTTATTACTGTACCCACAGACCGATCACCGCGGGGTTTATTACCCACACCCACAGACCGATCACCGCGGGGTTTATTACCGCACCCACAGACCGATCACCGCGGGGTTTATTACCGCACCGACAGACCAATCACCGCGGGGTTTATTACCGCACCCACAGAGTGATCCCGCGGGGTTTATTACCCAAACCCACAGAGAGATCACCGCGGGGTTTATTACTGTACCCACAGGCCGATCACCGCGAGGGTTATTACCCAAACCCACAGAGTGATCACCGCGGGGTTTATTACCGCACCCACAGAGCGATCACCGCGGGGTTTATTACCCACACCCACAGACCGATCACCACGGGGTTTATTACCGCACCCACAGACCGATCACCGCGGGGTTTATTACCGCACCCACAGGCCAATCACCCCGAGGTTTATTACCCACACCCACAGAGCGATCACCCTGGCGTTTATTACCGCACCCACAGAGCGATCACCGCGGGGTTTATTACCCACACCCACAGAGCGATCACCGCGGGGTTTATTACCGTACCCACAGAGCGATCACCGCGGGGTTTATTACCCACACCCACAGACCGATCACCGCGGGGTTTATTACCGCACCCACAGAGCGATCACCGCGGGGTTTATTACCCACACGCACACACCGATCACCGCGGGGTTTATTACCCGCACCCACAGACCGATCACCGCGCAGTTTATTACCACAACCACAGACCGATCACCACGGGGTTTATTACCCACTCCCACTGACCGATCACCGCGAGGTTTAGTACCGCACCCACAGAGAGATCACCGCGGGGTTTAGTACCGCACCCACAGAGAGATCACCGCGGGGTTTATTACCGCACCCACAGAGAGATCACTGCGGGGTTTATTACCCACACCCACAGACCGATCACCGTGGGGTTTATTACCCACACCCACAGACCGATCACCGCGGGGTTTATTACCGCACCCACAGAGCGATCACCGCGGGGTTTATTACCCACACCCACAGAGCGATCACCGCGGGGTTTATTACCCACACTCACAGAGCGATCACCGCGGGGTTTATTACCCACACCCACAGAGCGATCACCGCGGGGTTTATTACCGCACCCACAGACCGATCACCGTGAGGTTTATTACCCACACCCACAGACCAATCACCGCGGGGTTTATTACCGCACCCACAGACCGATCACCGTGAGGTTTATTACCCACACCCACAGACCAATCACCGCGGGGTTTATTACCGCACCCACAGACCGATCACCGTGAGGTTTATTACCCACACCCACAGAGCGATCACCGCGGGGTTTATTACCGCACCCACAGAGCGATCACCGCGGGGTTTATTACCCACACCCACAGACCGATCACCGTGGGGTTTATTTCCGCACCCACAGAGCGATCACCGTGGGGTTTATTACCACAACCAAAGACCGATCACCGCGGGGTTTATTACCCACACCCACAGACCGATCACCGTGGGGTTTATTTCCGCACCCACAGAGCGATCACCGCGGGGTTTATTACCGGACCCACAGACCGATCACCGCGGGGTTTATTACCCACACCCACAGAGCGATCACCGCGGGGTTTATTACCGCACCCACAGACCGATCACCGCGGGGTTTATTACCCACACCCACAGACCGATCACCGTGGGGTTTATTTCCGCACCCACAGAGCGATCACCGCGGGGTTTATTACCCACACCCACAGAGCGATCACCGCGGGGTTTATTACTGCACCCACAGAGCGATCACCGTGGGGTTTATTACCCACACCCACAGAGAGATCACCGCGGGGTTTATTACCGCACCCAGAGAGCGATCACCGCGGGGTTTATTACCACAACCACAGACCGATCACCGCGGGGTTTATTACCGCACCCACAGACCGATCCCCGCGGGGTTTATTACCGCACCCACAGACCGATCACCGCGGGGTTTATTACCGCACCCACAGACCGATCACCGCAGGGTTTATTACCCCACCCACAGACCGATCACCACGGGGTTTATTACACACACCCACAGACCGATCACCGCGGGGTTTATTACCGCACCCACAGACCGATCACCGCGGGGTTTATTACCGCACCCACAGACCGATCACCGCGGGGTTTATTACCCCACCCACAGACCGATCACCACGGGGTTTATTACCGCACCCACAGAGCGATCACCGCGGGGTTTATTACCCACACCCACAGAGCGATCACCACGGGGTTTATTACCGCACCCACAGAGCGATCACCGCGGGGTTTATTACCACGCTCACAGAGCGATCACCGCGGGGTTTATTACCGCACCCACAGACCGATCACCGCGGGGTTTATTACCGTACCCACAGAGCGATCACTGCGGGGTTTATTACCCACACCCACAGACCGATCACCGCGGGGTTTATTACCCACACCCACAGACCGATCACCACGGGGTTTATTACCGCACCCACAGAGAGATCACCGCGGGGTTTATTACCCACTCCCACAGACCGATCACCGCGGGGTTTATTACCGCACCCACAGAGCGATCACCGCGGGGTTTATTACCCACACCCACAGAGCGATCACCGCGGGGTTTATTACCCACACCCACAGAGCGATCACCACGGGGTTTATTACCGCACCCACAGACCGATCACCGCAGGGTTTATTACCGCACCCACAGAGCGATCACCGCGGGGTTTATTACCGTACCCACAGACCGATCACCGCGGGGTTTATTACCACAACCACAGACCGATCACCGCGGGGTTTATTACACACACCCACAGACCGATCACCGCGGGGTTTATTACCGCACCCACAGACCGATCACCGCGGGGTTTATTACCGCACCCACAGAGCGATCACCGCGGGGTTTATTACCGCACCCACAGAGCGATCACCGCGGGGTTTATTACCACGCTCACAGAGCGATCACCGCGGGGTTTATTACCGCACCCACAGACCGATCACCGCGGGGTTTATTACCCACACCCACAGACCGATCACCACGGGGTTTATTACCCACACCCACAGAGCGATCACCGCGGGGTTTATTACCGCACCCACAGAGCGATCACCGCGGGGTTTATTACCCACTCCCACAGACCGATCACCGCGGGGTTTATTACCGCACCCACAGAGAGATCACCGCGGGGTTTATTACCGCATCCACAGACCGATCACCACGGGGTTTATTACCCACACCCACAGAGCGATCACCGCGGGGTTTATTACCCAAACCCACAGAGAGATCACCGTGGGGTTTATTACCCACACCCACAGACCGATCACCACGGGGTTTATTACCCACACCCACAGAGCGATCACCGCGGGGTTTATTACCCAAACCCACAGAGAGATCACCGTGGGGTTTATTACCCACACCCACAGACCGATCACCACGGGGTTTATTACCCACACCCACAGACCGATCACCGCGGGGTTTATTACCCACACCCACAGAGCGATCACCGCGGGGTTTATTACCCAAACCCACAGAGAGATCACCGCGGGGTTTATTACCCACACCCACAGAGCGATCACCGCGGGGTTTATTACCCAAACCCACAGAGTGATCACCGCCAGGTTTATTACCCACACCCACAGACCGATCACCGCGGGGTTTATTACCCACACCCACAGACCGATCACCGCGGGGTTTATTACCCACACCCACAGAGCGATCACCGCGGGGTTTATTACCGCACCCACAGAGCGATCACCGCGGGGTTTATTACCGCACCCACAGAGCGATCACCGTGGGGTTTATTACCGCATCCACAGACCGATCACCGCGGGGATTATTACCCACACACACAGAGCGATCACCGCGGGGTTTATTACCCACACCCACAGACCGATCACCACGGGGTTTATTACCGCACCCACAGACCGATCACCGTGAGGTTTATTACCCACTCCCACAGACCAATCACCGTGGGGTTTATTACCGCACCCACAGAGTGATCCCGCGGGGTTTATTACCCAAACCCACAGAGAGATCACCGCGGGGTTATTTACTGTACCCACAGACCGATCACCGCGAGGGTTATTACCCAAACCCACAGAGTGATCACCGCGGGGTTTATTACCGCACCCACAGAGCGATCACCGCGGGGTTTATTACCCACACCCACAGAGCGATCACCGCGGGGTTTATTACCCACACCCACAGAGAGATCACCGCGGGGTTTATTACCGCACCCAGAGAGCGATCACCGCGGGGTATATTACCGCACCCACAGAGTGATCACCGCGAGGGTTATTACCCAAACCCACAGAGTGATCACCGCGGGGTTTATTACCGCACTCACAGAGCGATCACCGTGGGGTTTATTACCCAAACCCACAGACCGTTCACCGTGGGGTTTATTACCCACACCCACAGACCGATCACCGCGGGGTTTATTACCGCACCCACAGAGCGATCACCGCGGGGTTTATTACCGCACCCACAGACCGATCACCGCGGGGTTTATTACCGCACCCACAGACCGATCACCACGGGGTTTATTACCGCACCCACAGACCGATCACCGCGGGGTTTATTACCCACACCCACAGACCGATCACCGCGGGGTTTATTACCGCACCCACAGAGCGATCACCGCGGGGTTTATTACCGCACCCACAGAGCGATCACCGCGGGGTTTATTACCGCACCCACAGACCGATCACCGCGGGGTTTATTACCCACACCCACAGACCGATCACCGCGGGGTTTATTACCGCACCCACAGAGCGATCACCGCGGGGTTTATTTCCACACCCACAGAGTGATCACCGCCGGGTTTATTACCCACACCCACAGACCGATCACCGCGGGGTTTATTACCCACACCCACAGAGCGATCACCGCGGGGTTTATTACCCACACCCACAGACCAATCACCGCGGGGTTTATTACCCACACCCACAGACCGATCACCATGGGGTTTATTACCGCACGCACAGACCAATCACCGCGGGGTTTATTACCCACACCCACAGACCGATCACCGCGGGGTTTATTACCGCACCCACAGACCGATCACCGCGGGGTTTATTACCGCACCCACAGACCAATCACCGCGGGGTTTATTACCCACACCCACAGGCCAATCACCGCGGGGTTTATTACCGCACCCACAGAGTGATCACCGCGGGGTTTATTACCCAAACCCACAGAGAGATCACCGCGGGGTTTATTACTGTACCCACAGACCGATCACCGCGAGGGTTATTCCCCAAACCCACAGAGTGATCACCGCGGGGTTTATTACCGCACCCACAGACCGATCACCGCGGGGTTTATTACCCACACCCACAGACCAATCACCGCGGGGTTTATTACACACACCCACAGACTGATCACCGCGGGGTTTATTACCGCACCCACAGAGCGATCACCGTGGGGTTTATTACCCACACCCACAGAGCGATCACCGCGGAGTTTATTACCGTACCCACAGAGCGATCACCGCGGGGTTTATTCCCGCACCCACAGACCGATCACCGCGGGGTTTATTACCGCATCCACAGAGTGATCCCGCGGGGTTTATTACCCACACCCACAGAGCGATCACCGCGGGGTTTATTACCCACACCCACAGAGCGATCACCGCGGGGTTTATTACCGTACCCACAGAGCGATCACCGCGGGGTTTATTCCCGCACCCACAGAGCGATCACCGCGGGGTTTATTACCCACACCCACAGACCGATCACCGTGGGGTTTATTACCGCACCCACAGAGCGATCACCGCGGGGTTTATTACCGCACCCACAGACCGATCACCACGGGGTTTATTACCGCACCCACAGACCGATCACCACGGGGTTTATTACCGTACCCACAGAGCGATCACCGCGGGGTTTATTCCCGCACCCACAGACCGATCACCGCGAGGTTTATTACCCACACCCACAGACCGATCACCACGGGGTTTATTACCGCACCCACAGACCGATCACCACGGGGTTTATTACCGCACCCACAGAGCGATCACCACGGGGTTTATTACCGCACCCACAGACCGATCACCGCGGGGTTTATTCCCGCACCCACAGAGCGATCACCGCGGGGTTTATTACCCACACCCACAGACCGATCACCGTGGGGTTTATTACCGCACCCACAGAGCGATCACCGCGGGGTTTATTACCGCACCCACAGACCGATCACCACGGGGTTTATTACCGCACCCACAGACCGATCACCACGGGGTTTATTACCGTACCCACAGAGCGATCACCGCGGGGTTTATTCCCGCACCCACAGACCGATCACCGCGAGGTTTATTACCCACACCCACAGACCGATCACCACGGGGTTTATTACCGCACCCACAGACCGATCACCACGGGGTTTATTACCGCACCCACAGAGCGATCACCACGGGGTTTAACACCGCACCCACAGACCGATCACCGCGGGGTTTATTCCCGCACCCACAGACCGATCACCGCGAGGTTTATTACCCACACCCACAGAGTGATCACCGCGGGGTTTATTACCGCACCCACAGAGCGATCACCGCGGGGTTTATTACCCACACCCACAGACCGATCACCGCGAGGTTTATTACCCACACCCACAGAGAGATCACCGCGGGGTTTATTACCGTACCCACAGACCGATCTCCGCGGGGTTTATTACCCACACCCACAGACCGATCACCGCGGGGTTTATTACCCACACCCACAGACCGATCACCGCGAGGGTTATTACCCAAACCCACAGAGCGATCACCGCGGGGTTTATTACCGTACCCACAGACCGATCTCCGCGGGGTTTATTACCCACACCCACACACCGATCACCGCGGGGTTTTTTACCGCACCCACAGAGCGATCACTGCCGGGTATATTACCGCACCCACAGACCGATGACCGTGGGGTTTATTACCCACACCCACAGAGAGATCACCGCGGGGTTTATTACCGCACCCAGAGAGCGATCACCGCGGGGTATATTACCGCACCCACAGAGCGATCACCGCGAGGGTTATTACCCAAACCCACAGAGCGATCACCGCGGGATTTATTACCGCACCCACAGACCGATCACCGCGGGGTTTATTACCGCACTCACAGAGCGATCACCGCGGGGTTTATTACCCAAACCCACAGAGAGATCACCGCGGGGTTTATTACTGTACCCACAGACCGATCACCGCGTGGGTTATTACCCACACCCACAGAGCGATCACCGCCGGGTTTATTACCGTACCCACAGAGCGATCACCGCGGGGTTTATTTCCGCACCCACAGAGAGATCACCGCGGGGTTTATTACCGCACCCACAGACCGATCACCGCAGGGTTTATTACCACACCCACAGAGCGATCACCGCGGGGTTTATTACCGCACCCACAGACCGATCACCGCGGGGTTTATTTCCGCACCCACAGAGTGATCACCGCGGGGTTTATTTCCGCACCCACAGAGAGATCACCGCGGGGTTTATTTCCGCACCCACAGAGTGATCACCGCGGGGTTTATTACCGCACCCACAGAGCGATCACCGCGGGGTTTATTACCGCACCCACAGAGCGATCACCATGGGGTTTATTACCTACTCCCACAGACCGATCACCGCGGGGTTTATTACCCACACCCACAGACCGATCACCGCGGGGTTTATTTCCGCACCCACACAGCGATCACCGCGGGGTTTATTACCGCACCCACAGACCGATCACCGCGGGGTTTATTACCGCACCCACAGAGCGATCACCGCGGGGTTTATTACCGCACCCACAGAGTGATCACCGCGGGGTTTATTTCCGCACCCACAGAGAGATCACCGCGGGGTTTATTACCGCACCCACAGACCAATCACCACGGGGTTTATTACCCACACCCACAGACCGATCACCACGGGGTTTATTACCGCACCCACAGACCGATCACCGCGGGGTTTATTACCGCACCCACAGAGCGATCACCGCGGGGTTTATTTCCGCACCCACAGAGCGATCACTGCGGGGTTTATTACCGCACCCACAGACCGATCACCGCGGGGTTTATTACCCACACCCACAGACCGATCACCGCGGGGTTTATTACCCACACCCACAGACCAATCACCGCGGGGTTTATTACCCACACCCACAGACCGATCACCATGGGGTTTATTACCGCACCCACAGACCAATCACCGCGGGGTTTATTACCCACACCCACAGACCGATCACCTCGGGGTTTATTACCGCACCCACAGAGCGATCACCGCGGGGTTTATTACCGCACCCACAGAGCGATCACCACGGGGTTTATTACCGCACCCACAGAGCGATCACCGCGGGGTTTATTACCCACACCCACAGACCAATCACCGCGGGGTTTATTACCGCACCCACAGAGCGATCACCGCGGGGTTTATTACCCACACCCACAGACCAATCACCGCGGGGTTTATTACCCACACCCACAGACCGATCACCATGGGGTTTATTACCGCACCCACAGACCAATCACCGCGGGGTTTATTACCCACACCCACAGACCGATCACCGCGGGGTTTATTACCGCACCCACAGACCGATCACCGCGGGGTTTATTACCGCACCCACAGACCAATCACCGCGGGGTTTATTACCCACACCCACAGGCCAATCACCGCGGGGTTTATTACCGCACCCACAGAGTGATCACCGCGGGGTTTATTACCCAAACCCACAGAGAGATCACCGCGGGGTTTATTACTGTACCCACAGACCGATCACCGCGAGGGTTATTCCCCAAACCCACAGAGTGATCACCGCGGGGTTTATTACCGCACCCACAGACTGATCACCGCGGGGTTTATTACACACACCCACAGACTGATCACCGCGGGGTTTATTACCGCACCCACAGAGCGATCACCGTGGGGTTTATTACCCACACACACAGAGCGATCACCGCGGAGTTTATTACCGTACCCACAGAGCGATCACCGCGGGGTTTATTCCCGCACCCACAGACCGATCACCGCGGGGTTTATTACCGCATCCAAAGAGCGATCACCGCGGGGTTTATTACCCACACCCACAGAGCGATCACCGCGGGGTTTATTACCCACACCCACAGAGCGATCACCGTGGGGTTTATTACCGCACCCACAGAGCGATCACCGCGGGGTTTATTACCGCACCCACAGAGCGATCACCGCGGGGTTTATTACCCACACCCACAGACCGATCACCGTGGGGTTTATTACCGCACCCACAGAGCGATCACCGCGGGGTTTATTACCGCACCCACAGAGCGATCACCACGGGGTTTATTACCGCACCCACAGACCGATCACCGCGGGGTTTATTACCGCACCCACAGACCGATCACCGCGAGGTTTATTACCCACACCCACAGACCGATCACCACGGGGTTTATTACCGCACCCACAGACCGATCACCACGGGGTTTATTACCGCACCCACAGAGCGATCACCACGGGGTTTATTACCGCACCCACAGACCGATCACCGCGGGGTTTATTACCGCACTCACAGAGCGATCACCGCGGGGTTTATTACCCAAACCCACAGAGAGATCACCGCGGGGTTTATTACTGTACCCACAGACCGATCACCGCGTGGGTTATTACCCACACCCACAGAGCGATCACCGCCGGGTTTATTACCCACACCCACAGAGCGATCACCGCGGGGTTTATTTCCGCACCCACAGAGAGATCACCGCGGGGTTTATTACCGCACCCACAGACCGATCACCGCAGGGTTTATTACCACACCCACAGAGCGATCACCGCGGGGTTTATTACCGCACCCACAGACCGATCACCGCGGGGTTTATTTCCGCACCCACAGAGTGATCACCGCGGGGTTTATTTCCGCACCCACAGAGAGATCACCGCGGGGTTTATTTCCGCACCCACAGAGTGATCACCGCGGGGTTTATTACCGCACCCACAGAGCGATCACCGCGGGGTTTATTACCGCACCCACAGAGCGATCACCATGGGGTTTATTACCTACTCCCACAGACCGATCACCGCGGGGTTTATTACCCACACCCACAGACCGATCACCGCGGGGTTTATTTCCGCACCCACACAGCGATCACCGCGGGGTTTATTACCGCACCCACAGACCGATCACCGCGGGGTTTATTACCGCACCCACAGAGCGATCACCGCGGGGTTTATTACCGCACCCACAGAGTGATCACCGCGGGGTTTATTATCGCACACCCACAGAGCGATCACCGCGGGGTTTATTACCCACACCCACAGAGCGATCACCGCGGGGTTTATTACCGCACCCACAGACCGATCACCGCGGGGTTTATTACCGCACCCACAGAGCGATCACCGCGGGGTTTATTTCCGCACCCACAGAGCGATCACTGCGGGGTTTATTACCGCACCCACAGACCGATCACCGCGGGGTTTATTACCCACACCCACAGACCGATCACCGCGGGGTTTATTACCCACACCCACAGACCAATCACCGCGGGGTTTATTACCCACACCCACAGACCGATCACCATGGGGTTTATTACCGCACCCACAGACCAATCACCGCGGGGTTTATTACCCACACCCACAGACCGATCACCTCGGGGTTTATTACCGCACCCACAGAGCGATCACCGCGGGGTTTATTACCGCACCCACAGAGCGATCACCACGGGGTTTATTACCGCACCCACAGAGCGATCACCGCGGGGTTTATTACCCACACCCACAGACCAATCACCGCGGGGTTTATTACCGCACCCACAGAGCGATCACCGCGGGGTTTATTACCCACACCCACAGACCAATCACCGCGGGGTTTATTAGCGCACCCACAGACCGATCACCGCGGGGTTTATTACCCACACCCACAGACCAATCACCGCGGGGTTTATTACCCACACCCACAGACCGATCACCATGGGGTTTATTACCGCACCCACAGACCAATCACCGCGGGGTTTATTACCCACACCCACAGACCGATCACCGCGGGGTTTATTACCGCACCCACAGACCGATCACCGCGGGGTTTATTACCGCACCCACAGACCAATCACCGCGGGGTTTATTACCCACACCCACAGGCCAATCACCGCGGGGTTTATTACCGCATCCACAGAGTGATCACCGCGGGGTTTATTACCCAAACCCACAGAGAGATCACCGCGGGGTTTATTACTGTACCCACAGACCGATCACCGCGAGGGTTATTCCCCAAACCCACAGAGTGATCACCGCGGGGTTTATTACCGCACCCACAGACTGATCACCGCGGGGTTTATTACACACACCCACAGACTGATCACCGCGGGGTTTATTACCGCACCCACAGAGCGATCACCGTGGGGTTTATTACCCACACACACAGAGCGATCACCGCGGAGTTTATTACCGTACCCACAGAGCGATCACCGCGGGGTTTATTCCCGCACCCACAGACCGATCACCGCGGGGTTTATTACCGCATCCACAGAGCGATCACCGCGGGGTTTATTACCCACACCCACAGAGCGATCACCGCGGGGTTTATTACCCACACCCACAGAGCGATCACCGTGGGGTTTATTACCGCACCCACAGAGCGATCACCGCGGGGTTTATTACCGCACCCACAGAGCGATCACCGCGGGGTTTATTACCCACACCCACAGACCGATCACCGTGGGGTTTATTACCGCACCCACAGAGCGATCACCGCGGGGTTTATTACCGCACCCACAGACCGATCACCACGGGGTTTATTACCGCACCCACAGACCGATCACCACGGGGTTTATTACCGTACCCACAGAGCGATCACCGCGGGGTTTATTCCCGCACCCACAGACCGATCACCGCGAGGTTTATTACCCACACCCACAGACCGATCACCACGGGGTTTATTACCGCACCCACAGACCGATCACCACGGGGTTTATTACCGCACCCACAGAGCGATCACCACGGGGTTTATTACCGCACCCACAGAGCGATCACCGCGGGGTTTATTCCCGCACCCACAGACCGATCACCGCGGGGTTTATTACCGCATCCACAGAGTGATCCCGCGGGGTTTATTACCCACACCCACAGAGCGATCACCGCGGGGTTTATTACCCACACCCACAGAGCGATCACCGCGGGGTTTATTACCGTACCCACAGAGCGATCACCGCGGGGTTTATTCCCGCACCCACAGAGCGATCACCGCGGGGTTTATTACCCACACCCACAGACCGATCACCGTGGGGTTTATTACCGCACCCACAGAGCGATCACCGCGGGGTTTATTACCGCACCCACAGACCGATCACCACGTGGTTTATTACCGCACCCACAGACCGATCACCACGGGGTTTATTACCGTACCCACAGAGCGATCACCGCGGGGTTTATTCCCGCACCCACAGACCGATCACCGCGAGGTTTATTACCCACACCCACAGACCGATCACCACGGGGTTTATTACCGCACCCACAGACCGATCACCACGGGGTTTATTACCGCACCCACAGAGCGATCACCACGGGGTTTATTACCGCACCCACAGACCGATCACCGCGGGGTTTATTCCCGCACCCACAGAGCGATCACCGCGGGGTTTATTACCCACACCCACAGACCGATCACCGTGGGGTTTATTACCGCACCCACAGAGCGATCACCGCGGGGTTTATTACCGCACCCACAGACCGATCACCACGGGGTTTATTACCGCACCCACAGACCGATCACCACGGGGTTTATTACGGTACCCACAGAGCGATCACCGCGGGGTTTATTCCCGCACCCACAGACCGATCACCGCGAGGTTTATTACCCACACCCACAGACCGATCACCACGGGGTTTATTACCGCACCCACAGACCGATCACCACGGGGTTTATTACCGCACCCACAGAGCGATCACCACGGGGTTTAACACCGCACCCACAGACCGATCACCGCGGGGTTTATTCCCGCACCCACAGACCGATCACCGCGAGGTTTATTACCCACACCCACAGAGTGATCACCGCGGGGTTTATTACCGCACCCACAGAGCGATCACCGCGGGGTTTATTACCCACACCCACAGACCGATCACCGCGAGGTTTATTACCCACACCCACAGAGAGATCACCGCGGGGTTTATTACCGTACCCACAGACCGATCTCCGCGGGGTTTATTACCCACACCCACAGACCGATCACCGCGGGGTTTATTACCCACACCCACAGACCGATCACCGCGAGGGTTATTACCCAAACCCACAGAGCGATCACCGCGGGGTTTATTACCCACACCCACACACCGATCACCGCGGGGTTTTTTACCGCACCCACAGAGCGATCACTGCCGGGTATATTACCGCACCCACAGACCGATGACCATGGGGTTTATTACCCACACCCACAGAGAGATCACCGCGGGGTTTATTACCGCACCCAGAGAGCGATCACCGCGGGGTATATTACCGCACCCACAGAGCGATCACCGCGAGGGTTATTACCCAAACCCACAGAGCGATCACCGCGGGATTTATTACCGCACCCACAGACCGATCACCGCGGGGTTTATTACCGCACTCACAGAGCGATCACCGCGGGGTTTATTACCGTACCCACAGAGAGATCACTGCGGGGTTTATTACCCAAACCCACAGAGAGATCACCGCGGGGTTTATTACTGTACCCACAGACCGATCACCGCGTGGGTTATTACCCACACCCACAGAGCGATCACCGCCGGGTTTATTACCGTACCCACAGAGCGATCACCGCGGGGTTTATTTCCGCACCCATAGAGAGATCACCGCGGGGTTTATTACCGCACCCACAGACCGATCACCGCGGGGTTTATTACCACACCCACAGAGCGATCACCGCGGGGTTTATTACCGCACCCACAGACCGATCACCGCGGGGTTTATTTCCGCACCCACAGAGTGATCACCGCGGGGTTTATTTCCGCACCCACAGAGAGATCACCGCGGGGTTTATTTCCGCACCCACAGAGTGATCACCGCGGGGTTTATTACCGCACCCACAGAGCGATCACCGCGGGGTTTATTACCGCACCCACAGAGCGATCACCATGGGGTTTATTACCTACTCCCACAGACCGATCACCGCGGGGTTTATTACCCACACCCACAGACCGATCACCGCGGGGTTTATTTCCGCACCCACACAGCGATCACCGCGGGGTTTATTACCGCACCCACAGACCGATCACCGCGGGGTTTATTACCGCACCCACAGAGCGATCACCGCGGGGTTTATTACCGCACCCACAGAGTGATCACCGCGGGGTTTATTTCCGCACCCACAGAGAGATCACCGCGGGGTTTATTACCGCACCCACAGACCAATCACCACGGGGTTTATTACCCACACCCACAGACCGATCACCACGGGGTTTATTACCGCACCCACAGACCGATCACCGCGGGGTTTATTACCCACACCCACAGAGCGATCACCGCGGGGTTTATTTCCGCACCCACAGACCGATCACCGCGGGGTTTATTACCGCATCCACAGAGTGATCCCGCGGGGTTTATTACCCACACCCACAGAGCAATCACCGCGGGGTTTATTACCCACACCCACAGAGCGATCACCGCGGGGTTTATTACCGTACCCACAGAGCGATCACCGCGGGGTTTATTCCCGCACCCACAGAGCGATCACCGCGGGGTTTATTACCCACACCCACAGACCGATCACCGTGGGGTTTATTACCGCACCCACAGAGCGATCACCGCGGGGTTTATTACCGCACCCACAGACCGATCACCACGTGGTTTATTACCGCACCCACAGACCGATCACCACGGGGTTTATTACCGTACCCACAGAGCGATCACCGCGGGGTTTATTCCCGCACCCACAGACCGATCACCGCGAGGTTTATTACCCACACCCACAGACCGATCACCACGGGGTTTATTACCGCACCCACAGACCGATCACCACGGGGTTTATTACCGCACCCACAGAGCGATCACCACGGGGTTTATTACCGCACCCACAGACCGATCACCGCGGGGTTTATTCCCGCACCCACAGAGCGATCACCGCGGGGTTTATTACCCACACCCACAGACCGATCACCGTGGGGTTTATTACCGCACCCACAGAGCGATCACCGCGGGGTTTATTACCGCACCCACAGACCGATCACCACGGGGTTTATTACCGCACCCACAGACCGATCACCACGGGGTTTATTACGGTACCCACAGAGCGATCACCGCGGGGTTTATTCCCGCACCCACAGACCGATCACCGCGAGGTTTATTACCCACACCCACAGACCGATCACCACGGGGTTTATTACCGCACCCACAGAGCGATCACCACGGGGTTTAACACCGCACCCACAGACCGATCACCGCGGGGTTTATTCCCGCACCCACAGACCGATCACCGCGAGGTTTATTACCCACACCCACAGAGTGATCACCGCGGGGTTTATTACCGCACCCACAGAGCGATCACCGCGGGGTTTATTACCCACACCCACAGACCGATCACCGCGAGGTTTATTACCCACACCCACAGAGAGATCACCGCGGGGTTTATTACCGTACCCACAGACCGATCTCCGCGGGGTTTATTACCCACACCCACAGACCGATCACCGCGGGGTTTATTACCCACACCCACAGACCGATCACCGCGAGGGTTATTACCCAAACCCACAGAGCGATCACCGCGGGGTTTATTACCCACACCCACACACCGATCACCGCGGGGTTTTTTACCGCACCCACAGAGCGATCACTGCCGGGTATATTACCGCACCCACAGACCGATGACCATGGGGTTTATTACCCACACCCACAGAGAGATCACCGCGGGGTTTATTACCGCACCCAGAGAGCGATCACCGCGGGGTATATTACCGCACCCACAGAGCGATCACCGCGAGGGTTATTACCCAAACCCACAGAGCGATCACCGCGGGATTTATTACCGCACCCACAGACCGATCACCGCGGGGTTTATTACCGCACTCACAGAGCGATCACCGCGGGGTTTATTACCCAAACCCACAGAGAGATCACCGCGGGGTTTATTACTGTACCCACAGACCGATCACCGCGTGGGTTATTACCCACACCCACAGAGCGATCACCGCCGGGTTTATTACCGTACCCACAGAGCGATCACCGCGGGGTTTATTTCCGCACCCATAGAGAGATCACCGCGGGGTTTATTACCGCACCCACAGACCGATCACCGCGGGGTTTATTACCACACCCACAGAGCGATCACCGCGGGGTTTATTACCGCACCCACAGACCGATCACCGCGGGGTTTATTTCCGCACCCACAGAGTGATCACCGCGGGGTTTATTTCCGCACCCACAGAGAGATCACCGCGGGGTTTATTTCCGCACCCACAGAGTGATCACCGCGGGGTTTATTACCGCACCCACAGAGCGATCACCGCGGGGTTTATTACCGCACCCACAGAGCGATCACCATGGGGTTTATTACCTACTCCCACAGACCGATCACCGCGGGGTTTATTACCCACACCCACAGACCGATCACCGCGGGGTTTATTTCCGCACCCACACAGCGATCACCGCGGGGTTTATTACCGCACCCACAGACCGATCACCGCGGGGTTTATTACCGCACCCACAGAGCGATCACCGCGGGGTTTATTACCGCACCCACAGAGTGATCACCGCGGGGTTTATTTCCGCACCCACAGAGAGATCACCGCGGGGTTTATTACCGCACCCACAGACCAATCACCACGGGGTTTATTACCCACACCCACAGACCGATCACCACGGGGTTTATTACCGCACCCACAGACCGATCACCGCGGGGTTTATTACCGCACCCACAGAGCGATCACCGCGGGGTTTATTTCCGCACCCACAGAGCGATCACTGCGGGGTTTATTACCGCACCCACAGACCGATCACCGCGGGGTTTATTACCCACACCCACAGACCGATCACCGCGGGGTTTATTACCCACACCCACAGACCAATCACCGCGGGGTTTATTACCGCACCCACAGACCAATCACCGCGGGGTTTATTACCCACACCCACAGACCGATCACCTCGGGGTTTATTACCGCACCCACAGAGCGATCACCGCGGGGTTTATTACCGCACCCACAGAGCGATCACCACGGGGTTTATTACCGCACCCACAGAGCGATCACCGCGGGGTTTATTACCCACACCCACAGACCAATCACCGCGGGGTTTATTACCCACACCCACAGACCGATCACCATGGGGTTTATTACCGCACCCACAGACCAATCACCGCGGGGTTTATTACCCACACCCACAGACCGATCACCGCGGGGTTTATTACCGCACCCACAGACCGATCACCGCGGGGTTTATTACCGCACCCACAGACCAATCACCGCGGGGTTTATTACCCACACCCACAGGCCAATCACCGCGGGGTTTATTACCGCACCCACAGAGTGATCACCGCGGGGTTTATTACCCAAACCCACAGAGAGATCACCGCGGGGTTTATTACTGTACCCACAGACCGATCACCGCGAGGGTTATTCCCCAAACCCACAGAGTGATCACCGCGGGGTTTATTACCGCACCCACAGACTGATCACCGCGGGGTTTATTACACACACCCACAGACTGATCACCGCGGGGTTTATTACCGCACCCACAGAGCGATCACCGTGGGGTTTATTACCCACACACACAGAGCGATCACCGCGGAGTTTATTACCGTACCCACAGAGCGATCACCGCGGGGTTTATTCCCGCACCCACAGACCGATCACCGCGGGGTTTATTACCGCATCCACAGAGCGATCACCGCGGGGTTTATTACCCACACCCACAGAGCGATCACCGCGGGGTTTATTACCCACACCCACAGAGCGATCACCGCGGGGTTTATTCCCGCACCCACAGAGCGATCACCGCGGGGTTTATTACCCACACCCACAGACCGATCACCGTGGGGTTTATTACCGCACCCACAGAGCGATCACCGCGGGGTTTATTACCGCACCCACAGACCGATCACCACGGGGTTTATTACCGCACCCACAGACCGATCACCACGGGGTTTATTACCGTACCCACAGAGCGATCACCGCGGGGTTTATTCCCGCACCCACAGACCGATCACCGCGAGGTTTATTACCCACACCCACAGACCGATCACCACGGGGTTTATTACCGCACCCACAGACCGATCACCACGGGGTTTATTACCGCACCCACAGAGCGATCACCACGGGGTTTATTACCGCACCCACAGACCGATCACCGCGGGGTTTATTCCCGCACCCACAGACCGATCACCGCGAGGTTTATTACCCACACCCACAGAGTGATCACCGCGGGGTTTATTACCGCACCCACAGAGCGATCACCGCGGGGTTTATTACCCACACCCACAGACCGATCACCGCGAGGTTTATTACCCACACCCACAGAGAGATCACCGCGGGGTTTATTACCGTACCCACAGACCGATCTCCGCGGGGTTTATTACCCACACCCACAGACCGATCACCGCGAGGTTTATTACCCGCACCCACAGAGCGATCACCGCGGGGTTTATTACCGCACCCACAGAGTGATCACCGCGGGGTTTATTACCCGCACCCACAGACCGATCACCGCGGGGTTTATTACCCACACCCACAGAGTGATCACCACGGGGTTTATTACCGCACCCACAGAGTGATCACCGCGGGGTTTATTACCCGCACCCACAGACCGATCACCGCGGGGTTTATTACCCACACCCACAGACCGATCACCGCGGGGTTTATTACCGCACCCACAGACCAATCACCACGGGGTTTATTACCCACACCCACAGAGCGATCACCACGGGGTTTATTACCGTACCCACAGAGCGATCACCGCGGGGTTTATTCCCGCACCCACAGACCGATCACCGCGAGGTTTATTACCCACACCCACAGACCGATCACCACGGGGTTTATTACCGCACCCACAGACCGATCACCACGGGGTTTATTACCGCACCCACAGAGCGATCACCACGGGGTTTATTACCGCACCCACAGACCGATCACCGCGGGGTTTATTCCCGCACCCACAGAGCGATCACCGCGGGGTTTATTACCCACACCCACAGACCGATCACCGCGGGGTTTATTACCGCACCCACAGACCAATCACCACGGGGTTTATTACCCACACCCACAGACCGATCACCACGGGGTTTATTACCGTACCCACAGAGCGATCACCGCGGGGTTTATTCCCGCACCCACAGACCGATCACCGCGAGGTTTATTACCCACACCCACAGACCGATCACCACGGGGTTTATTACCGCACCCACAGACCGATCACCACGGGGTTTATTACCGCACCCACAGAGCGATCACCACGGGGTTTATTACCGCACCCACAGACCGATCACCGCGGGGTTTATTCCCGCACCCACAGAGCGATCACCGCGGGGTTTATTACCCACACCCACAGACCGATCACCGTGGGGTTTATTACCGCACCCACAGAGCGATCACCGCGGGGTTTATTACCGCACCCACAGACCGATCACCACGGGGTTTATTACCGCACCCACAGACCGATCACCACGGGGTTTATTACGGTACCCACAGAGCGATCACCGCGGGGTTTATTCCCGCACCCACAGACCGATCACCGCGAGGTTTATTACCCACACCCACAGACCGATCACCACGGGGTTTATTACCGCACCCACAGAGCGATCACCACGGGGTTTAACACCGCACCCACAGACCGATCACCGCGGGGTTTATTCCCGCACCCACAGACCGATCACCGCGAGGTTTATTACCCACACCCACAGAGTGATCACCGCGGGGTTTATTACCGCACCCACAGAGCGATCACCGCGGGGTTTATTACCCACACCCACAGACCGATCACCGCGAGGTTTATTACCCACACCCACAGAGAGATCACCGCGGGGTTTATTACCGTACCCACAGACCGATCTCCGCGGGGTTTATTACCCACACCCACAGACCGATCACCGCGGGGTTTATTACCCACACCCACAGACCGATCACCGCGAGGGTTATTACCCAAACCCACAGAGCGATCACCGCGGGGTTTATTACCGCACCCACAGACCAATCACCGCGGGGTTTATTACCCACACCCACAGGCCAATCACCGCGGGGTTTATTACCGCACCCACAGAGTGATCACCGCGGGGTTTATTACCCAAACCCACAGAGAGATCACCGCGGGGTTTATTACTGTACCCACAGACCGATCACCGCGAGGGTTATTCCCCAAACCCACAGAGTGATCACCGCGGGGTTTATTACCGCACCCACAGACTGATCACCGCGGGGTTTATTACACACACCCACAGACTGATCACCGCGGGGTTTATTACCGCACCCACAGAGCGATCACCGTGGGGTTTATTACCCACACACACAGAGCGATCACCGCGGAGTTTATTACCGTACCCACAGAGCGATCACCGCGGGGTTTATTCCCGCACCCACAGACCGATCACCGCGGGGTTTATTACCGCATCCACAGAGCGATCACCGCGGGGTTTATTACCCACACCCACAGAGCGATCACCGCGGGGTTTATTACCCACACCCACAGAGCGATCACCGCGGGGTTTATTCCCGCACCCACAGAGCGATCACCGCGGGGTTTATTACCCACACCCACAGACCGATCACCGTGGGGTTTATTACCGCACCCACAGAGCGATCACCGCGGGGTTTATTACCGCACCCACAGACCGATCACCACGGGGTTTATTACCGCACCCACAGACCGATCACCACGGGGTTTATTACCGTACCCACAGAGCGATCACCGCGGGGTTTATTCCCGCACCCACAGACCGATCACCGCGAGGTTTATTACCCACACCCACAGACCGATCACCACGGGGTTTATTACCGCACCCACAGACCGATCACCACGGGGTTTATTACCGCACCCACAGAGCGATCACCACGGGGTTTATTACCGCACCCACAGACCGATCACCGCGGGGTTTATTCCCGCACCCACAGACCGATCACCGCGAGGTTTATTACCCACACCCACAGAGTGATCACCGCGGGGTTTATTACCGCACCCACAGAGCGATCACCGCGGGGTTTATTACCCACACCCACAGACCGATCACCGCGAGGTTTATTACCCACACCCACAGAGAGATCACCGCGGGGTTTATTACCGTACCCACAGACCGATCTCCGCGGGGTTTATTACCCACACCCACAGACCGATCACCGCGAGGTTTATTACCCGCACCCACAGAGCGATCACCGCGGGGTTTATTACCGCACCCACAGAGTGATCACCGCGGGGTTTATTACCCGCACCCACAGACCGATCACCGCGGGGTTTATTACCCACACCCACAGAGTGATCACCACGGGGTTTATTACCGCACCCACAGAGTGATCACCGCGGGGTTTATTACCCGCACCCACAGACCGATCACCGCGGGGTTTATTACCCACACCCACAGACCGATCACCGCGGGGTTTATTACCGCACCCACAGACCAATCACCACGGGGTTTATTACCCACACCCACAGAGCGATCACCACGGGGTTTATTACCGCACCCACAGAGCGATCACCGCGGGGTTTATTACCGCACCCACAGACCGATCACCGCGGGGTTTATTACCGCACCCACAGACCGATCACCACGGGGTTTATTACCGCACCCACAGACCGATCACCGCGGGGTTTATTACCGCACCCACAGACCGATCACCATGAGGTTTATTACCCACACCCACAGACCAATCACCGCGGTGTTTATTACCGCACCCACAGACCGATCACCGCGGGGTTTATTACCCACACCCACAGACCGATCACCGCAGGGTTTATTACCGCACCCACAGACCGATCACCACGGGGTTTATTACCGCACCCACAGACCGATCACCGCGGGGTTTATTACCCACACCCACAGAGCGATCACCGCGGGGTTTATTTCCGCACCCACAGACCAATCACCGCGGGGTTTATTACCGCACCCACAGACCGATCACCGCGGGGTTTATTACCCACACCCACAGAGCGATCACCGCGGGGTTTATTTCCGCACCCACAGACCAATCACCGCGGGGTTTATTACCCACACCCACAGACCGATCACCATGGGGTTTATTACCGCACCCACAGACCAATCACCGCGGGGTTTATTACCCACACCCACAGACCGATCACCGCGGGGTTTATTACCGCACCCACAGACCGATCACCGCGGGGTTTATTACCGCACCCACAGACCAATCACCGCGGGGTTTATTACCCACACCCACAGGCCAATCACCGCGGGGTTTATTACCGCACCCACAGAGTGATCACCGCGGGGTTTATTACCCAAACCCACAGAGAGATCACCGCGGGGTTTATTACTGTACCCACAGACCGATCACCGCGAGGGTTATTCCCCAAACCCACAGAGTGATCACCGCGGGGTTTATTACACACACCCACAGAGAGATCACCGCGGGGTTTATTACCGCACCCACAGAGCGATCACCGCGGGGTTTATTACACACACCCACAGACTGATCACCGCGGGGTTTATTACCGCACCCACAGAGCGATCACCGCGGAGTTTATTACCGTACCCACAGAGCGATCACCGCGGGGTTTATTCCCGCACCCACAGACCGATCACCGCGAGGTTTATTACCCACACCCACAGAGTGATCACCGCGGGGTTTATTACCTTACCCACAGACCGATCACCGCGGGGTTTATTCCCGCACCCACAGAGCGATCACCACGGGGTTTATTACCGCATCCACAGAGTGATCCCGCGGGGTTTATTACCCACACCCACAGAGCGATCACCGCGGGGTTTATTACCCACACCCACAGAGCGATCACCGCGGGGTTTATTACCGTACCCACAGAGCGATCACCGCGGGGTTTATTCCCGCACCCACAGAGCGATCACCGCGGGGTTTATTACCCACACCCACAGACCGATCACCGTGGGGTTTATTACCGCACCCACAGAGCGATCACCGCGGGGTTTATTACCGCACCCACAGACCGATCACCACGGGGTTTATTACCGCACCCACAGACCGATCACCACGGGGTTTATTACCGTACCCACAGAGCGATCATCGCGGGGTTTATTCCCGCACCCACAGACCGATCACCGCGAGGTTTATTACCCACACCCACAGACCGATCACCACGGGGTTTATTACCGCACCCACAGACCGATCACCACGGGGTTTATTACCGCACCCACAGAGCGATCACCACGGGGTTTATTACCGCACCCACAGACCGATCACCGCGGGGTTTATTCCCGCACCCACAGACCGATCACCGCGAGGTTTATTACCCACACCCACAGAGTGATCACCGCGGGGTTTATTACCGCACCCACAGAGCGATCACCGCGGGGTTTATTACCCACACCCACAGACCGATCACCGCGAGGTTTATTACCCACACCCACAGAGAGATCACCGCGGGGTTTATTACCGTACCCACAGACCGATCTCCGCGGGGTTTATTACCCACACCCACAGACCGATCACCGCGAGGTTTATTACCCGCACCCACAGAGCGATCACCGCGGGGTTTATTACCGCACCCACAGAGTGATCACCGCGGGGTTTATTACCCACACCCACAGACCGATCACCGCGGGGTTTATTACCCACACCCACAGAGTGATCACCGCGGGGTTTATTACCCACACCCACAGAGCGATCACCACGGGGTTTATTACCGCACCCACAGAGTGATCACCGCGGGGTTTATTACCCACACCCACAGAGCGATCACCACGGGGTTTATTACCGCACCCACAGAGCGATCACCGCGGGGTTTATTACCGCACCCACAGACCGATCACCACGGGGTTTATTACCGCACCCACAGAGTGATCACTGCGGGGTTTATTACCCACACCCACAGACCAATCACCGCGGGGTTTATTACCCACACCCACAGAGTGATCACCGCGGGGTTTATTACCGCACACACAGAGCGATCACCGCGGGGTTTATTACCGCACCCACAGACCGATCACCGCGGGGTTTATTACCGCACCCACAGACCGATCACCACGGGGTTTATTACCGCACCCACAGACCGATCACCACGGGGTTTATTACCGCACCCACAGACCGATCACCATGAGGTTTATTACCCACACCCACAGACCAATCACCGCGGTGTTTATTACCGCACCCACAGACCGATCACCGCGGGGTTTATTACCCACACCCACAGACCGATCACCGCGGGGTTTATTACCGCACCCACAGACCGATCACCACGGGGTTTATTACCGCACCCACAGACCGATCACCGCGGGGTTTATTACCGCACCCACAGACCGATCACCATGAGGTTTATTACCCACACCCACAGACCGATCACCGCGGGGTTTATTACCCACACCCACAGACCGATCACCGCGAGGGTTATTACCCAAACCCACAGAGTGATCACCGCGGGGTTTATTACCGCACCCACAGAGCGATCACCGCGGGGTTTATTACCCACACCCACACACCGATCACCGCGGGGTTTATTACCGCACCCACAGAGCGATCACCGCGGGGTTTATTACCCACACCCACACACCGATCACCGCGGGGTTTATTACCGCACCCACAGAGTGATCACCGCGGGGTATATTACCGCACCCACAGACCGATCACCGTGGGGTTTATTACCCACACCCACAGAGAGATCACCGCGGGGTTTATTACCGCACCCAGAGAGCGATCACCGCGGGGTATATTACCGCACCCACAGAGCGATCACCGCGAGGGTTATTACCCAAACCCACAGAGTGATCACCGCGGGATTTATTTCCGCACCCACAGACCGATCACCGCGGGGTTTATTACCCACACCCTCAGAGCGATCACCGCGGGGTTTATTACTGCACCCACAGACCGATCACCGCGGGGTTTATTACCGCACCCACAGACCGATCACCGCGGGGTTTATTACCCACACCCACAAAGCGATCACCGCGGGGTTTATTACCCACACCCACAGAGCGATCACCGCGGGGTTTATTACCGCACCCACAGAGCGATCACCGCGGGGTTTATTCCCGCACCCACAGACCGATCACCGCGAGGTTTATTACCCACACCCACAGAGAGATCACCGCGAGGTTTATTACCGTACCCACAGAGCGATCACCGCGGGGTTTATTACCGTACCCACAGAGCGATCACCGCGGGGTTTATTACCGCACCCACAGAGTGATCACCGCGGGGATTATTACCGCATCCACAGACCGATCACCGCGGGGTTTATTACCGCACCCACAGAGTGATCACCGCGGGGTTTATTACCGCACCCACAGAGTGATCACCGCGGGGTTTATTACCGCACCCACAGACCGATCACCACGGGGTTTATTACCCACACCCACAGAGAGATCACCGCGGGGTTTATTACCGCACCCACAGAGCGATCACCGCGGGGTTTATTACCGCACCCACAGAGCGATCACCGCGGGGTTTATTACCCACACCCACAGACCGATCACCGCGGGGTTTATTACCGCACCCACAGACCGATCACCGCGGGGTTTATTACCGCACCCACAGACCGATCACCGCGAGGTTTATTACCCACACCCACAGAGAGATCATCGCGTGGTTTATTACCCACACCCACAGACCGATCACCGTGGGGTTTATTACCGCATCCACAGACCAATCACCGCGGGGTTTATTACCCACACCCACAGACCAATCACCGCGGGGTTTATTACCGCACCCACAGAGTGATCCCGCGGGGTTTATGACCCAAACCCACAGAGAGATCACCGCGAGGTTTATTACTGTACCCACAGACCGATCACCGCGGGGTTTATTACCCACACCCACAGACCGATCACCGCGGGGTTTATTACCGCACCCACAGACCGATCACCGCGGGGTTTATTACCGCACCGACAGACCAATCACCGCGGGGTTTATTACCGCACCCACAGAGTGATCCCGCGGGGTTTATTACCCAAACCCACAGAGAGATCACCGCGGGGTTTATTACTGTACCCACAGGCCGATCACCGCGAGGGTTATTACCGCACCCACAGAGTGATCACCGCGGGGTTTATTACCGCACCCACAGAGCGATCACCGCGGGGTTTATTACCCACACCCACAGACCGATCACCGCGGGGTTTATTACCCAAACCCACAGAGTGATCACCGCGGGGTTTATTACCGCACCCACAGAGCGATCACCGCGGGGTTTATTACCCACACCCACAGACCGATCACCACGGGGTTTATTACCGCACCCACAGACCGATCACCGCGGGGTTTATTACCGCACCCACAGGCCAATCACCCCGAGGTTTATTACCCACACCCACAGAGCGATCACCCTGGCGTTTATTACCGCACCCACAGAGCGATCACCGCGGGGTTTATTACCCACACCCACAGAGCGATCACCGCGGGGTTTATTACCGTACCCACAGAGCGATCACCGCGGGGTTTATTACCCACACCCACAGACCGATCACCGCGGGGTTTATTACCGCACCCACAGAGCGATCACCGCGGGGTTTATTACCCACACGCACACACCGATCACCGCGGGGTTTATTACCCGCACCCACAGACCGATCACCGCGCAGTTTATTACCACAACCACAGACCGATCACCACGGGGTTTATTACCCACTCCCACTGACCGATCACCGCGAGGTTTAGTACCGCACCCACAGAGAGATCACCGCGGGGTTTAGTACCGCACCCACAGAGCGATCACCGCGGGGTTTATTACCCACACCCACAGACCGATCACCGTGGGGTTTATTACCCACACCCACAGACCGATCACCGCGGGGTTTATTACCGCACCCACAGAGAGATCACCGCGGGGTTTATTACCGCACCCACAGAGAGATCACTGCGGGGTTTATTACCCACACCCACAGACCGATCACCGTGGGGTTTATTACCCACACCCACAGACCGATCACCGCGGGGTTTATTACCGCACCCACAGAGCGATCACCGCGGGGTTTATTACCCACACCCACAGAGCGATCACCGCGGGGTTTATTACCCACACTCACAGAGCGATCACCGCGGGGTTTATTACCCACACCCACAGAGCGATCACCGCGGGGTTTATTACCGCACCCACAGACCGATCACCGTGAGGTTTATTACCCACACCCACAGACCAATCACCGCGGGGTTTATTACCCACACCCACAGACCGATCACCGTGGGGTTTATTTCCGCACCCACAGAGCGATCACCGTGGGGTTTATTACCACAACCAAAGACCGATCACCGCGGGGTTTATTACCCACACCCACAGACCGATCACCGTGGGGTTTATTTCCGCACCCACAGAGCGATCACCGCGGGGTTTATTACCCACACCCACAGAGCGATCACCGCGGGGTTTATTACTGCACCCACAGAGCGATCACCGTGGGGTTTATTACCCACACCCACAGAGAGATCACCGCGGGGTTTATTACCGCACCCAGAGAGCGATCACCGCGGGGTTTATTACCACAACCACAGACCGATCACCGCGGGGTTTATTACCGCACCCACAGACCGATCCCCGCGGGGTTTATTACCGCACCCACAGACCGATCACCGCGGGGTTTATTACCGCACCCACAGACCGATCACCGCGGGGTTTATTACCCCACCCACAGACCGATCACCACGGGGTTTATTACACACACCCACAGACCGATCACCGCGGGGTTTATTACCGCACCCACAGACCGATCACCGCGGGGTTTATTACCGCACCCACAGACCGATCACCGCGGGGTTTATTACCCCACCCACAGACCGATCACCACGGGGTTTATTACCGCACCCACAGAGCGATCACCGCGGGGTTTATTACCCACACCCACAGAGCGATCACCACGGGGTTTATTACCGCACCCACAGAGCGATCACCGCGGGGTTTATTACCACGCTCACAGAGCGATCACCGCGGGGTTTATTACCGCACCCACAGACCGATCACCGCGGGGTTTATTACCGTACCCACAGAGCGATCACTGCGGGGTTTATTACCCACACCCACAGACCGATCACCGCGGGGTTTATTACCCACACCCACAGACCGATCACCACGGGGTTTATTACCGCACCCACAGAGAGATCACCGCGGGGTTTATTACCCACTCCCACAGACCGATCACCGCGGGGTTTATTACCGCACCCACAGAGCGATCACCGCGGGGTTTATTACCCACACCCACAGAGCGATCACCACGGGGTTTATTACCGCACCCACAGACCGATCACCGCAGGGTTTATTACCGCACCCACAGAGCGATCACCGCGGGGTTTATTACCGTACCCACAGACCGATCACCGCGGGGTTTATTACCACAACCACAGACCGATCACCGCGGGGTTTATTACACACACCCACAGACCGATCACCGCGGGGTTTATTACCGCACCCACAGACCGATCACCGCGGGGTTTATTACCGCACCCACAGAGCGATCACCGCGGGGTTTATTACCGCACCCACAGAGCGATCACCGCGGGGTTTATTACCACGCTCACAGAGCGATCACCGCGGGGTTTATTACCGCACCCACAGACCGATCACCGCGGGGTTTATTACCCACACCCACAGACCGATCACCACGGGGTTTATTACCCACACCCACAGAGCGATCACCGCGGGGTTTATTACCGCACCCACAGAGCGATCACCGCGGGGTTTATTACCCACTCCCACAGACCGATCACCGCGGGGTTTATTACCGCACCCACAGAGAGATCACCGCGGGGTTTATTACCGCATCCACAGACCGATCACCACGGGGTTTATTACCCACACCCACAGAGCGATCACCGCGGGGTTTATTACCCAAACCCACAGAGAGATCACCGTGGGGTTTATTACCCACACCCACAGACCGATCACCACGGGGTTTATTACCCACACCCACAGAGCGATCACCGCGGGGTTTATTACCCAAACCCACAGAGAGATCACCGTGGGGTTTATTACCCACACCCACAGACCGATCACCACGGGGTTTATTACCCACACCCACAGACCGATCACCGCGGGGTTTATTACCCACACCCACAGAGCGATCACCGCGGGGTTTATTACCCAAACCCACAGAGAGATCACCGCGGGGTTTATTACCCACACCCACAGAGCGATCACCGCGGGGTTTATTACCCAAACCCACAGAGTGATCACCGCCAGGTTTATTACCCACACCCACAGACCGATCACCGCGGGGTTTATTACCCACACCCACAGACCGATCACCGCGGGGTTTATTACCCACACCCACAGAGCGATCACCGCGGGGTTTATTACCGCACCCACAGAGCGATCACCGCGGGGTTTATTACCGCACCCACAGAGCGATCACCGTGGGGTTTATTACCGCATCCACAGACCGATCACCGCGGGGATTATTACCCACACACACAGAGCGATCACCGCGGGGTTTATTACCCACACCCACAGACCGATCACCACGGGGTTTATTACCGCACCCACAGACCGATCACCGTGAGGTTTATTACCCACTCCCACAGACCAATCACCGTGGGGTTTATTACCGCACCCACAGAGTGATCCCGCGGGGTTTATTACCCAAACCCACAGAGAGATCACCGCGGGGTTATTTACTGTACCCACAGACCGATCACCGCGAGGGTTATTACCCAAACCCACAGAGTGATCACCGCGGGGTTTATTACCGCACCCACAGAGCGATCACCGCGGGGTTTATTACCCACACCCACAGAGCGATCACCGCGGGGTTTATTACCCACACCCACAGAGAGATCACCGCGGGGTTTATTACCGCACCCAGAGAGCGATCACCGCGGGGTATATTACCGCACCCACAGAGTGATCACCGCGAGGGTTATTACCCAAACCCACAGAGTGATCACCGCGGGGTTTATTACCGCACTCACAGAGCGATCACCGTGGGGTTTATTACCCAAACCCACAGACCGTTCACCGTGGGGTTTATTACCCACACCCACAGACCGATCACCGCGGGGTTTATTACCGCACCCACAGACTGATCACCGCGGGGTTTATTACCGCACCCACAGACCGATCACCGCGGGGTTTATTACCGCACCCACAGACCGATCACCACGGGGTTTATTACCGCACCCACAGACCGATCACCGCGGGGTTTATTACCCACACCCACAGACCGATCACCGCGGGGTTTATTACCGCACCCACAGAGCGATCACCGCGGGGTTTATTACCGCACCCACAGAGCGATCACCGCGGGGTTTATTACCGCACCCACAGACCGATCACCGCGGGGTTTATTACCCACACCCACAGACCGATCACCGCGGGGTTTATTACCGCACCCACAGAGCGATCACCGCGGGGTTTATTTCCACACCCACAGAGTGATCACCGCCGGGTTTATTACCCACACCCACAGACCGATCACCGCGGGGTTTATTACCCACACCCACAGAGCGATCACCGCGGGGTTTATTTCCACACCCACAGAGTGATCACCGCGGGGTTTATTACCCACACCCACAGACCGATCACCGCGGGGTTTATTACCCACACCCACAGAGCGATCACCGCGGGGTTTATTTCCACACCCACAGAGTGATCACCGCGGGGTTTATTACCCACACCCACAGACCGATCACCGCGGGGTTTATTACCCACACCAACAAAGCGATCACCGCGGGGTTTATTACCGCACCCACAGAGCGATCACCGCGGGGTTTATTTCCACACCCACAGACCGATCACCGCGGGGTTTATTACCGCACCCACAGAGCGATCACCGCGGGGTTTATTACCGCACCCACAGACCGATCACCGCGGGGTTTATTACCCACACCCACAGACCGATCACCGCGGGGTTTATTACCGCACCCACAGAGCGATCACCGCGGGGTTTATTTCCACACCCACAGAGTGATCACCGCGGGGTTTATTACCCACACCCACAGACCGATCACCGCGGGGTTTATTACCCACACCCACAGAGCGATCACCGCGGGGTTTATTTCCACACCCACAGAGTGATCACCGCGGGGTTTATTACCCACACCCACAGACCGATCACCGCGGGGTTTATTACCCACACCCACAAAGCGATCACCGCGGGGTTTATTACCGCACCCACAGAGCGATCACCGCGGGGTTTATTTCCACACCCACAGACCGATCACCGCGGGGTTTATTACCGCACCCACAGAGCGATCACCGCGGGGTTTATTACCGCACCCACAGACCGATCACCGCGGGGTTTATTCCCGCACCCACAGACCGATCACCGCGGGGTTTATTACCGCACCCACAGAGAGATCACCGCGGGGTTTATTACCGCACCCACAGAGTGATCACCGCGGGGTTTATTACCCACACCCACAGACCGATCTCCGCGGGGATTATTACCGCACCGACAGACCGATCACCACGGGGTTTATTACCCACACCCACAGAGAGATCACCGCGGGGTTTATTACCCACACCCACAGAGCGATCACCGCGGGGATTATTACCGCACCCACAGACCGATCACCACGGGGTTTATTACCCACACCCACAGAGAGATCACCGCGGGGTTTATTACCGCACCCACAGAGTGATCACCGCGGGGTTTATTACCGCACCCACAGAGCGATCACCACGGGGTTTATTACCGCACCCACAGACCGATCACCGCGGGGTTTATTACCGTACCCACAGAGAGATCACTGCGGGGTTTATTACCCACACCCACAGACCGATCACCGCGGGGTTTATTACCGCACCCACAGAGCGATCACCGCGGGGTTTATTACCCACACCCACAGAGCGATCACCGCGGGGTTTATTACCGCACCCACAGAGCGATCACCGCGGGGTTTATTACCGCATCCACAGAGCGATCACCGCGGGGTTTATTACCCACACCCACAGAGCGATCACCGCGGGGTTTATTACCGCACCCACAGAGCGATCACCGCGGGGTTTATTACCCACACCCACAGACCGATCACCGCGGGGTTTATTACCGCACCCACAGACCGATCACCGCGGGGTTTATTACCGCACCCACAGAGCGATCACCGCGGGGTTTATTACCCACACCCACAGAGCGATCACCGCGGGGTTTATTACCCACACCCACAGACCGATCACCGCGGGGTTTATTACCGCACCCACAGAGTGATCACCGCGGGGTTTATTACCCACACCCACAGACCGATCACCGCGGGGTTTATTACCCACACCCACAGACCGATCACCGCGGGGTTTATTACCGCACCCAGAGAGCGATCACCACTGGGTTTATTACCATACCCACAGACCGATCACCGCGAGGTTTATTACCCACACCCACAGAGAGATCACCGCGGGGTTTATTACCGCACCCACAGACCGATCACCGCGGGGTTTATTCCCGCACCCACAGACCGATCACCGCAGGGTTTATTACCGCACCCACAGAGTGATCACCGCGGGGTTTATTACCGCACCCACAGAGTGATCACCGCGGGGTTTATTACCGCACCCACAGAGCGATCACCGCGGGGTTTATTACACACACCCACAGACCGATCACCGCGGGGTTTATTACCGCACCCACAGACCGATCACCGCAGGGTTTATTACCGCACCCACAGAGTGATCACCGCGGGGTTTATTACCGCACCCACAGAGCGATCACCGCGGGGTTTATTACACACACCCACAGACCGATCACCGCGGGGTTTATTATCGCACCCACAGACCGATCACCACGGGGTTTATTACCGCACCCACAGAGAGATCACCGCGGGGTTTATTACTGCATCCACAGAGAGATCACCGCGGGGTTTATTACTGCATCCACAGAGCGATCACCGCAGGGTTTATTACCGCACCCACAGAGAGATCACCGCGGGGTTTATTACCGCATCCACAGACCGATCACCGCGGGGTTTATTACCGCACTCACAGACCGATCACCACGGGGTTTATTACCGCACCCACAGACCGATCACCGTGAGGTTTATTACCCACACCCACAGAGCGATCACCGCGGGGTTTATTACCGCACCCACAGAGCGATCACCGCGGGGTTTATTTCCGCACCCACAGACCGATCACCACGGGGTTTATTACCGCACCCACAGAGTGATCACCGCGGGGTTTATTACCCACACCCACAGAGCGATCACCGCGGGGTTTATTTCCGCACCCACAGACCGATCACCGCGGGGTTTATTACCGCACCCACAGACCGATCACCACGGGGTTTATTACCGCACCCACAGAGAGATCACCGCGGGGTTTATTACCGCACCCACAGAGAGATCACCGCGGGGTTTATTACCGCACCCACAGAGTGATCACCGCGGGGTTTATTACCCACACCCACAGAGCGATCACCGCGGGGTTTATTACCCACACCCACAGACCGATCACCGCGGGGTTTATTACCGCACCCACAGACCGATCACCATGGGGTTTATTACCGCACCCACAGACCGATCACCATGAGGTTTATTACCCACACCCACAGACCGATCACCGCGGGGTTTATTACCGCACCCACAGACCGATCACCATGGGGTTTATTACCGCACCCACAGACCGATCACCATGAGGTTTATTACCCACACCCACAGACCAATCACCGTGGGGTTTATTACCCACACCCACAGAGTGATCCCGCGGGGTTTATTACCCAAACCCACAGAGAGATCACCGCGGGGTTTATTACCCACACCCACAGAGCGATCACCGCGGGGTTTATTACCGCACCCACAGAGCGATCACCGCGGGGTTTATTACCCACACCCACAGAGCGATCACCGCGGGGTTTATTACCGCACCCACAGAGCGATCACCGCGGGGTTTATTACCGCACCCACAGACCGATCACCGCAGGGTTTATTACCGCACCCACAGAGCGATCACCGCGGGGTTTATTACCGTACCCACAGACCGATCACCGCGGGGTTTATTACCACAACCACAGACCGATCACCGCGGGGTTTATTACACACACCCACAGACCGATCACCGCGGGGTTTATTACCGCAACCACAGACCGATCACCGCGGGGTTTATTACCGCACCCACAGAGCGATCACCGCGGGGTTTATTACCGCACCCACAGAGCGATCACCGCGGGGTTTATTACCACGCTCACAGAGCGATCACCGCGGGGTTTATTACCGCACCCACAGACCGATCACCGCGGGGTTTATTACCCTCACCCACAGACCGATCACCGCGGGGTTTATTACCCACACCCACAGACCGATCACCACGGGGTTTATACCGCACCCACAGAGAGATCACCGCGGGGTTTATTACCCACTCCCACAGACCGATCACCGCGGGGTTTATTACCGCACCCACAGAGCGATCACCGCGGGGTTTATTACCGTACCCACAGACCGATCACCGCGGGGTTTATTACCACAACCACAGACCGATCACCGCGGGGTTTATTACACACACCCACAGACCGATCACCGCGGGGTTTATTACCGCACCCACAGACCGATCACCGCGGGGTTTATTACCGCGCCCACAGAGCGATCACCGCGGGGTTTATTACCACGCTCACAGAGCGATCACCGCGGGGTTTATTACCGCACCCACAGAGCGATCACCGCGGGGTTTATTACCCACACCCACAGACCGATCACCGCGGGGTTTATTACCCACACCCACAGACCGATCACCGCGGGGTTTATTACCGCACCCACAGACCGATCACCGCGGGGTTTATTACCGCACCCACAGACCGATCACCGCGGGGTTTATTACCCACACCCACAGACCGATCACCGCGGGGTTTATACCGCACCCACAGAGAGATCACCGCGGGGTTTATTACCCACTCCCACAGACCGATCACCGCGGGGTTTATTACCGCACCCACAGAGCGATCACCGCGGGGTTTATACCGCACCCACAGAGAGATCACCGCGGGGTTTATTACCCACACCCACAGACCGATCACCGCGGGGTTTATTACCGCACCCACAGAGCGATCACCGCGGGGTTTATTACCCTCACCCACAGAGCGATCACCGCGGGGTTTATTACCCACACCCACAGAGCGATCACCGCGGGGTTTATTACCCGCACCCACAGAGAGATCACCGCGGGGTTTATTACCGCACCCACAGAGCGATCACCGCGGGGTTTATTACCCACTCCCACAGAGCGATCACCACGGGGTTTATTACCGCACCCACAGACCGATCACCGCGGGGTTTATTACCGCACCCACAGAGCGATCACCGCGGGGTTTATTACCGTACCCACAGACCGATCACCGCGAGGTTTATTACCCACACCCACAGACCGATCACCGCGGGGTTTATTACCGCACCCACAGAGAGATCACCGCGGGGTTTATTACCGCACCCACAGACCGATCACCGCGGGGTTTATTCCCGCACCCACAGACCGATCACCGCGGGGTTTATTACCGCACCCACAGAGAGATCACCGCGGGGTTTATTACCCACACCCACAGAGAGATCACCGCGGGGTTTATTACCGCACCCACAGACCGATCACCGCGGGGTTTATTACCCACACCCACAGGCCGATCCCTGTAACCCCCTACACCCCCTCCATGTCTCTGTAACCCCCTACACCCCCCTCCCTGTCTCTGTAACCCCCTACACCCCCTCCCTGTCTCTGTAACCCCCCTACACCCCCTCCCTGTCTCTGTAACCCCCCTACACCCCCTCCCTGTCTCTGTATCCCCCCCTACTCCCCCTCCCTGTCTCTGTAACCCCCCTACACCCCCTCCCTGTCTCTGTAGCCCCCTACACACCCTCCCTGTCTCTGTAACCCCCTACACCCCCTCCCTGTCTCTGTAACCCCCTACACCCCCCTCCCTATCTCTGTAACCCCCTACACACCCCCTCCCTGTCTCTGTAACCCCCCTCCACCCCCTCCCTATCTCTGTAAGCCCCCTACACCCCCCTCCCTGTCTCTGTAACCCCCCTACACCCCCTCCCTGTCTCTGTAACCCCCTACACCCCCCTCCCTGTCTCTGTAACCCCCCTACACCCCCTCCCTGTCTCTGTAACCCCCCCTTCAACCCCTCCCTATCTCTGTCACCCCCCCTACACCCCCTCCCTGTCTCTGTAACCCCCTCCACCCCCTTCCTGTCTCTGTATCCACCCCCCTCCACCCCCCTCCACCCCCTCCCTGTCTCAGTAACCCCCCTACACCCCCTCCCTGTCTCTGTAACCCCCTACACCCCCTCCCTGTCTCTGTAACCCCCCTCCACCCCCTCCCTGTCTCTGTAACCCCCTACACCCCCCTCCCTGTCTCTGTAACCCCCCTCCACCCCCTCCCTGTCTCTGTAACCCCCTACACCCCCCTCCCTATCTCTGTAACCCCCTACACACCCCCTCCCTGTCTCTGTAACCCCCCTACACCCCCTCCCTGTCTCTGTCTCTGTAACCCCCTACACCCCCTCCCTGTCTCTGTAACCCCCTACACCCCCCTCCCTATCTCTGTAACCCCCTACACCCCCTCCCTGTCTCTGTAACCCCCGACACACCCCCTCCCTGTCTCTGTATCCCCCCCTACTCCCCCTCCCTGTCTCTGTAACCCCCTACACCCCCTCCCTGTCTCTGTAACCCCCTACACCCCCCTCCCTATCTCTGTAACCCCCTACACACCCCCTCCCTGTCTCTGTAACCCCCCGACACCCCCCCTATCTCTGTAACCCCCCTACACCCCCTCCCTGTCTCTGTAGCCCCCTACACACCCTCCCTGTCTCTGTAACCCCCTACACCCCCTCCCTGTCTCTGTAACCCCCTACACCCCCCTCCCTATCTCTGTAACCCCCTACACACCCCCTCCCTGTCTCTGTAACCCCCCGACACCCCCCCTATCTCTGTAACCCCCCTACACCCCCTCCCTGTCTCTGTCACCCCCCTACACCCCCTCCCTATCTCTGTAACCCCCTACACCCCCTCCCTATCTCTGTAACTCCCCTACACCCCCTCCCTATCTCTGTAACTCCCCTACACACCCCTCCCTATCTCTGTAACTCCCCTACACCCCCTCCCTATCTCTGTAACTCCCCTACACCCCCTCCCTATCTCTGTAACTCCCCTACACCCCCTCCCTATCTCTGTAACTCCCCTACACCCCCTCCCTATCTCTGTAACTCCCCTACACCCCCTCCCTATCTCTGTAACCCCCGACACCCCCTCCCTATCTCTGTAACCCCCTACACACCCCCTCCCTGTCTCTGTATCCCCCCCTACTCCCCCTCCCTGTCTCTGTATCCCCCCCTACTCCCCCTCCCTGTCTCTGTATCCCCCCCTACTCCCCCTCCCTGTCTATGTAACCCCCCTATACCCCCTCCCTGTCTATGTAACCCCCCTATACCCCCTCCCTATCTCTGTAACCCCCTACACACCCCCTCCCTATCTCTGTAACCCCCCTACACCCCCTCCCTGTCTATGTAACACCCCTACAACCCCTCCCTATCTCTGTAACCCCCCACACCCCCTCCCTGTCTATGTAACCCCCCTACACCCCCTCCCTATCTCTGTAACCCCCCCTCCCTGTCTCTGTAACCCCCCTACACCCCCTCCCTATCCCTGTAACCCCCTACACCCCCTCCCTATCCCTGTAACCCCCGACACCCCCTACACCCCCTCCCTGTCTCTGTATCCCCCCCCTACACCCCCTCCCTATCTCTGTAACTCCCCTACACCCCCTCCCTATCTCTGTAACCCCCTACACCCCCTCCCTGTCTCTGTAACCCCCTACACCCCCTCCCTGTCTCTGTAACCCCCTACACACCCCCTCCCTGTCTCTGTATCCCCCCCTACTCCCCCTCCCTGTCTCTGTATCCCCCCCTACTCCCCCTCCCTGTCTCTGTCACCCCCCTATACCCCCTCCCTGTGTCTGTAACCCCCCTACACCCTCTCCCTATCTCTGTAACCCCCCTACACCCCCTCCCTGTCTCTGTAACCCCCCACACCCCCTCCCTGTCTATGTAACCCCCCTACACCCCCTCCCTATCTCTGTAACGCCCCCTCCCTGTCTCTGTATCCCCCCCCTACACCCCCTCCCTGTCTCTGTATCCCCCCCCTACACCCCCTCCGTGTCTCTGTATCCCCCCCCTACACCCCCTCCCTGTCTCTGTATCCCCCCCTACACCCCCTCCCTATCTCTGTAACCCCCCTACACCCCCTCCCTATCTCTGTAACCCCCCTACACCCCCTCCCTGTCTCTGTAACCCCCCTACTCCCCCTCCCTGTCTCTGTAACCCCCCTACTCCCCCTCCCTGTCTTTGTAACCCCCCTACACCCCCTCCCTATCTCTGTAACTCCCCTACACCCCCTCCCTATCTCTGTAACCCCCTACACCCCCTCCCTGTCTCTGTAACCCCCCTACACCCCCTCCCTATCTCTGTAACCCCCCACACCCCCTCCCTATCCCTGTAACCCCCTACACCCCCTCCCTATCCCTGTAACCCCCGACACCCCCTACATCCCCCTCCCTGTCTCTGTAACTCCCCTACACCCCCTCCCTGTCTCTGTAACTCCCCTCCACCCCCTCCCTATCTCTGTAACTCCCCTACACCCCCTCCCTGTCTCTGTAACTCCCCTCCACCCCCTCCCTGTCTCTGTAAACCCCCTACACCCCCACCCTATCTCTGTAACCCCCTACACCCCCTCCCTATCTCTGTAACCCCCTACACACCCCCTCACTGTCTCTGTATCCCCCCCTACTCCCCCTCCCTGTCTCTGTCACCCCCCTACACCCTCCCTATCTCTGTAACCCCCCTACACCCCCTCCCTATCTCTGTAACCCCCCACACCCCCTCCCTGTCCATGTAACCCCCCACACCCCCTCCCTGTCTATGTAACCCCCCTACACCCCCTCCCTGTCTCTGTAACCCCCCTACACCCCCTCCCTATCTCTGTAACCCCCCTACACACCCTCCCTGTCCCTGTAACCCCCTACACCCCCTCCCTGTCTCAGTAACGCCCCTACACCCCCTCCCTATCCCTGTAACCCCCTCCACCCCCTCCCTGTCTCTGTAACCCCCTACACCCCCTCCCTATCCCTGTAACCCCCCTACACCCCCTCCCTATCCCTGTAACCCCCTACACCCCCCTCCCTGTCTCTGTATCCCCCCTACACCCCCTCCATGTCTCTGTAACCCCCTACACCCCCTCCATGTCTCTGTAACCCCCCACACCCCCTCCCTGTCTCTGTAACCCCCTACACCCCCTCCCTGTCTCTGTATCCCCCCTACACCCCCTCCCTGTCTCTGTAACCCCCTACACCCCCCTCCCTGTCTCTGTAACCCCCCTACACCCCCCTCCCTGTCTCTGTATCCCCCTACACCCCCTCCCTGTCTCTGTAACCCCCTACACCCCCCTCCCTATCTCTGTAACCCCCTACACCCCCTCCCTATCTCTGTAACCCCCTACACCCCCTCCCTATCTCTGTAACCCCCTACACCCCCCTCCCTATCTCTGTAACCCCCTACACCCCCTCCCTGTCTCTGTAACCCCCTACACCCCCTCCCTATCTCTGTAACCCCCTACACCCCCCTCCCTATCTCTGTAACCCCCTACACCCCCTCCCTGTCTCTGTAACCCCCTACACCCCCTCCCTGTCTCTGTAACCCCCCTACACCCCCTCCCTGTCTCTGTAACCCCCTACACCCCCTCCCTGTCTCTGTAACCCCCTACACCCCCTCCCTGTCTCTGTAACCCCCTACACCCCCTCCCTATCTCTGTAACCCCCTACACCCCCTCCCTATCTCTGTAACCCCCTACCACCCCCTCCCTATCCCTGTAACCCCCGACACCCCCTCCCTGTCACTGTATCCCCCCCCTACACCCCCTCCCTGTCTCTGTAACCCCCTACACCCCCTCCCTGTCTCTGTAACCCCCCTACACCCTCCCTATCTCTGTAACCCCCTACACCCCCTCCCTGTCTCTGTAACCCCCCTACACCCTCCCTATCTCTGTAACCCCCTACACCCCCTCCCTGTCTCTGTAACCCCCTAACCCCCTCCCTATCTCTGTAACCCCCCTACACCCCCTCCCTGTCTCTGTATCCCCCCCCTACACCCCCTCCCTATCTCTGTAACCCCCCTACTCCCCATCCCTGTCTCTGTAACCCCCCTACACCCCCTCCCTATCTCTGTAACCCCCTACACCCCCTCCCTATCTCTGTAACCTCCCTACTCCCCATCCCTGTCTCTGTATCCCCCCCCTACACCCCCTCCCTGTCTCTGTAACCCCCCTACACCCCCTCCCTGTCTCTGTAACCCCCCTACACCCCCTCCCTGTCTCTGTAAACCCCCTACACCCCCTCACTGTCTCTGTAACCCCCCTACTCCCCCTCACTGTCTCTGTAACCCCCCTACACCCCCTCCCTATCTCTGTAAACCCCCTACACCCCCTCACCGTCTCTGTAACCCCCCTACTCCCCCTCCCTGTCTCTGTAACCCCCCTACACCCCCTCCCTGTCTCTGTAACTCCCCTACACCCCCTCCCTATCTCTGTAACTCCCCTACACCCACTCCCTGTCTCTGTAACCCCCCTACACCACCTCCCTGTCTCTGTAACTCCACTACACCCCCTCCCTGTCTCTGTAACTCCCCCTACTCCCCCTCCCTGTCTCTGTACCCCTCCCCCACACTCTCCCTATCTCTGTAACCCCCCCAACACCCCCTCCCTATCTCTGTAACCCCCCTACACCCCCTCCCTATCTCTGTAACCCCCTACACCCCCTCCCTATCTCTGTAACCCCCCTCCAACCCCTCCCTGTCTCTGTAACCCCCTACACCCCCTCCCTGTCTCTGTCACCCCCCTATACCCCCTCCCTGTCTATGTAACCCCCCTACACCCCCTCCCTGTCTATGTAACCCCCCTACACCCCCTCCCTATCTCTGTAACCCCCCACACCCCCTCCCTGTCTATGTAACCCCCCTACACCCCCTCCCTAACTCTGTAACCCCCCTACACCCCCTCCCGGTCTCTGTAACCCCCTACACCCCCTCCCTATCTCTGTAACCCCCTACACACCGTCCCTGTCTCTGTAACCCCCCCTCCCTGTCTCTGTAACTCCCCTACACCCCCTCCCTGTCTCTGTAACCCCCTACACCTCCTCCCTATCTCTGTAACCCCCCTACACCCCCTCCCTGTGTCTGTAACCCCCCTCCACCCCCTCCCTGTGTCTGTAACCCCCTACACCCCCTCCCTATCTCTGTAACCCCCTACACCCCCTCCCTATCTCTGTAACCCCCTACACCCCCTCCCTATCTCTGTAACCCCCCTACACCCCCTCCCTGTCTCTGTAACCCCCCTACACCCCCTCCCTGTCTCTGTAACTCCCCTACACACCCTCCCTATCTCTGTAACCCCCCTACACCCCCTCCCTGTCTCTGTAACCCCCCTACACCCCCTCCCTGTCTCTGTAACCCCCCTACACCCCCTCCCTGTCTCTGTAACTCCCCTACACCCCCTCCCTGTCTCTGTAACCCCCCTACACCCCCCCCTGTCTCTGTAAGCCCCCTACACCCCCTCCCTATCTCTCTAACTCCCCTACACCCCCTCCCTATCTCTGTAACCCCCCTACACCCCCTCCCTGTCTCTGTAACCCCCCTACACCCCCTCCCTGTCTCTGTAAGCCCCCTACACCCCCTCCCTATCTCTCTAACTCCCCTACACCCCCTCCCTGTCTCTGTAACCCCCCTACACCCCCTCCCTGTCCCTGTAACCCCCTACACCCCCTCCCCCGTCTCTGTAACCCCCTACACCCCCTCCCTGTCTCTGTAACCCCCTTACACCCCCTCCCTATCTCTGTAACCCCCCTACACCCCCTCCCTATCTCTGTAACCCCCCTACACCCTCTCCCTGTCTCTGTAACCCCCCTACACCCCCTCCCTGTCTCTGTAACCCCCCTACACCCCCTCCCTATCTCTGTAACCCCCCTACACCCCCTCCCTATCTCTGTAACCCCCCTACACCCCCTCCCTATCTCTGTAACCCCCCTACACCCCCCCTGTCTCTGTAACCCCCCTACACCCCCTCCCTATCTCTGTAACCCCCCTACACCCCCTCCCTGTCTCTGTAACCCCCCCTACACCCCCTCCCTGTCTCTGTAACCCCCCTACACCCCCTCCCTATCTCTGTAACCCCCTACACCCCCTCCCTATCTCTGTAACCCCACTACACCCCCTCCCTGTCCCTGTAACCCCCTACACCCCCTCCCTATCCCTGTAACCCCCTACACACCCTCCCTGTCCCTGTCACCCCCTCCCTATCCCTGTAACCCCCTACACACCCTCCCTGTCTCTGTAGCCCCCGACACACCCCTCCCTGTCTCTGTAACTCCCCTACACCCCCTCCCTGTCTCTGTAACCCCCCTACACCCCCCTCCCTATCTCTGTAACTCCCCTACACCCCCTCCCTATCTCTGTAACCCCCTACACCCCCTCCCTGTCTCTGTAACCCCCTCCCTGTGTCTGTAACCCCCCTACACCCCCCTCCCTGTCTCTGTAACCCCCCTAACCCCCTCCCTGTCTCTGTAACCCCCCTACACATCCTCCCTATCTCTGTAACCCCCTACACCCCCTCCCTGTCTCTGTAACCCCCTCCCTGTGTCTGTAACCCCCCTACACCCCCCTCCCTGTCTCTGTAACCCCCCTAACCCCCTCCCTGTCTCTGTAACCCCCTACACCCCCTTCCTGTCTCTGTAACCCCCTCCCTGTGTCTGTAACCCCCCTACACCCCCTCCCTGTCTCTGTAACCCCCCTAACCCCCTCCCTGTCTCTGTAACCCCCTACACCCCCTCCCTATCTCTGTAACCCCCCTACACCCCCTCCCTGTCTCTGTAACACCCCTAACCCCCTCCCTGTCTCTGTAACCCCCTACACCTCCTCCCTGTCTCTGTAACCCGCCTACACCTCCTCCCTGTCTCTGAACCCCCCCCCAGACCCCCTCCCTATCTCTGTAACCCCCCACACCCCCTGTCTGTCTCTGTAACCCCCCTACACCCCCTCCCTATCTCTGTAAACCCCCTTCACCCCCTCCCTATCTCTGTAACCCCCGACACCCCCTCCCTATCCCTGTAACCCCCCCTCCCTGTCTCTGTAACCCCCCTCCACCCCCTCCCTATCTCTGTAACCCCCCCTACACCCCCTCCCTGTCTCTGTAACTCCCCTACACCCACTCCCTGTCTCTGTAACCCCCCCTACACACCCTCCCTGTCCCTGTAACCCCCTACACCCCCTCCCTATCTCTGTAACCCCCCCACACCCCCTCCCTATCTCTGTAACCCCCCTACACCCCCCTCCCTATCTCTGTAACCCCCCACACCCCCTCCCTGTCTCTGTAACCCCCTACACCCCCTCCCTGTCTCTGTAACCCCCTACACCCCCTCCCTATCTCTGTAACCCCCTACACCCCCCTCCCTATCTCTGTAACCCCCCCTACACCCCCTCCCTGTCTCTGTAACCCCCCCTACACCCCCCTCCCTATCTCTGAAACCCCCCCCTACACCCCCTCCCTAACCCTTTAACCCCCCCACACCCCCTCCCTATCTCTGTAACCCCCCTACACCCCCTCCCTGTCTCTGTAACCCCCTACACCCCCTCCCTATCTCTGTAACCCCCTACACCCCCTCCCTATCCCTGTAACCCCCGACACCCCCCTACACCCCCCTCCCTATCTCTGTAACCCCCTCCCTGTCTCTGTAACCCCCTACACCCCCTCCCTATCTCTGTAACCCCCCTCCACCCCCTCCCTGTCTCTGCAACCCCCCTCCACCCCCTCCCTGTCTCTGCAACCCCCCTCCACCCCCCTCCCTGTCTCTGCAAACCCCCTCCACCCCCTCCCTATCTCTGTAACCCCCCTACACCCCCTCCCTAACCCTGTAACTCCCCTACACCCCCTCCCTATCTCTGTAACCCCCCTACACCCCCTCCCTAACCCTGTAACTCCCCTACACCCCCTCCCTGTCTCTGTATCCCCCCCCTACACCCCCTCCCTGTCTCTGCAACCCCCTACACCCCCTCCCTGTCTCTGCAACCCCCTACACCCCCTCCCTGTCTCTGTAACCCCCCTACTCCACCTCCCTGTCTCTGTAACCTCCTACACCCCCTCCCTGTCTCTGTAACCCCCCCCACACCCCCTCCCTATCTCTGTAAACCGCCTACACCCCCTCCCTATCCCTGTAACCCCCCTACACCCCCTCCCTATCCCTGTAAACCCCCTACACCCCCTCCCTATCTCTGTGACCCCCCTACACCCCCTCCCTATCTCTGTGACCCCCCTACAACCCCCTCCCTGTCTCTGTAACTCCCCTACACCCCCTCCCTATCTCTGTGACCCCCCCTACAACCCCCTCCCTGTCTCTGTAACCCCCTACTCCCCCTCCCTATCTCTGTAACTCCCCTACACCCCCTCCCTATCTCTGTGACCCCCCTACACCCCCTCCCTATCTCTGTGACCCCCCTACACCCCCTCCCCTGTCTCTGTAACTCCCCTACACCCCCTCCCTATCTCTGTGACCCCCCTACACCCCCTCCCTGTCTCTGTAACCCCCCTACACCCCCTCCCTGTCTCTGTAACCCCCGACACCCCCTCCCTATCTCTGTAACCCCCTACACCCCCTTCCTGTCTCTGTAACCCCCTACACCCCCCTTCCTGTCTCTGTAACCCCCTACACCCCCTCCCTATCCCTGTAACCCCCTACACCCCCTCCCTATCCCTGTAACCCCCTACACCCCCCTCCCTGTCTCTGTAACCCCCGACACCCCCTCCCTATCTCTGTAACCCCCCTACACCCCCCCCCCCATGTCTCTGTAACCCCCCTACACCCCCCTCCCTATCCCTGTAACCCCCTACACCCCCTCCCTATCTCTGTAACCCCCCTACACACCCTCCCTATCTCTGTAACCCCCCTACACCCCCTCCCTATCTCTGTAACCCCCCTACACCCCCCGTCTCTGTAACCCCCTACACCCCCCTCCCTGTCTCTGTAACCCCCCTACACCCCCCCGTCTCTGTAACCCCCTACACCCCCCGTCTCTGTAACCCCCTACACCCCCTCCCTGTCCCTGTAACCCCCCTCCACCCCCTCCCTGTCTCTGTAACCCCCCTACACCCCCCTCCCTGTCTCTGTAACCCCCTACACCCCCTCCCTGTCTCTGTAACCCCCTACACCCCCTCCCTGTCTCTGTAACCGCCTACACCCCCTCCCTATCTCTGTAACCCCCCTACACCCCCCGTCTCTGTAACCCCCTACACCCCCTCCCTGTCTCTGTAACCCCCTACACCCCCCCGTCTCTGTAACCCCCTACACCCCCTCCCTGTCTCTGTAACCCCCTACACCCCCTCCCTGTCTCTGCAACCCCCTACACACCCTCCCTGTCTCTGTAACCCCCCCTACACCCCCTCCCTGTCTCTGTCACCCCCCTACACACCCTCCCAGTCTCTGTAACCCCCTACACCCCCTCCCTGTCTCTGTAACCCCCCCTACACCCCCCCCCTGTCTCTGTAACCCCCCTACACCCCCTCCCTATCTCTGTAACCCCCCTACACACCCTCCCTGTCTCTGTAACCCCCTACACCCCCTCCCTATCTCTGTAACCCCCCTACACACCCTCCCTGTCTCTGTAACCCCCCTACACACCCTCCCTGTCCCTGTAACCCCCTACACCCCCTCCCTGTCTCTGTAACCCCCTACACCCCCTCCCTGTCTCTGTAACCCCCCTACACCCCCTCCCTGTCTCTGTAACCCCCCTACACCCCCTCCCTGTCTCTGTAACTCCCCTACACCCCCCTCCCTGTCTCTGTAACCCCCAACACACCCTCGCTATCTCTGTATCCCCCTACACCCCCTCCCTATCTCTGTAACCCCCCTACACCCCCTCCCTATCTCTGTAACCCCCTACACCCCCTCCCTGTCTCTGTAACCCCCCCTACACCCCCCTCCCTGTCTCTGTAACCCCCTACACCCCCTCCCTGTCTCTGTAACCCCCTACACCCCCTCCCTATCTCTGTAACCCCCTACACCCCCTCCCTGTCTCTGTAACCCCCTACACCCCCTCCCTGTCTCTGTAACCCCCTACACCCCCTCCCTGTCTCTGTAACCCCCCTACACCCCCCTCCCTGTCTCTGTAACCCCCCTACACCCCCTCCCTGTCTCTGTAACTCCCCTACACCCCCCTCCCTGTCTCTGTAAACCCCAACACACCCTCGCTATCTCTGTATCCCCCTACACCCCCTCCCTATCTCTGTAACCCCCTACACCCCCTCCCTATCTCTGTAACCCCCTACACCCCCTCCCTGTCTCTGTAACCCCCAACACACCCTCGCTATCTCTGTATCCCCCCTACACCCCCCTCCCTATCTCTGTAACCCCCTACACCCCCTCCCTATCTCTGTAACACCCTACACCCCCTCCCTATCTCTGTAACCCCCGACACACCCTCCCTGTCTCTGTCACCCCCTACACACCCTCCCTGTCTCTGTCACCCCCTACACACCCTCCCTGTCTCTGTAACCCCCTACACCCCCTCCCTGTCTCTGTAACCCCCCCTACACACCCTCCCTGTCCCTGTAACCCCCTACACACCCTCCCTGTCCCTGTAACCCCCTACACCCCCTCCCTATCTCTGTAACCCCCCCTACACACCCTCCCTATCTCTGTAACCCCCTACACCCCCGCCCTGTCTCTATAACTCCCTACACCCCCTCCCTATCTCTGTAACCCCCCTACACCCCCTCCCTGTCTCTGTAACCCCCTACACCCCCTCCCTATCTCTGTAACCCCCTACACCCCCTCCCTGTCTCTGTAACCCCCCTACACACCCTCCCTGTCTCTGTAACCCCCCTACACACCCTCCCTATCTCTGTAACCCCCCTACACCCCCTCCCTGTCTCTGTAACCCCCTACACCCCCTCCCTGTCTCTGTAACCCCTACGCCCCCTCCCTATCTCTGTAACCCCCTACCCCCCTCCTTCTCTGTAACCCCCCTACACCCCCTCCCTGTCTCTGTAACCCCCCTACACACCCTCCCTGTCTCTTTAACCCCCTACACCCCCTCCCTATCTCTGTAACCCCCCTACACCCCCTCCCTGTGTCTGGAACCCCCCTACACCCTCCCTATCCCTGTAACCCCCTACACCCCCTCCCTGTCTCTGTAACTCCCCTACACCCCCCTCCCTGTCTCAGTAACCCCCTACACCCCCTCCCTATCTCTGTAACCCCCTACAACCCCTCCCTATCTCTGTAACCCCCTACACCCCCTCCCTGTGTCTGGAACCCCCCCTACACCCTCCCTATCTCTGTAACCCCCCTACACCCCCTCCCTATCTCTGTATCCCCCTACACCCCCCCTCCCTATCTCTGTATCCCCCTACACCCCCCTCCCTATCTCTGCAACCCCCTACACCCCCTCCCTGTCTCTGTAACCCCCTACACACCCTCCCTGTCACTGTAACCTCCCCCTACACCCCCTCCCTGTGTCTGGAACCCCCCTACACCCCCTCCCTATCTCTGTAACCCCCTACACCCCCTCCCTATCTCTGTAACCCCCTACACCCCCTCCCTGTCTCTGTAACCCCCCTACACCCCCTCCCTGTCTCTGTAACCCCCCTACACCCTCCCTATCTCTGTAACCCCCCCTGCACCCCCCTCCCTATCCCTGTAACCCCCCTCCACCCCCTCCCTGTCTCTGTAACCCCCTACACCCCCTCCCTGTCTCTGTAACCCCCCTACACCCCCTCCCTATCCCTGTAACCCCCCCTCCACCCCCCTCCCTATCCCTGTAACCCCCCTCCACCCCCTCCCTGTCTCTGTAACCCCCTACACCCCCTCCCTATCTCTGTAACCCCCCTACACCCCCTCCCTGTCTCTGTAACCCCCCCTACACCCCCTCCCTATCTCTGTAACCCCCTACACCCCCTCCCTATCCCTGTAACCCCCTACACCCCCTCCCTGTCCCTGTAACCCCCTACACCCCCTCGCTATCTCTGTAACCCCCCCTACACCCCCTCCCTATCTCTGTAACCCCCTACACCCCCTCCCTGTCACTGTAACAACCTCCACCCCCCTCCCTGTCTCTGTAACCCCCCCTCCACCCCCTCCCTATCTCTGTAACCCCCCTACACCCCCTCCCTGTCTCTGTAACCCCCCTCCACCCCCTCCCTATCCCTGTAACCCCCCTCCACCCCCCTCCCTGTCACTGTAACCCCCCTACACCCCCTCCCTGTCTCTGTAACCCCCTACACCCCCTCCCTGTCTCTGTAACCCCCTACACCCCCTCCCTATCCCTGTAACCCCCCTCCACCCCCTCCCTATCCCTGTAACCCCCCCTCCACCCCCCTCCCTATCCCTGTAACCCCCTACACCCCCTCCCTATCCCTGTAACCCCCCCTCCACCCCCTCCCTATCCCTGTAACCCCCCTCCACCCCCTCCCTATCCCTGTAACCCCCCTCCACCCCCTCCCTATCCCTGTAACCCCCCTCCACCCCCTCCCTATCCCTGTAACCCCCCTCCACCCCCCTCCCTATCCCTGTAACCCCCCTACACCCCCTCCCTATCCCTGTAACCCCCTACACCCCCTCCCTGTCTCTGTAACCCCCCTACACCCTCTCCCTATCTCTGTAACCCCCTACACCCCCCTCCCTGTCTCTGTAACCCCCCTACACCCCCCCTCCCTATCTCTGTACTCCCTACACCCCCTCCCTATCTCTGTAACCCCCCTACACCCCCTCCCTATCTCTGTAACACCCCTCCACCCCCTCCCTAATCCCTGTAACCCCCGACACCCCCTCCCTGTGTCTGTAACCCCCTACACCCCCTCCCTGTGTCTGTAACCCCCCTACACCCCCTCCCTATCTCTGTAACCCCCCTACACCCCCTCCCTATCTCTGTAACCCCCCTACACCCCCTCCCTATCTCTGTAACCCCCTACACCCCCTCCCTATCCCTGTAACCCCCTACACCCCCTCCCTGTGTCTGTAACCCCCTACACCCCCTCCCTATCTCTGTAACACCCCTCCACCCCCTCCCTATCCCTGTAACCCCCTACACCCCCCTCCCTGTCTCTGTAACCCCCCTACACCCCCTCCCTATCCCTGTAACCCCCTACACCCCCTCCCTGTGTCTGTAACCCCCTACACCCCCTCCCTATCTCTGTAACCCCCCTACACCCCCTCCCTATCTCTGTAACACCCCTCCACCCCCTCCCTATCCCTGTAACCCCCGACACCCCCTCCCTGTGTCTGTAACCCCCTACACCCTCTCCCTATCTCTGTAACCCCCTACACCCCCTCCCTATCTCTGTAACCCCCTACACCCCCTCCCTGTCCCTGTAACCCCCTACACCCCCTCCCTATCCCTGTAACCCCCTACACCCTCTCCCTATCTCTGTAACCCCCTACACCCCCTCCCTATCCCTGTAACCCCCGACACCCCCTCCCTATCTCTGTAACCCCCTCCCTGTCTCTGTAACCCCCTACACCCCCTCCCTGTCTCTGTAACCCCCCTACACCCCCCTCCCTGTCTCTGTAACCCCCCTACACCCCCCTCCCTGTCTCTGTAACCCCCTACACCCCCTCCCTGTCTCTCACCCCCCTCCCTGTCTCTGTAACCCCCCTACACCCCCCTCCCTGTCTCTGTAACCCCCTACACCCCCTCCCTGTCTCTGTAACCCCCCTACACCCCCTCCCTGTCTCTGCAACCCCCCTCCACCCCCTCCCTGTCTCTGTAACCCCCCTACACCCCCTCCCTGTCTCTGTAACCCCCCTCCACCCCCTCCCTGTCTCTGCAACCCCCCTCCACCCCCTCCCTGTCTCTGCAACCCCCCTCCACCCCCTCCCTGTCTCTGTAACCCCCCTACACACCCTCCCTGTCTCTGCAACCCCCCTCCACCCCCTCCCTGTCTCTGCAACCCCCCTCCACCCCCTCCCTGTCTCTGTAACCCCCCTACACACCCTCCCTGTCTCTGCAACCCCCCTCCACCCCCTCCCTGTCTCTGCAACCCCCCTCCACCCCCTCCCTGTCTCTGTAACCCCCCTACACACCCTCCCTGTCTCTGTAACTCCCCTACACCCCCTCCCTGTCTCTGTATCCCCCCCCTACTCCACCTCCCTGTCTCTGTAACCTCCTACACCCCCCTCCCTGTCTCTGTAACCCCCCCACACCCCCTCCCTATCTCTGTAAACTGCCTACACCCCCTCACTGTCTCTGTAACCCCCCTACACCCCCTCCCTATCCCTGTAACCCCCCTACACCCCCTCCCTATCCCTGTAAACCCCCTACACCCCCTCCCTATCCCTGTAACCCCCCTACACCCCCTCCCTATCCCTGTAAACCCCCTACACCCCCTCCCTGTCTCTGTGATCCCCCTACACCCCCTCCCTGTCTCTGTAACCCCCTACACCCCCTCCCTGTCTCTGTAACTCCCCTACACCCCCTCCCTGTCTCTGTAACCCCCCTACACCCCCTCCCTGTCTCTGTAACCCCCTACACCCCCTCCCTGTCTCTGTAACCCCCTACACCCCCTCCCTGTCTCTGTAACTCCCCTACACTCCCTCCCTGTCTCTGTAACACCCCTACACCCCCTCCCTGTCTCTATAACCCCCCTACACCCCCTCCCTGTCTCTGTGACCCCCCTACACCCCCTCCCTGTCTCTGTAACTCCCCTACACCCCCTCCCTGTCTCTATAACCCCCCTACACCCCCTCCCTGTCTCTGTGACCCCCCTACACCCCCTCCCTGTCTCTGTAACTCCCCTACACCCCCTCCCTATCTCTGTAACCCCCCTACACCCCCTCCCTATCTCTGTAACCCCCCTACACCCCCTCCCTATCTCTGTGACCCCCCTACACCCCCTCCCTGTCTCTGTAACCCCCTACTCCCCCTCCCTATCTCTGTAACTCCCCTACACCCCCTCCCTATCTCTGTGACCCCCTTACACCCCCTCCCTATCTCTGTGACCCCCCTACACCCCCTCCCTGTCTCTGTAACTCCCCTACACCCCCTCCCTATCTCTGTGACCCCCCTACACCCCCCTCCCTATCTCTGTAACCCCCCTACACCCCCTCCCTGTCTCTGTAACCCCCTACACCCCCTCCCTATCTCCGTAACCCCCTACACCCCCCCCCCCGTCTCTGTAACCCCCTACACCCCCTCCCTATCTCTGTAACCCCCTACACCCCCTCCCTATCTCTGTAACCCCCCTACACCCCCTTCCTGTCTCTGTAACCCCCCTACACCCCCTCCCTATCTCTGTAACCCCCCTACACACCCTCCCTATCTCTGTAACCCACCTACACCCCCTCCCTATCTCTGTGACCCCCCTACACCCCCTCCCTGCCTCTGTAACTGCCCTACACCCCCACCCTATCTCTGTAACCCCCCTACACCCCCCCCCAAGTCTCTGTAACCCCCTACACGCCCTCCCTATCCCTGTAACCCCCTACACCCCCTCCCTATCTCTGTAACCCCCCTACACACCCTCCCTGTCTCTGTAACCCCCCTACACCCCCCGTCTCTGTAACCCCCTACACCCCCTCCCTGTCTCTGTAACCCCCTACACCCCCCCGTCTCTGTAACCCCCTACACCCCCTCCCTGTCTCTGTAACCCCCTACACCCCCTCCCTGTCTCTGTAACCCCCCTACACCCCCTCCCTGTGTCTGTAACCCCCCTACTCCCCCTCCCTATCTCTGTAACCCCCCAACACCCCCTCCCTGTCTCTGTAACCCCCCTCCACCCCCTCCCTGTCTCTGTAACCCCCTACACACCCTCCCTGTCCCTGTAACCCCCTACACCCCCTCCCTATCTCTGTAACCCCCCTACACACCCTCCCTATCTCTGTAACCCCCCTACACCCACTCCCTGTCTCTGTAACCCCCTACACCCCCGCCCTGTCTCTATAACTCCCTACACCCCCTCCCTATCTCTGTCACCCCCCTACACCCCCTCCCTGTCTCTGTCACCCCCTACACACCCTCCCTGTCTCTGTCACCCCCTACACACCCTCCCTATCTCTGTAACCCCCCTACACCCCCTCCCTGTCTCTGTCACCCCCTACACACCCTCCCTGTCTCTGTAACCCCCCCTACACACCCTCCCTGTCCCTGTAACCCCCTACACACCCTCCCTGTCTCTGTAACCCCCTACACCCCCTCCCTATCTCTGTAACCCCCTACACCCCCTCCCTGTCTCTGTAACCCCCCTACACACCCTCCCTGTCTCTGTAACCCCCTACACACCCTCCCTATCTCTGTAACCCCCTACACCCCCTCCCTGTGTCTGGAACCCCCCTACACCCTCCCTATCTCTGTAACCCCCTACACCCCCTCCCTATCTCCGTAACCCCCTACACCCCCTCCCTATCTCTGTAACCCCCTACACCCCCTCCCTATCTCTGTAACCCCCTACACCCCCTCCCTGTGTCTGGAACCCCCCTACACCCTCCCTATCTCTGTAACCCCCCTACACCCCCTCCCTATCTCTGTAACCCCCCTACACCCCCTCCCTGTCTCTGTAACCCCCCTACACCCCCTCCCTGTCTCTGTATCCCCCCTACACACCCTCCCTGTCACTGTAACCTCCCCCTACACCCCCTCCCTGTCTCTGTAACCCCCCGACACCCCCTCCCTATCTCTGTATCCCCCCTACACCCCCTCCCTGTCTCTGTAACCCCCTACACACCCTCCCTGTCACTGTAACCTCCCCCTACACCCCCCTCCCTGTCTCTGTAACCCCCCGACACCCCCTCCCTATCTCTGTATCCCCCCTACACCCCCTCCCTGTCTCTGTAACCCCCTACACACCCTCCCTGTCACTGTAACCTCCCCCTACACACCCTCCCCATCTCTGTATCCCCCCTACACCCCCTCCCTGTCTCTGTAACCCCCTACACACCCTCCCTGTCACTGTAACCTCCCCCTACACCCCCTCCCTGTGTCTGGAACCCCCCTACACCCTCCCTATCTCTGTAACCCCCCTACACCCCCTCCCTGTCTCTGTAACCCCCTACACCCCCTCCCTATCTCTGTAACCCCCCTACACCCCCTCCCTATCTCTGTAACCCCCTACACCCCCTCCCTGTGTCTGGAACCCCCCTACACCCCCTCCCTATCTCTGTAACCCCCCTACACCCCCTCCCTATCTCTGTAACCCCCCGACACCCTCTCCCTATCTCTGTATCCCCCTACACCCCCATCCCTATCTCTGTATCCCCCTACACCCCCTCCCTGTCTCTGTAACCCCCCTACACCCCCTCCCTGTCTCTGTAACCCCCTACACCCCCTCCCTATCTCTGTAACCCCCTACACCCCCTCCCTATCTCTGTAACCCCCTACACCCCCTCCCTGTCTCTGTAACCCCCCCTACACCCCCCTCCCTGTCTCTGTAACCCCCCCTACACCCTCTCCCTATCCCTGTAACCCCCTGCACCCTCTCCCGATCCCTGTAACCCCCTGCACCCCCTCCCTATCTCTGTAACCCCCTACACCCCCCTCCCTATCTCTGTAACCCCCTACACCCCCTCCCTGTCTCTGTAACCCCCTACACCCCCTCCCTGTCTCTGTAACCCCCTACACCCCCTCCCTGTCACTGTAACCCCCTACACCCCCTCCCTATCTCTGTAACCCCCCTACACCCCCTCCCTGTCTCTGTAACCCCCCTACACCCCCTCCCTGTCTCTGTAAACCCCTACACCCCCTCCCTGTCACTGTAACCCCCTACACCCCCTCCCTATCTCTGTATCCCCCCTACACCCCCTCCCTATCTCTGTAACCCCCCTACACCCCCTCCCTGTGTCTGGAACCACCCTACACCCCCTCCCTATCTCTGTAACCCCCTACACCCCCTCCCTATCTCTGTAACCCCCCTACACCCCCTCCCTATCTCTGTAACCCCCTACACCCCCTCCCTATCTCTGTAACCGCCTACACCCCCTCCCTATCTCTGTAACCCCCCTACACCCCCTCCCTATCCCTGTAACCCCCTACACCCCCTCCCTGTCCCTGTAACCCCCTACACCCCCTCGCTATCTCTGTAACCCCCCTACACCCCCTCCCTATCTCTGTAACCCCCTACACCCCCTCCCTGTCACTGTAACCCCCTACACCCCCTCCCTATCTCTGTATCCCCCCTACACCCCCTCCCTATCTCTGTAACCCCCCTCCACCCCCTCCCTATCTCTGTAACCCCCCTGCACCCCCTCCCTATCCCTGTAACACCCTACACCCCCTCCCTATCCCTGTAACCCCCCTCCACCCCCTCCCTATCCCTGTAACCCCCCTCCACCCCCTCCCTATCCCTGTAACCCCCCTCCACCCCCTCCCTATCTCTGTAACCCCCCTGCAACCCCTCCCTATCCCTGTAACCCCCTACACCCCCTCCCTATCTCTGTAACCCCCTACACCCCCTCCCTATCTCTGTATCCCCCCTACACCCCCTCCCTATCTCTGTAACCCCCCTGCAACCCCTCCCTATCCCTGTAACCCCCTACACCCCCTCCCTGTCTCTGTAACCCCCTACACCCCCTCCCTGTGTCTGGAACCACCCTACACCCCCTCCCTATCTCTGTAACCCCCCAACACTCTCTCCCTATCTCTGTATCCCCCTACACCCCCTCCCTGTCTCTGTAACCCCCTACACCCCCTCCCTGTCTCTGTATCCCCCTACACCCCCTCCCTGTCACTGTAACCTCCCCCTACACACCCTCCCTATCTCTGTATCCCCCTACACCCCCTCCCTATCTCTGTAACCCCCTACACCCCCTCCCTATCTCTGTAACCCCCTACACCCCCCTCCCTGTCTCTGTAACCCCCTACACCCCCTCCCTATCCCTGTAACCCCCTACACCCCCTCCCTATCCCTGTAACCCCCAACACCCCCTCCCTATCCCTGTAACCCCCTACACCCCCTCCCTATCCCTGTAACCCCCTACACACCCTCCCTGTCTCTGTAACCCCCTACACCCCCTCCCTGCCCCTGTAACCCCCTACACCCCCTCCCTGTCCCTGTAACCCCCTACACCCCCTCCCTATCTCTGTAACACCCTACACCCCCTCCCTATCTCTGTAACCCCCTCCCTATCTCTGTAACCCCCCTACACCCCCTCCCTATCCCTGTAACCCCCCTACACCCCCTCCCTATCTCTGTAACACCCTACACCCCCTCCCTATCTCTGTAACCCCCTCCCTATCCCTGTAACCCCCCTACACCCCCTCCCTGTCTCTGTAACCCCCTACACCCCCCTCCCTATCTCTGTAACCCCCCTACACCCCCTCCCTGTGTCTGTAACCCCCCTATACCCCCTCCCTGTGTCTGTAACCCCCCTACACCCTCTCCCTATCTCTCTAACCCCCCTACACCCCCTCCCTGTCTCTGTAACCCCCTACTCCCCCTCCCTATCTCTGTAACCCCCCTACACCCCCTCCCTGTCTCTGTAAGCCCCCTACACCCCCCCCCTGTCTCTGTAACCCAATACTCCCCCTCCCTGTCTCTGTAACCCCCTACACCCCCTCCCTATCTCTGTAACCCCCTCCCTGTCTCTGTAACCCCCCTCCACCCCCCTCCCTGTCTCTGTAACCCCCTACTCCCCCTCCCTATCTCTGTAACCCCCCTACACCCCCTCCCTGTCTCTGTAACCCCCTACACCCCCTCCCTGTCTCTGTAACCCCCCTACACCCCCTCCCTGTCTCTGTAACCCCCTACACCCCCTCCCTGTCTCTGTAAACCCCTTCCTGTCTCTGTCACCCCCTCCCTGTCTCTGTAACCCCCCTCCACCCCCCTCCCTGTCTCTGTAACCCCCTACACCCCCTCCCTGTCTCTGTAACCCCCCTACACCCCCTCCCTGTCTCTGTAACCCCCTACACCCCCTCCCTGTCTCCGTAACCCCCTCCCTGTCTCTGTAACCCCCCTACACCCCCTCCCTATCTCTTTAACCCCCTACACCCCCTCCCTGTCTCTGTATCCCCCCTACACCCCCTCCCTGTCTCTGTATCCCCCCTACACCCCCTCCCTGTCTCTGTATCCCCCCGACACCCCCTCCCTGTCTCTGTAACCCCCTACACCCCCTCCCTGTCTCTGTAACCCCCCTACACCCCCTCCCTATCTCTGGAAACCCCTACACCCCCTCCCTGTCTCTGTAACCCCCTACACCCCCACCCTGTCTCTGTAACCCCCCTACACCCCCTCCCTATCTCTGTAACCCCCTACACCACCTCCCTGTCTCTGTAACCCCCCTACACCCCCTCCCTGTCCCTGTAACCCCCTACACCCCCCTCCCTGTCTCTGTAACCCCCTACACCCCCTCCCTATCTCTGTAACCCCCTCCCTGTCTCTGTAACCCCCCTCCACCCCCCTCCCTGTCTCTGTAACCCCCTACACCCCCTCCCTGTCTCTGTAAACCCCTACACCCCCTCCCTGTCTCTGTAACCCCCCAACACCCCCTCCCTATCTCTGTAACCCCCTACACCCCCTCCCTGTCTCTGTATCCCCCCTACACCCCCTCCCTGTCTCTGTAACCCCCTACACCCCCCTCCCTGTCTCTGTAACCCCCCTACACCCCCCTCCCTGTCTCTGTAACCCCCTACACCCCCTCCCTGTCTCTGTAACCCCCTACACCCCCTCCCTGTCTCTGTAACCCCCTACACCCCCTCCCTGTCTCTGTAACCCCCTACACCCCCTCCCTATCTCTGTAACCCCCTACACCCCCTCCCTATCTCTGTAACCCCCTACACCCCCTCCCTATCTCTGTAACCCCCTACACCCCCCTCCCTATCTCTGTAACCCCCTACACCCCCTCCCTGTCTCTGTAACCCCCTACACCCCCTCCCTATCTCTGTAACCCCCTACACCCCCCTCCCTATCTCTGTAACCCCCTACACCCCCTCCCTGTCTCTGTAACCCCCTACACCCCCTCCCTGTCTCTGTAACCCCCCTACACCCCCTCCCTGTCTCTGTAACCCCCTACACCCCCTCCCTGTCTCTGTAACCCCCTACACCCCCTCCCTGTCTCTGTAACCCCCTACACCCCCTCCCTATCTCTGTAACCCCCTACACCCCCTCCCTATCCCTGTAACCCCCGACACCCCCTACACCCCCTCCCTGTCTCTGTATCCCCCCCCTACACCCCCTCCCTGTCTCTGTAACCCCCTACACCCCCTCCCTATCTCTGTAACCCCCTACACCCCCTCCCTGTCTCTGTAACCCCCTAACCCCCTCCCTATCTCTGTAACCCCCCTACACCCCCTCCCTGTCTCTGTATCCCCCCCCTACACCCCCTCCCTATCTCTGTAACCCCCCTACTCCCCATCCCTGTCTCTGTAACCCCCCTACACCCCCTCCCTATCTCTGTAACCCCCTACACCCCCTCCCTATCTCTGTAACCTCCCTACTCCCCATCCCTGTCTCTGTATCCCCCCCCTACACCCCCTCCCTGTCTCTGTAACCCCCCTACACCCCCTCCCTGTCTCTGTAACCCCCCTACACCCCCTCCCTGTCTCTGTAAACCCCCTACACCCCCTCACTGTCTCTGTAACCCCCCTACTCCCCCTCACTGTCTCTGTAACCCCCCTACACCCCCTCCCTATCTCTGTAACCCCCCTACTCCCCATCCCTGTCTCTGTATCCCCCCCCACACCCCCTCCCTGTCTCTGTAACCCCCCTACACCCCCTCCCTATCTCTGTAACTCCCCTCCACCCCCTCCAAACCTCTGTAACTCCCCTACACCCCCCTCCCTGTCTCTGTAACCCCCCTACACCCCCTCCCTAACCCTGTAACCCCCTACACCCCCTCCCTGTCTCTGTAACCCCCCTACACCCTCTCCCTGTCTCTGTAACCCCCCTACACCCCCTCCCTGTCTCTGTAACCCCCCTACACCCCCTCCCTGTCTCTGTAAACCCCCTACACCCCCTCACTGTCTCTGTAACCCCCCTACTCCCCCTCACTGTCTCTGTAACCCCCCTACACCCCCTCCCTATCTCTGTAACCCCCTACACCCCCTCCCTGTCTCTGTAACCCCCTACACCCCCTCCCTGTCTCTGTAACCCCCCTACACCCCCTCCCTGTCTCTGTAACCCCCTACACCCCCTCCCTGTCACTGTAACCCCCCTACACCCCCTCCCTAACCCTGTAACCCCCTACACCCCCTCCCTGTCTCTGTAACCCCCCTACACCCTCTCCCTGTCTCTGTAACCCCCCTACACCCCCTCCCTGTCTCTGTAACCCCCCTACACCCCCTCCCTGTCTCTGTAAACCCCCTACACCCCCTCCCTGTCTCTGTAACCCCCCTACTCCCCCTCACTGTCTCTGTAACCCCCCTACACCCCCTCCCTATCTCTGTAAACCCCCTACACCCCCTCACCGTCTCTGTAACCCCCCTACTCCCCCTCCCTGTCTCTGTAACCCCCCTACACCCCCTCCCTGTCTCTGTAACTCCCCTACACCCCCTCCCTATCTCTGTAACTCCCCTACACCCACTCCCTGTCTCTGTAACCCCCCTACACCACCTCCCTGTCTCTGTAACTCCACTACACCCCCTCCCTGTCTCTGTAACTCCCCCTACTCCCCCTCCCTGTCTCTGTACCCCTCCCCCACACTCTCCCTATCTCTGTAACCCCCCCAACACCCCCTCCCTATCTCTGTAACCCCCCTACACCCCCTCCCTATCTCTGTAACCCCCTACACCCCCTCCCTATCTCTGTAACCCCCCTCCAACCCCTCCCTGTCTCTGTAACCCCCTACACCCCCTCCCTGTCTCTGTCACCCCCCTATACCCCCTCCCTGTCTATGTAACCCCCCTACACCCCCTCCCTGGCTATGTAACCCCCCTACACCCCCTCCCTGTCTATGTAACCCCCCTACACCCCCTCCCTATCTCTGTAACCCCCCACACCCCCTCCCTGTCTATGTAACCCCCCTACACCCCCTCCCTAACTCTGTAACCCCCCTACACCCCCTCCCGGTCTCTGTAACCCCCTACACCCCCTCCCTATCTCTGTAACCCCCTACACACCGTCCCTGTCTCTGTAACCCCCCCTCCCTGTCTCTGTAACTCCCCTACACCCCCTCCCTATCTCTGTAACCCCCTATACCCCCTCCCTATCTCTGTAACTCCCCTACACCCCCTCCCTAGCTCTGTAACCCCCTATACCCCCTCCCTATCTCTGTAACCCCCTACACCCCCTCCCTGTCTCTGTAACCCCCTACACCTCCTCCCTATCTCTGTGACCCCCCCCAACACCTCCCTGCCCCTGTTACCCCCTACAACCCCTCCCTATCTCTGAACCCCCCCCTACACCCCCTCCCTATCTCTGTAACCCCCCTACACCCCCTCCCTATCTCTGTAACCCCCCTACACCCCCTCCCTGTGTCTGTAACCCCCCTCCACCCCCTCCCTGTGTCTGTAACCCCCTACACCCCCTCCCTATCTCTGTAACCCCCTACACCCCCTCCCTATCTCTGTAACCCCCTACACCCCCTCCCTATCTCTGTAACCCCCCTACACCCCCTCCCTGTCTCTGTAACCCCCCTACACCCCCTCCCTGTCTCTGTAACTCCCCTACACACCCTCCCTATCTCTGTAACCCCCCTACACCCCCTCCCTGTCTCTGTAACCCCCCTACACCCCCTCCCTGTCTCTGTAACCCCCCTACACCCCCTCCCTGTCTCTGTAACTCCCCTACACCCCCTCCCTGTCTCTGTAACCCCCCTACACCCCCCCCTGTCTCTGTAAGCCCCCTACACCCCCTCCCTATCTCTCTAACTCCCCTACACCCCCTCCCTATCTCTGTAACCCCCCTACACCCCCTCCCTGTCTCTGTAACCCCCCTACACCCCCTCCCTGTCTCTGTAAGCCCCCTACACCCCCTCCCTATCTCTCTAACTCCCCTACACCCCCTCCCTGTCTCTGTAACCCCCCTACACCCCCTCCCTGTCCCTGTAACCCCCTACACCCCCTCCCCCGTCTCTGTAACCCCCTACACCCCCTCCCTGTCTCTGTAACCCCCCTACACCCCCTCCCTATCTCTGTAACCCCCCTACACCCCCTCCCTATCTCTGTAACCCCCCTACACCCTCTCCCTGTCTCTGTAACCCCCCTACACCCCCTCCCTGTCTCTGTAACCCCCCTACACCCCCTCCCTATCTCTGTAACCCCCCTACACCCCCTCCCTATCTCTGTAACCCCCCTACACCCCCTCCCTATCTCTGTAACCCCCCTACACCCCCCCTGTCTCTGTAACCCCCCTACACCCCCTCCCTATCTCTGTAACCCCCCTACACCCCCTCCCTGTCTCTGTAAACCCCCCTACACCCCCTCCCTGTAACCCCCTACACCCCCTCCCTATCTCTGTAACCCCACTACAACCCCCTCCCTGTCCCTGTAACCCCCTACACCCCCTCCCTATCCCTGTAACCCCCTACACACCCTCCCTGTCCCTGTCACCCCCTCCCTATCCCTGTAACCCCCTACACACCCTCCCTGTCTCTGTAGCCCCCGACACACCCTCCCTGTCTCTGTAACCCCCCTACACCCCCTCCCTGTCTCTGTAACCCCCCTACACCCCCTCCCTGTCTCTGTAACCCCCCTACACCCCCCTCCCTATCTCTGTAACTCCCCTACACCCCCTCCCTATCTCTGTAACCCCCTACACCCCCTCCCTGTCTCTGTAACCCCCTCCCTGTGTCTGTAACCCCCCTACACCCCCTCCCTGTCTCTGTAACCCCCCTAACCCCCTCCCTGTATCTGTAACCCCCCTACACATCCTCCCTATCTCTGTAACCCCCTACACCCCCTCCCTGTCTCTGTAACCCCCTCCCTGTGTCTGTAACCCCCCTACACCCCCTCCCTGTCTCTGTAACCCCCCTAACCCCCTCCCTGTCTCTGTAACCCCCTACACCCCCTTCCTGTCTCTGTAACCCCCTCCCTGTGTCTGTAACCCCCCTACACCCCCTCCCTGTCTCTGTAACCCCCCTAACCCCCTCCCTGTCTCTGTAACCCCCTACACCCCCTCCCTATCTCTGTAACCCCCCTACACCCCCTCCCTGTCTCTGTAACACCCCTAACCCCCTCCCTGTCTCTGTAACCCCCTACACCTCCTCCCTGTCTCTGTAACCCGCCTACACCTCCTCCCTGTCTCTGAACCCCCCCCCAGACCCCCTCCCTATCTCTGTAACCCCCCACACCCCCTGTCTGTCTCTGTAACCCCCCTACACCCCCTCCCTATCTCTGTAAACCCCCTTCACCCCCTCCCTATCTCTGTAACCCCCGACACCCCCTCCCTATCCCTGTAACCCCCCCTCCCTGTCTCTGTAACCCCCCTCCACCCCCTCCCTATCTCTGTAACCCCCCTACACCCCCTCCCTGTCTCTGTAACTCCCCTACACCCACTCCCTGTCTCTGTAACCCCCCCTACACACCCTCCCTGTCCCTGTAACCCCCTACACCCCCTCCCTATCTCTGTAACCCCCCACACCCCCTCCCTATCTCTGTAACCCCCCTACACCCCCTCCCTATCTCTGTAACCCCCCACACCCCCTCCCTGTCTCTGTAACCCCCTACACCCCCTCCCTGTCTCTGTAACCCCCTACACCCCCTCCCTATCTCTGTAACCCCCTACACCCCCTCCCTATCTCTGTAACCCCCTACACCCCCTCCCTATCTCTGTAACCCCCCTACACCCCCTCCCTGTCTCTGTAACCCCCCTACACCCCCTCCCTATCTCTGAAACCCCCCCTACACCCCCTCCCTAACCCTTTAACCCCCCACACCCCCTCCCTATCTCTGTAACCCCCCTACACCCCCTCCCTGTCTCTGTAACCCCCTACACCCCCTCCCTATCTCTGTAACCCCCTACACCCCCTCCCTATCCCTGTAACCCCCGACACCCCCCTACACCCCCTCCCTATCTCTGTAACCCCCTCCCTGTCTCTGTAACCCCCTACACCCCCTCCCTATCTCTGTAACCCCCCTCCACCCCCTCCCTGTCTCTGCAACCCCCCTCCACCCCCTCCCTGTCTCTGCAACCCCCCTCCACCCCCTCCCTGTCTCTGCAAACCCCCTCCACCCCCTCCCTATCTCTGTAACCCCCCTACACCCCCTCCCTGTCTCTGCAACCCCCTACACCCCCTCCCTGTCTCTGTAACTCCCCTACACCCCCTCCCTAACCCTGTAACTCCCCTACACCCCCTCCCTGTCTCTGTATCCCCCCCCTACACCCCCTCCCTGTCTCTGCAACCCCCTACACCCCCTCCCTGTCTCTGCAACCCCCTACACCCCCTCCCTGTCTCTGTAACCCCCCTACTCCACCTCCCTGTCTCTGTAACCTCCTACACCCCCTCCCTGTCTCTGTAACCCCCCCACACCCCCTCCCTATCTCTGTAAACCGCCTACACCCCCTCCCTATCCCTGTAACCCCCCTACACCCCCTCCCTATCCCTGTAAACCCCCTACACCCCCTCCCTATCTCTGTGACCCCCCTACACCCCCTCCCTATCTCTGTGACCCCCCTACACCCCCTCCCTGTCTCTGTAACTCCCCTACACCCCCTCCCTATCTCTGTGACCCCCCTACACCCCCTCCCTGTCTCTGTAACCCCCTACTCCCCCTCCCTATCTCTGTAACTCCCCTACACCCCCTCCCTATCTCTGTGACCCCCCTACACCCCCTCCCTATCTCTGTGACCCCCCTACACCCCCTCCCTGTCTCTGTAACTCCCCTACACCCCCTCCCTATCTCTGTGACCCCCCTACACCCCCTCCCTGTCTCTGTAACCCCCCTACACCCCCTCCCTGTCTCTGTAACCCCCGACACCCCCTCCCTATCTCTGTAACCCCCTACACCCCCTTCCTGTCTCTGTAACCCCCTACACCCCCTTCCTGTCTCTGTAACCCCCTACACCCCCTCCCTATCCCTGTAACCCCCTACACCCCCCTCCCTATCCCTGTAACCCCCTACACCCCCCTCCCTGTCTCTGTAACCCCCGACACCCCCCTCCCTATCTCTGTAACCCCCCTACACCCCCCCCCCATGTCTCTGTAACCCCCTACACCCCCTCCCTATCCCTGTAACCCCCTACACCCCCCTCCCTATCTCTGTAACCCCCCTACACACCCTCCCTATCTCTGTAACCCCCCTACACCCCCTCCCTATCTCTGTAACCCCCCTACACCCCCCGTCTCTGTAACCCCCTACACCCCCTCCCTGTCTCTGTAACCCCCTACACCCCCCCGTCTCTGTAACCCCCTACACCCCCTCCCTGTCTCTGTAACCCCCCTACACCCCCTCCCTGTCTCTGTAACCCCACTACACCCCCTCACTGTCTCTGTAACCCCCGAAACCCCCTCCCTGTCTCTGTAACCCCCCTACACCCTCTCCCTGTCTCTGTAACCCCCCTACACCCCCTCCCTATCTCTGTAACCCCCTACACCCCCTCCCTGTCTCTGTAACCCCCTACACCCCCTCCCTGTCTCTGTAACCGCCTACACCCCCTCCCTATCTCTGTAACCCCCCTACACCCCCCGTCTCTGTAACCCCCTACACCCCCTCCCTGTCTCTGTAACCCCCTACACCCCCCCGTCTCTGTAACCCCCTACACCCCCTCCCTGTCTCTGTAACCCCCTACACCCCCTCCCTGTCTCTGCAACCCCCTACACACCCTCCCTGTCTCTGTAACCCCCCCTACACCCCCTCCCTGTCTCTGTCACCCCCTACACACCCTCCCAGTCTCTGTAACCCCCTACACCCCCTCCCTGTCTCTGTAACCCCCCCTACACCCCCCCCCTGTCTCTGTAACCCCCCTACACCCCCTCCCTATCTCTGTAACCCCCCTACACACCCTCCCTGTCTCTGTAACCCCCTACACCCCCTCCCTATCTCTGTAACCCCCCTACACACCCTCCCTGTCTCTGTAACCCCCCTACACACCCTCCCTGTCCCTGTAACCCCCTACACCCCCTCCCTGTCTCTGTAACCCCCTACACCCCCTCCCTGTCTCTGTAACCCCCCCTACACCCCCTCCCTGTCTCTGTAACTCCCCTACACCCCCCTCCCTGTCTCTGTAACCCCCAACACACCCTCCCTGTCCTCTGTAACCCCCAACACACCCTCGCTATCTCTGTATCCCCCTACACCCCCTCCCTATCTCTGTAACCCCCTACACCCCCTCCCTATCTCTGTAACCCCCTACACCCCCGCCCTGTCTCTGTAACTCCCCTACACCCCCCTCCCTGTCTCTGTAACCCCCAACACACCCTCGCTATCTCTGTATCCCCCTACACCCCCTCCCTATCTCTGTAACCCCCCTACACCCCCTCCCTGTCTCTGTAACCCCCTACACCCCCTCCCTATCTCTGTAACCCCCTACACCCCCTCCCTGTCTCTGTAACCCCCCTACACACCCTCCCTGTCTCTGTAACCCCCCTACACCCCCTCCCTGTCTCTTTAACCCCCTACACCCCCTCCCTATCTCTGTAACCCCCCTACACCCCCTCCCTGTGTCTGGAACCCCCCCTACACCCTCCCTATCCCTGTAACCCCCTACACCCCCTCCCTGTCTCTGTAACTCCCCTACACCCCCCTCCCTGTCTCAGTAACCCCCTACACCCCCTCCCTATCTCTGTAACCCCCTACAACCCCTCCCTATCTCTGTAACCCCCTACACCCCCTCCCTGTGTCTGGAACCCCCCTACACCCTCCCTATCTCTGTAACCCCCCTACACCCCCTCCCTATCTCTGTATCCCCCTACACCCCCCTCCCTATCTCTGTATCCCCCTACACCCCCCCTCCCTATCTCTGCAACCCCCTACACCCCCTCCCTGTCTCTGTAACCCCCTACACACCCTCCCTGTCACTGTAACCTCCCCCTACACCCCCTCCCTGTGTCTGGAACCCCCCTACACCCCCTCCCTATCTCTGTAACCCCCTACACCCCCTCCCTATCTCTGTAACCCCCTACACCCCCTCCCTGTCTCTGTAACCCCCCTACACTCTCTCCCTATCTCTGTAACCCCCTACACCCCCCTCCCTATCTCTGCAACCCCCTACACCCCCTCCCTGTCTCTGTAACCCCCTACACACCCTCCCTGTCACTGTAACCCTCCCCCTACACCCCCTCCCTGTGTCTGGAACCCCCCTACACCCCCTCCCTATCTCTGTAACCCCCTACACCCCCTCCCTATCTCTGTAACCCCCTACACCCCCTCCCTGTCTCTGTAACCCCCCTACACCCCCTCCCTGTCTCTGTAACCCCCCTACACCCTCCCTGTCTCTGTAACCCCCCTACACCCCCTCCCTGTCTCTGTAACCCCCCTACACCCCCTCCCTATCTCTGTAACCCCCCTACAACCCCCTCCCTGTCTCTGTAACCCCCCCTACACCCCCTCCCTGTCACTGTAACAACCTCCACCCCCTCCCTGTCTCTGTAACCCCCCTCCACCCCCTCCCTATCTCTGTAACCCCCCTACACCCCCTCCCTGTCTCTGTAACCCCCCTCCACCCCCTCCCTATCCCTGTAACCCCCCTCCACCCCCTCCCTGTCACTGTAACCCCCCTACAACCCCTCCCTGTCTCTGTAACCCCCCCTACACCCCCTCCCTGTCTCTGTAACCCCCTACACCCCCTCCCTGTCTCTGTAACCCCCTACACCCCCTCCCTATCCTGTAACCCCCTACACCCCCTCCCTATCCCTGTAACCCCCCTCCACCCCCTCCCTATCCCCCCTCCACCCCCTCCCTATCCCTGTAACCCCCCTCCACCCCCTCCCTATCCCTGTAACCCCCCTACACCCCCTCCCTATCCCTGTAACCCCCCTCCACCCCCCTCCCTATCCCTGTAACCCCCTACACCCCCTCCCTGTCTCTGTAACCCCCCTACACCCCCCCCTCCCTATCTCTGTATCTCCCCTACACCCCCTCCCTATCTCTGTAACCCCCCTACACCCCCCTCCCTGTCTCTGTAACCCCCCTACACCCCCTCCCTATCTCTGTAACCCCCCTACACCCCCCTCCCTGTCTCTGTAACCCCCCTACACCCCCTCCCTGTCTCTGTAACCCCCCTACACCCCCTCCCTGTCTCTGTAACCCCCCTACACCCCCCTCCCTGTCTCTGTAACCCCCCTACACCCCCCCCTCCCTATCTCTGTATCTCCCTACACCCCCTCCCTGTCTCTGTAACCCCCTACACCCCCTCCCTATCCCTGTAACCCCCCTACACCCCCTCCCTATCTCTGTAACCCCCCTACACCCCCTCCCTATCCCTGTAACCCCCCTACACCCCCTCCCTGTGTCTGTAACCCCCTACACCCCCTCCCTATCCCTGTAACCCCCAACACACCCTCCCTATCTCTGTAACACCCCTCCACCCCCTCCCTATCCCTGTAACCCCCGACACCCCCCTCCCTATCCCTGTAACCCCCCTACACCCTCTCCCTATCTCTGTAACCCCCGACACCCCCTCCCTATCCCTGTAACCCCCTACACCCCTCTCCCTATCTCTGTAACCCCCTACACCCTCCCTATCCCTGTAACCCCCGACACACCCCTCCCTGTCTCTGTAACCCCCTACACCCCCCTCCCTGTCTCTGTAACCCCCCTACACCCCCTCCCTGTCTCTGTAACCCCCCTACACCCCCCCTCCCTGTCTCTGTAACCCCCCTACACCCCCCTCCCTGTCTCTGTAACCCCCTACACCCCCTCCCTGTCACTGTAACCCCCCTACACCCCCTCCCTGTCTCTGCAACCCCCCTCCACCCCCTCCCTGTCTCTGTAACCCCCCTCCACCCCCTCCCTGTCTCTGCAACCCCCCTCCACCCCCTCCCTGTCTCTGCAAACCCCCTCCACCCCCTCCCTATCTCTGTAACCCCCCTACACACCCTCCCTGTCTCTGCAACCCCCCTACACCCCCTCCCTGTCTCTGTAACCCCCCTACACCCCCTCCCTGTCTCTGTATCCCCCCCCTACTCCACCTCCCTGTCTCTGTAACCTCCTACACCCCCTCCCTGTCTCTGTAACCCCCCCACACCCCCTCCCTATCTCTGTAAACTGCCTACACCCCCTCACTGTCTCTGTAACCCCCCTACACCCCCTCCCTATCCCTGTAACCCCCCAACACCCCCTCCCTATCCCTGTAAACCCCCTACACCCCCTCCCTGTCTCTGTGATCCCCCTACACCCCCTCCCTGTCTCTGTAACCCCCTACACCCCCTCCCTGTCTCTGTAACTCCCCTACACCCCCTCCCTGTCTCTGTAACCCCCCTACACCCCCTCCCTGTCTCTGTAACCCCCTACACCCCCTCCCTGTCTCTGTAACCCCCTACACCCCCTCCCTGTCTCTGTAACTCCCCTACACTCCCTCCCTGTCTCTGTAACTCCCCTACACCCCCTCCCTGTCTCTATAACCCCCCTACACCCCCTCCCTGTCTCTGTGACCCCCCTACACCCCCTCCCTGTCTCTGTAACTCCCCTACACCCCCTCCCTATCTCTGTAACCCCCCTACACCCCCTCCCTATCTCTGTAACCCCCCTACACCCCCTCCCTATCTCTGTAACCCCCCTACACCCCCTCCCTATCTCTGTGACCCCCCTACACCCCCTCCCTGTCTCTGTAACCCCCTACTCCCCCTCCCTATCTCTGTAACTCCCCTACACCCCCTCCCTATCTCTGTGACCCCCTTACACCCCCTCCCTATCTCTGTGACCCCCCTACACCCCCTCCCTGTCTCTGTAACTCCCCTACACCCCCTCCCTATCTCTGTGACCCCCCTACACCCCCTCCCTGTCTCTGTAACCCCCTACACCCCCTCCCTGTCTCTGTATCCCCCTACACCCCCTCCCTGTCTCTGTAACCCCCTACACCCCCCCCCCGTCTCTGTAACCCCCTACACCCCCTCCCTGTCTCTGTAACCCCCTACACCCCCTCCCTATCTCTGTAACCCCCCTACACCCCCTTCCTGTCTCTGTAACCCCCCTACACCCCCTCCCTATCTCTGTAACCCCCCTACACACCCTCCCTATCTCTGTAACCCACCTACACCCCCTCCCTATCTCTGTAACCCCCCTACACCCCCCCCCAAGTCTCTGTAACCCCCTACACGCCCTCCCTATCCCTGTAACCCCCTACACCCCCTCCCTATCTCTGTAACCCCCCTACACACCCTCCCTGTCTCTGTAACCCCCCTACACCCCCCGTCTCTGTAACCCCCTACACCCCCTCCCTGTCTCTGTAACCCCCTACACCCCCCCGTCTCTGTAACCCCCTACACCCCCTCCCTGTCTCTGTAACCCCCTACACCCCCTCCCTGTCTCTGTAACCCCCCCAACACCCCCTCCCTGTCCCTGTAACCCCCTACACCCCCTCCCTATCTCTGTAACCCCCTACACCCCCTCCCTGTCTCTGTAACCCCCCTACACCCCCTCCCTGTGTCTGTAACCCCCCTACACCCCCTCCCGGTCTCTGTAACCCCCGACACCCCCTCCCTGTCTCTGTAACCCCCTACACACCCTCCCTGTCCCTGTAACCCCCTACACCCCCTCCCTATCTCTGTAACCCCCCTACACACCCTCCCTATCTCTGTAACCCCCCTACACCCACTCCCTGTCTCTGTAACCCCCTACACCCCCGCCCTGTCTCTATAACTCCCTACACCCCCTCCCTATCTCTGTCACCCCCCTACACCCCCTCCCTGTCTCTGTCACCCCCTACACACCCTCCCTGTCTCTGTCACCCCCTACACACCCTCCCTGTCTCTGTCACCCCCTACACACCCTCCCTATCTCTGTAACCCCCCTACACCCCCTCCCTGTCTCTGTCACCCCCTACACACCCTCCCTGTCTCTGTAACCCCCCCTACACACCCTCCCTGTCCCTGTAACCCCCTACACACCCTCCCTGTCTCTGTAACCCCCTACACCCCCTCCCTATCTCTGTAACCCCCTACACCCCCTCCCTGTCTCTGTAACCCCCCTACACACCCTCCCTGTCTCTGTAACCCCCTACACACCCTCCCTATCTCTGTAACCCCCTACACCCCCTCCCTGTGTCTGGAACCCCCCTACACCCTCCCTATCTCTGTAACCCCCTACACCCCCTCCCTATCTCCGTAACCCCCTACACCCCCTCCCTATCTCTGTAACCCCCTACACCCCCTCCCTATCTCTGTAACCCCCTACACCCCCTCCCTGTGTCTGGAACCCCCCTACACCCTCCCTATCTCTGTAACCCCCCTACACCCCCTCCCTATCTCTGTAACCCCCCTACACCCCCTCCCTGTCTCTGTAACCCCCCTACACCCCCTCCCTGTCTCTGTATCCCCCCTACACACCCTCCCTGTCACTGTAACCTCCCCCTACACCCCCTCCCTGTCTCTGTAACCCCCCGACACCCCCTCCCTATCTCTGTATCCCCCCTACACCCCCTCCCTGTCTCTGTAACCCCCTACACACCCTCCCTGTCACTGTAACCTCCCCCTACACCCCCTCCCTGTCTCTGTAACCCCCCGACACCCCCTCCCTATCTCTGTATCCCCCCTACACCCCCTCCCTGTCTCTGTAACCCCCTACACACCCTCCCTGTCACTGTAACCTCCCCCTACACACCCTCCCCATCTCTGTATCCCCCCTACACCCCCTCCCTGTCTCTGTAACCCCCTACACACCCTCCCTGTCACTGTAACCTCCCCCTACACCCCCTCCCTGTGTCTGGAACCCCCCTACACCCTCCCTATCTCTGTAACCCCCCTACACCCCCTCCCTGTCTCTGTAACCCCCTACACCCCCTCCCTATCTCTGTAACCCCCCTACACCCCCTCCCTATCTCTGTAACCCCCTACACCCCCTCCCTGTGTCTGGAACCCCCCTACACCCCCTCCCTATCTCTGTAACCCCCCTACACCCCCTCCCTATCTCTGTAACCCCCCGACACCCTCTCCCTATCTCTGTATCCCCCTACACCCCCATCCCTATCTCTGTATCCCCCTACACCCCCTCCCTGTCTCTGTAACCCCCCTACACCCCCTCCCTGTCTCTGTAACCCCCTACACCCCCTCCCTATCTCTGTAACCCCCTACACCCCCTCCCTATCCCTGTAACCCCCTGCACCCTCTCCCGATCCCTGTAACCCCCTGCACCCCCTCCCTATCTCTGTAACCCCCTACACCCCCCTCCCTATCTCTGTAACCCCCTACACCCCCTCCCTGTCTCTGTAACCCCCTACACCCCCTCCCTGTCTCTGTAACCCCCTACACCCCCTCCCTGTCACTGTAACCCCCTACACCCCCTCCCTATCTCTGTAACCCCCCTACACCCCCTCCCTGTCTCTGTAACCCCCCTACACCCCCTCCCTGTCTCTGTAACCCCCTACACCCCCTCCCTGTCACTGTAACCCCCTACACCCCCTCCCTATCTCTGTATCCCCCCTACACCCCCTCCCTATCTCTGTAACCCCCCTACACCCCCTCCCTGTGTCTGGAACCACCCTACACCCCCTCCCTATCTCTGTAACCCCCTACACCCCCTCCCTATCTCTGTAACCCCCCTACACCCCCTCCCTATCTCTGTAACCCCCTACACCCCCTCACTGTCTCTGTAACCCCCCTACACCCCCTCCCTGTCTCTGTAACCCCCCTACACCCCCTCCCTATCTCTGTAACCGCCTACACCCCCTCCCTATCTCTGTAACCCCCCTACACCCCCTCCCTATCCCTGTAACCCCCCTACACCCCCTCCCTATCTCTGTAACCCCCTACACCCCCTCCCTATCTCTGTAACCCCCTACACCCCCTCCCTATCTCTGTAACCCCCTACACCCCCTCCCTATCTCTGTAACCCCCCTACTCCCCCTCCCTATCTCTGTAACCCCCTACACCCCCTCCCTGTCTCTGTAACCCCCTACACCCCCTCCCTATCTCTGTAACCCCCCAACACTCTCTCCCTATCTCTGTATCCCCCTACACCCCCCTCCCTGTCTCTGTATCCCCCTACACCCCCTCCCTGTCACTGTAACCTCCCCCTACACACCCTCCCTATCTCTGTATCCCCCTACACCCCCTCCCTATCCCTGTAACCCCCTACACCCCCTCCCTATCCCTGTAACCCCCAACACCCCCTCCCTGTCTCTGTAACCCCCTACACCCCCTCCCTGTCTCTGTAACCCCCTACACCCCCTCCCTGTCTCTGTAACCCCCTACACCCCCTCCCTGTCTCTGTAACCCCCTACACCCCCTCCCTGCCCCTGTAACCCCCTACACCCCCTCCCTGTCCCTGTAACCCCCTACACCCCCTCCCTATCTCTGTAACACCCTACACCCCCTCCCTATCTCTGTAACCCCCTCCCTATCTCTGTAACCCCCCTACACCCCCTCCCTATCCCTGTAACCCCCCTACACCCCCTCCCTATCTCTGTAACACCCTACACCCCCTCCCTATCTCTGTAACCCCCTCCCTATCCCTGTAACCCCCCTACACCCTCCCTATCTCTGTAACCCCCCTACACCCTCCCTATCTCTGTAACCCCCTACACCCCCTCCCTGTCTCTGTAACCCCCTACTCCCCCTCCCTATCTCTGTAACCCCCCTACACCCCCTCCCTGTCTCTGTAAGCCCCCTACACCCCCCCCCTGTCTCTGTAACCCAATACTCCCCCTCCCTGTCTCTGTAACCCCCTACACCCCCCTCCCTATCTCTGTAACCCCCTCCCTGTCTCTGTAACCCCCCTCCACCCCCCTCCCTGTCTCTGTAACCCCCTACTCCCCCTCCCTATCTCTGTAACCCCCCTACACCCCCTCCCTGTCTCTGTAACCCCCTACACCCCCTCCCTGTCTCTGTAACCCCCCTACACCCCCTCCCTGTCTCTGTAACCCCCTACACCCCCTCCCTGTCTCTGTAAACCCCTTCCTGTCTCTGTCACCCCCTCCCTGTCTCTGTAACCCCCCTCCACCCCCCTCCCTGTCTCTGTAACCCCCTACACCCCCTCCCTGTCTCTGTAACCCCCCTACACCCCCTCCCTGTCTCTGTAACCCCCTACACCCCCTCCCTGTCTCCGTAACCCCCTCCCTGTCTCTGTAACCCCCCTCCACCCCACTCCCTGTCTCTTTAACCCCCTACACCCCCTCCCTGTCTCTGTATCCCCCCTACACCCCCTCCCTGTCTCTGTATCCCCCCTACACCCCCTCCCTGTCTCTGTATCCCCCCTACACCCCCTCCCTGTCTCTGTAACCCCCTACACCCCCTCCCTGTCTCTGTAACCCCCCTACACCCCCTCCCTATCTCTGGAAACCCCTACACCCTCTCCCTGTCTCTGTAACCCCCTACACCCCCTCCCTATCTCTGTAACCCCCTACACCACCTCCCTGTCTCTGTAACCCCCCTACACCCCCTCCCTGTCCCTGTAACCCCCTACACCCCCCTCCCTGTCTCTGTAACCCCCTACACCCCCTCCCTATCTCTGTAACCCCCTCCCTGTCTCTGTAACCCCCCTCCACCCCCCTCCCTGTCTCTGTAACCCCCTACACCCCCTCCCTGTCTCTGTAAACCCCTACACCCCCTCCCTGTCTCTGTAACCCCCCAACACCCCCTCCCTGTCTCTGTATCCCCCTACACCCCCTCCCTATCTCTGTAACCCCCTACACCCCCTCCCTATCTCTGTAACCCCCTACTCCCCCTCCCTGTCTCTGTAACCCCCTACACCCCCTCCCTATCTCTGTAACCCCCCTACACCCCCTCCCTGTCTCTGTAACCCCCTACACCCCCTCCCTGTCTCTGTAACCCCCCTCCACCCCCTCCCTGTCACTGTAACCCCCAACACACCCTCCATATCTCTGTAACCCCCTACACCCCCTCCCTGTCTCTGTAACCCCCCTACACCCCCTCCCTGTCTCTGTAACCCCCTACACCCCCTCCCTGTCTCTGTAACCCCCTACACCCCCTCCCTGTCTCTGTAACCCTCCTACACACCCTCCCTGTCTCTGTAACCCCCCTACACCCCCTCCCTGTCTCTGTAACCCCCTACACCCCCCTCCCTGTCTCCGTAACCCCCCTACACCAACTCCCTGTCTCTGTAACCCCCTACACCCCCTCCCTGTCTCTGTAACCCCCCTACACCCCCTCCCTGTCTCTGTAACCCCCCTCCACCCCCCTCCCTGTCTCTGTAACCCCCTACACCCCCTCCCTGTCTCTGTAACCCCCCTACACCCCCTCCCTGTCTCTGTAACCCCCTACACCCCCCTCCCTATCTCTGTAACCCCCTACACCCCCTCCCTGTCTCTGTAACCCCCCTACACCACCTCCCTGTCCCTGTAACCCCCTACACCCCCCTCCCTGTCTCTGTAACCCCCTACACCCCCTCCCTATCTCTGTAACCCCCTACACCCCCTCCCTGTCTCTGTAACCCCCCTACACCAACTCCCTGTCTCTGTAACCCCCTACACCCCCTCCCTGTCTCTGTAACCCCCCTACACCCCCTCCCTGTCTCTGTAACCCCCTACACCCCCTCCCTGTCTCTGTAACCCCCCTACACCCCCTCCCTATCTCTGTAACCCCCCTACACCCCCTCCCTGTCTCTTTAACCCCCTACACCCCCTCCCTATCTCTGTAACCCCCCTACACCCCCTCCCTATGTCTGTAACCCCACTACTCCCCCTCCCTGTCTCTTTAACCCCCTACACCCCCTCCCTATCTCTGTAACCCCCCTACACCCCCTCCCTGTCTCCGTAACACCCCTACACCCCCTCCCTATCTCTGTAACCCCCCTACACCCCCTCCCTGTGTCTGTAACCCCCCTACACCCTCCCTGTCTCTGTAACCCCCCTACACCCCCTCCCTGTCTCTGTAACCCCCTACACCCCCTCCCTGTCTCTGTAACCCCCCTACACCCCCTCCCTATCTCTGTAACCCCCCTACACCCCCTCCCTGTCTCTTTAACCCCCTACACCCCCTCCCTATCTCTGTAACCCCCCTACACCCCCTCCCTGTCTCCGTAACCCCCCTACACCCCCTCCCTGTCTCTGTAACCCCCTACACCCCCTCCCTGTCTCTGTAACCCCCCTACACCCCCTCCCTATCTCTGTAACCCCCTACACCCCCTCCCTGTCTCTGTAACCCCCTACACCCCCTCCCTGTCTCTGTAACCCCCTACACCCCCTCCCTGTCTCTGTAACCCCCCTACACACCCTCCCTGTCTCTGTAACCCCCTTCCTGTCTCTGTAACCCCCTCCCTGTCTCTGTAACCCCCCTCCACCCCCCTCCCTGTCTCTGTAACCCCCTACACCCCCTCCCTGTCTCTGTAACCCCCCTACACCCCCTCCCTGTCTCTGTAACCCCCTACACCCCCTCCCTATCTCTGTAACCCCCTACACCCCCTCCCTGTCTCTGTAACCCCCCTACACCACCTCCCTGTCTCTGTAACCCCCTACACCCCCTCCCTATCTCTGTAACCCCCTACACCCCCTCCCTATCTCTGTAACCCCCCTACACCCCCTCCCTATCTCTGTAACCCCCCTACACACCCTCCCTGTCTCTGTAACCCCCCTACACCCCCCGTCTCTGTAACCCCCTACACCCCCTCCCTGTCTCTGTAACCCCCTACACCCCCCCGTCTCTGTAACCCCCTACACCCCCTCCCTGTCTCTGTAACCCCCTACACCCCCTCCCTGTCTCTGTAACCCCCCCAACACCCCCTCCCTGTCCCTGTAACCCCCTACACCCCCTCCCTATCTCTGTAACCCCCTACACCCCCTCCCTGTCTCTGTAACCCCCCTACACCCCCTCCCTGTGTCTGTAACCCCCCTACACCCCCTCCCGGTCTCTGTAACCCCCGACACCCCCTCCCTGTCTCTGTAACCCCCTACACACCCTCCCTATCTCTGTAACCCCCCTACACACCCTCCCTATCTCTGTAACCCCCCTACACCCACTCCCTGTCTCTGTAACCCCCTACACCCCCGCCCTGTCTCTATAACTCCCTACACCCCCTCCCTGTCCCTGTAACCCCCTACACCCCCTCCCTATCTCTGTAACCCCCCTACACACCCTCCCTATCTCTGTAACCCCCCTACACCCACTCCCTGTCTCTGTAACCCCCTACACCCCCGCCCTGTCTCTATAACTCCCTACACCCCCTCCCTGTCTCTGTCACCCCCTACACACCCTCCCTGTCTCTGTCACCCCCTACACACCCTCCCTGTCTCTGTCACCCCCTACACACCCTCCCTATCTCTGTAACCCCCCTACACCCCCTCCCTGTCTCTGTCACCCCCTACACACCCTCCCTGTCTCTGTAACCCCCCCTACACACCCTCCCTGTCCCTGTAACCCCCTACACACCCTCCCTGTCTCTGTAACCCCCTACACCCCCTCCCTATCTCTGTAACCCCCTACACCCCCTCCCTGTCTCTGTAACCCCCCTACACACCCTCCCTGTCTCTGTAACCCCCTACACACCCTCCCTATCTCTGTAACCCCCTACACCCCCTCCCTGTGTCTGGAACCCCCCTACACCCTCCCTATCTCTGTAACCCCCTACACCCCCTCCCTATCTCCGTAACCCCCTACACCCCCTCCCTATATCTGTAACCCCCTACACCCCCTCCCTATCTCTGTAACCCCCTACACCCCCTCCCTGTGTCTGGAACCCCCCTACACCCTCCCTATCTCTGTAACCCCCCTACACCCCCTCCCTATCTCTGTAACCCCCCTACACCCCCTCCCTGTCTCTGTAACCCCCCTACACCCCCTCCCTGTCTCTGTATCCCCCCTACACACCCTCCCTGTCACTGTAACCTCCCCCTACACCCCCTCCCTGTCTCTGTAACCCCCCGACACCCCCTCCCTATCTCTGTATCCCCCCTACACCCCCTCCCTGTCTCTGTAACCCCCTACACACCCTCCCTGTCACTGTAACCTCCCCCCTACACCCCCCTCCCTGTCTCTGTAACCCCCCGACACCCCCTCCCTATCTCTGTATCCCCCCTACACCCCCCTCCCTGTCTCTGTAACCCCCTACACACCCTCCCTGTCACTGTAACCTCCCCCTACACACCCTCCCCATCTCTGTATCCCCCCTACACCCCCTCCCTGTCTCTGTAACCCCCTACACACCCTCCCTGTCACTGTAACCTCCCCCTACACCCCCTCCCTGTGTCTGGAACCCCCCTACACCCTCCCTATCTCTGTAACCCCCCTACACCCCCTCCCTGTCTCTGTAACCCCCCTACACCCCCTCCCTATCTCTGTAACCCCCCTACACCCCCTCCCTATCTCTGTAACCCCCTACACCCCCTCCCTGTGTCTGGAACCCCCCTACACCCCCTCCCTATCTCTGTAACCCCCCTACACCCCCTCCCTATCTCTGTAACCCCCCGACACCCCTCTCCCTATCTCTGTATCCCCCTACACCCCCATCCCTATCTCTGTATCCCCCTACACCCCCCTCCCTGTCTCTGTAACCCCCCTACACCCCCTCCCTGTCTCTGTAACCCCCTACACCCCCTCCCCTATCTCTGTAACCCCCTACACCCCCTCCCTATCTCTGTAACCCCCTACACCCCCTCCCTGTCTCTGTAACCCCCCCTACACCCCCCCTCCCTGTCTCTGTAACCCCCCCTACACCCTCTCCCTATCCCTGTAACCCCCTGCACCCTCTCCCGATCCCTGTAACCCCCTGCACCCCCTCCCTATCTCTGTAACCCCCTACACACCCTCCCTATCTCTGTAACCCCCTACACCCCCCTCCCTATCTCTGTAACCCCCTACACCCCCTCCCTGTCTCTGTAACCCCCTACACCCCCTCCCTGTCTCTGTAACCCCCTACACCCCCTCCCTGTCACTGTAACCCCCTACACCCCCCTCCCTATCTCTGTAACCCCCCTACACCCCTCCCTGTCTCTGTAACCCCCCTACACCCCCTCCCTGTCTCTGTAACCCCCTACACCCCCTCCCTGTCACTGTAACCCCCTACACCCCCCTCCCTATCTCTGTATCCCCCCTACACCCCCTCCCTATCTCTGTAACCCCCCTACACCCCCTCCCTGTGTCTGGAACCACCCTACACCCCCTCCCTATCTCTGTAACCCCCTACACCCCCTCCCTATCTCTGTAACCCCCCTACACCCCCCTCCCTATCTCTGTAACCCCCTACACCCCCTCCCTATCTCTGTAACCGCCTACACCCCCTCCCTATCTCTGTAACCCCCCTACACCCCCTCCCTATCCCTGTAACCCCCTACACCCCCTCCCAGTCCCTGTAACCCCCTACACCCCCTCGCTATCTCTGTAACCCCCCTACACCCCCTCCTGTGTCTGTAACCCCCCTACTCCCCCTCCCTATCTCTGTAACCCCCTACACCCCCTCCCTGTCACTGTAACCCCCTACACCCCCCTCCCTATCTCTGTATCCCCCCTACACCCCCCTCCCTATCTCTGTTACCCCCCTCCACCCCCTCCCTATCTCTGTAACCCCCCCTGCACCCCCTCCCTATCCCTGTAACACCCTACACCCCCTCCCTATCCCTGTAACCCCCCTCCACCCCCTCCCTATCCCTGTAACCCCCCTCCACCCCCTCCCTATCCCTGTAACCCCCCTCCACCCCCTCCCTATCTCTGTAACCCCCCTGCAACCCCCTCCCTATCCCTGTAACCCCCTACACCCCCTCCCTATCTCTGTAACCCCCTACACCCCCTCCCTATCTCTGTATCCCCCCTACACCCCCTCCCTATCTCTGTAACCCCCCCTGCAACCCCTCCCTATCCCTGTAACCCCCTACACCCCCTCCCTGTCTCTGTAACCCCCTACAACCCCCTCCCTATCTCTGTATCCCCCCTACACCCCCTCCCTATCTCTGTAACCCCCTACACCCCCTCCCTATCTCTGTAACCCCCTACACCCCCTCCCTATCTCTGTAACCCCCCTACTCCCCCTCCCTATCTCTGTAACCCCCTACACCCCCCTCCCTGTCTCTGTAACCCCCTACACCCCCTCCCTATCTCTGTAACCCCCCAACACTCTCTCCCTATCTCTGTAACCCCCCTACACCCCCTCCCTGTGTCTGGAACCACCCTACACCCCCTCCCTATCTCTGTAACCCCCCAACACTCTCTCCCTATCTCTGTATCCCCCTACACCCCCCTCCCTGTCTCTGTATCCCCCTACACCCCCTCCCTGTCACTGTAACCTCCCCCTACACACCCTCCCTATCTCTGTATCCCCCTACACCCCCCTCCCTATCCCTGTAACCCCCCTACACCCCCTCCCTATCCCTGTAACCCCCAACACCCCCTCCCTGTCTCTGTAACCCCCTACACCCCCTCCCTGCCCCTGTAACCCCCTACACCCCCTCCCTGTCTCTGTAACCCCCTACACCCCCTCCCTGCCCCTGTAACCCCCTACACCCCCTCCCTGTCTCTGTAACCCCCTACACCCCCTCCCTGCCCCTGTAACCCCCTACACCCCCTCCCTGTCCCTGTAACCCCCTACACCCCCTCCCTATCTCTGTAACACCCTACACCCCCTCCCTATCTCTGTAACCCCCTCCCTATCTCTGTAACCCCCCTACACCCCCTCCCTATCCCTGTAACCCCCCTACACCCCCTCCCTATCTCTGTAACACCCTACACCCCCTCCCTATCTCTGTAACCCCCTCCCTATCCCTGTAACCCCCCTACACCCCCTCCCTGTCTCTGTAACCACCTACACCCCCCTCCCTATCTCTGTAACCCCCCTACACCCCCTCCCTGTGTCTGTAACCCCCCTATACCCCCTCCCTGTGTCTGTAACCCCCCTACACCCTCCCTATCTCTGTAACCCCCTACACCCCCTCCCTGTCTCTGTAACCCCCTACTCCCCCTCCCTATCTCTGTAACCCCCCTACACCCCCTCCCTGTCTCTGTAAGCCCCCTACACCCCCCCCCTGTCTCTGTAACCCAATACTCCCCCTCCCTGTCTCTGTAACACCCTACACCCCCTCCCTATCTCTGTAACCCCCTCCCTGTCTCTGTAACCCCCCTCCACCCCCCTCCCTGTCTCTGTAACCCCCTACTCCCCCTCCCTATCTCTGTAACCCCCCTACACCCCCTCCCTGTCTCTGTAACCCCCTACACCCCCTCCCTGTCTCTGTAACCCCCCTACACCCCCTCCCTGTCTCTGTAACCCCCTACACCCCCTCCCTGTCTCTGTAAACCCCTTCCTGTCTCTGTCACCCCCTCCCTGTCTCTGTAACCCCCCTCCACCCCCCTCCCTGTCTCTGTAACCCCCTACACCCCCTCCCTGTCTCTGTAACCCCCCTACACCCCCTCCCTGTCTCTGTAACCCCCTACACCCCCTCCCTGTCTCCGTAACCCCCTCCCTGTCTCTGTAACCCCCCTCCACCCCACTCCCTGTCTCTTTAACCCCCTACACCCCCTCCCTGTCTCTGTATCCCCCCTACACCCCCTCCCTGTCTCTGTATCCCCCCTACACCCCCTCCCTGTCTCTGTATCCCCCCTACACCCCCTCCCTGTCTCTGTAACCCCCTACACCCCCTCCCTGTCTCTGTAACCCCCCTACACCCCCTCCCTATCTCTGGAAACCCCTACACCACCTCCCTGTCTCTGTAACCCCCCTACACCCCCTCCCTGTCCCTGTAACCCCCTACACCCCCCTCCCTGTCTCTGTAACCCCCTACACCCCCTCCCTATCTCTGTAACCCCCTCCCTGTCTCTGTAACCCCCCTCCACCCCCCTCCCTGTCTCTGTAACCCCCTACACCCCCTCCCTGTCTCTGTAAACCCCTACACCCCCTCCCTGTCTCTGTAACCCCCCAACACCCCCTCCCTGTCTCTGTAACCCCCTACACCCCCTCCCTGTCTCTGTATCCCCCTACACCCCCTCCCTATCTCTGTAACCCCCTACACCCCCTCCCTATCTCTGTAACCCCCTACTCCCCCTCCCTGTCTCTGTAACCCCCTACACCCCCTCCCTATCTCTGTAACCCCCCTACACCCCCTCCCTGTCTCTGTAACCCCCTACACCCCCTCCCTGTCTCTGTAACCCCCCTCCACCCCCTCCCTGTCACTGTAACCCCCAACACACCCTCCATATCTCTGTAACCCCCTACACCCCCTCCCTGTCTCTGTAACCCCCCTACACCCCCTCCCTGTCTCTGTAACCCCCTACACCCCCTCCCTGTCTCTGTAACCCCCTACACCCCCTCCCTGTCTCTGTAACCCTCCTACACACCCTCCCTGTCTCTGTAACCCCCCTACACCCCCTCCCTGTCTCTGTAACCCCCTACACCCCCTCCCTGTCTCCGTAACCCCCCTACACCAACTCCCTGTCTCTGTAACCCCCTACACCCCCTCCCTGTCTCTGTAACCCCCCTACACCCCCTCCCTGTCTCTGTAACCCCCCTCCACCCCCCTCCCTGTCTCTGTAACCCCCTACACCCCCTCCCTGTCTCTGTAACCCCCCTACACCCCCTCCCTGTCTCTGTAACCCCCTACACCCCCTCCCTATCTCTGTAACCCCCTACACCCCCTCCCTGTCTCTGTAACCCCCCTACACCACCTCCCTGTCCCTGTAACCCCCTACACCCCCCTCCCTGTCTCTGTAACCCCCTACACCCCCTCCCTATCTCTGTAACCCCCTACACCCCCTCCCTGTCTCTGTAACCCCCCTACACCAACTCCCTGTCTCTGTAACCCCCTACACCCCCTCCCTGTCTCTGTAACCCCCCTACACCCCCTCCCTGTCTCTGTAACCCCCTACACCCCCTCCCTGTCTCTGTAACCCCCCTACACCCCCTCCCTATCTCTTTAACCCCCTACACCCCCTCCCTATCTCTGTAACCCCCCTACACCCCCTCCCTATGTCTGTAACCCCACTACTCCCCCTCCCTGTCTCTTTAACCCCCTACACCCCCTCCCTATCTCTGTAACCCCCCTACACCCCCTCCCTGTCTCCGTAACACCCCTACACCCCCTCCCTATCTCTGTAACCCCCCTACACCCCCTCCCTGTGTCTGTAACCCCCCTACACCCTCCCTGTCTCTGTAACCCCCCTACACCCCCTCCCTGTCTCTGTAACCCCCTACACCCCCTCCCTGTCTCTGTAACCCCCCTACACCCCCTCCCTATCTCTGTAACCCCCCTACACCCCCTCCCTGTCTCTTTAACCCCCTACACCCCCTCCCTATCTCTGTAAACCCCCTACACCCCCTCCCTGTCTCCGTAACCCCCCTACACCCCCCCCCAAGTCTCTGTAACCCCCTACACGCCCTCCCTATCCCTGTAACCCCCTACACCCCCTCCCTGTCTCTGTAACCCCCTACACCCCCTCCCTATCTCTGTAACCCCCCTACACCCCCTTCCTGTCTCTGTAACCCCCCTACACCCCCTCCCTATCTCTGTAACCCCCCTACACACCCTCCCTATCTCTGTAACCCACCTACACCCCCTCCCTATCTCTGTGACCCCCCTACACCCCCTCCCTGCCTCTGTAACTGCCCTACACCCCCACCCTATCTCTGTAACCCCCCTACACCCCCCCCCAAGTCTCTGTAACCCCCTACACGCCCTCCCTATCCCTGTAACCCCCCTACACCCCCTCCCTGTCTCCGTAACACCCCTACACCCCCTCCCTATCTCTGTAACCCCCCTACACCCCCTCCCTGTGTCTGTAACCCCCCTACACCCTCCCTGTCTCTGTAACCCCCCTACACCCCCTCCCTGTCTCTGTAACCCCCTACACCCCCTCCCTGTCTCTGTAACCCCCCTACACCCCCTCCCTGTCTCTGTAAACCCCCTACACCCCCTCCCTGTCTCTGTAACCCCCCTACACACCCTCCCTGTCTCTGTAACACGCCAACACCCCCTCCCTATCTCTGTAACCCCCCTACACCCCCTCCCTGTCTCTTTAACCCCCTCACCCCCTCCCTATCTCTGTAACCCCCCTACACCCCCTCCCTATCTCTGTAACCCCCCTACACCCCCTCCCTGTCTCCGTAACACCCCTACACCCCCTCCCTATCTCTGTAACCCCCCTACACCCCCTCCCTGTGTCTGTAACCCCCCTACACCCTCCCTGTCTCTGTAACCCCCCTACACCCCCTCCCTGTCTCTGTAACCCCCCTACACCCCCTCCCTGTCTCTGTAACCCCCTACACCCCCTCCCTGTCTCTGTAACCCCCCTACACCCCCTCCCTGTCTCTGTAAACCCCCTACACCCCCTCCCTATCTCTGTAAACCCCCTACACCCCCTCCCTGTCTCTGTAAACCCCCTACACCCCCTCCCTGTCTCTGTAAACCCCCTACACCCCCTCCCTATCTCTGTAAACCCCCTACACCCCCTCCCTGTCTCTGTAACCTCCCTACACCCCCTCCCTGTCTCTTTAACCCCCTACACCCCCTCCCTATCTCTGTAACCCCACTACTCCCCCTCCCTGTCTCTGTAACACGCCAACACCCCCTCGCTATCTCTGTAACCCCCTACACCCCCGCCCTATCTCTGTAACCCCCCTACACCCCCTCCCTATCTCTGTAACCCCCCTACACCCCCTCCCTGTCCCTGTAACCCCCCTACACCCCCTCCCTGTCTCTGTAACCCCACTACTCCCCCTCCCTGTCTCTTTAACCCCCTACACCCCCTCCCTATCTCTGTAACCCCACTACTCCCCCTCCCTGTCTCTTTAACCCCCTACACCCCCTCCCTATCTCTGTAACCCCCTACACCCCCTCCCTGTCTCTGTAACCCCTACACCCCCTCCCTGTCTCTGTAACCCCCCTACACCCCCTCCCTGTCTCTGTAACCCCCTACACCCCCTCCCTGTCTCTGTAACCCCCCTACACACCCTCCCTGTCTCTTTAACCCCCTACACCCCCTCCCTATCTCTGTAATCCCCCTACACCCCCTCCCTGTCTCTTTAACCCCCTACACCCCCTCCCTATCTCTGTAACCCCCCTACACCCCCTCCCTATCTCTGTAACCCCACTACTCCCCCTCCCTGTCTCTTTAACCCCCTACACCACCTCCCTATCTCTGTAACCCCCCTACACCCCCTCCCTATCTCTGTAACCCCACTACTCCCCCTCCCTGTCTCTGTAACACGCCAACACCCCCTCCCTATCTCTGTAACCCCCCTACACCCCCTCCCTATCTCTGTAACCCCCCTACACCCCCTCCCTGTCCCTGTAACCCCCCTACACCCCCTCCCTGTCTCTGTAACCCCACTACTCCCCCTCCCTGTCTCTTTAACCCCCTACACCCCCTCCCTATCTCTGTAACCCCACTACTCCCCCTCCCTGTCTCTTTAACCCCCTACACCCCCTCCCTATCTCTGTAACCCCCTACACCCCCTCCCTGTCTCTGTAACTCCCCTCCACCCCCTCCCTGTCTCTGTAACCCCCCTACACCCCCTCCCTATCTCTGTAACCCCACTACTCCCCCTCCCTGTCTCTTTAACCCCCTACACCCCCTCCCTATCTCTGTAACCCCCTACACCCCCTCCCTGTCTCTGTAACCCCTACACCCCCTCCCTGTCTCTGTAACCCCCCTATACCCCCTCCCTGTCTCTGTAACCCCCTACACCCCCTCCCTGTCTCTGTAACCCCCTACACACCCTCCCTGTCTCTGTAATCCCCCTACACCCCCTCCCTGTCTCTTTAACCCCCTACACCCCCTCCCTATCTCTGTAACCCCCCTACACCCCCTCCCTATCTCTGTAACCCCACTACTCCCCCTCCCTGTCTCTTTAACCCCCTACACCACCTCCCTATCTCTGTAACCCCCCTACACCCCCTCCCTATCTCTGTAACCCCACTACTCCCCCTCCCTGTCTCTGTAACCCCACTACTCCCCCTCCCTGTCTCTGTAACCCCACTACACCCCCTCCCTATCTCTGTAACCCCCTACACCCCCTCCCTATCTCTGTAACCCCCCTACACCCCCTCCCTGTCTCTGTAACCCCCTACACCCCCTCCCTGTCTCTGTAACCCCCCTACACCCCCTCCCTGTCTCTGTAACCCCCTACACCCCCTCCCTATCTCTGTAACCCCCTACACCCCCTCCCTATCTCTGTAACCCCCCTACACCCCCTCCCTGTCTCTGTAACCCCCTACACCCCCTCCCTATCTCTGTAACCCCCTACACCCCCTCCCTATCTCTCTAACCCCCTACACCCCCTCCCTATCTCTCTAACCCCCTACACCCCCTCCCTATCTCTGTAACCCCCCTACACCCCCTCCCTGTCTCTGTAACCCCCCTACACCCCCTCCCTGTCTCTGTAACCCCCTCCCTGTCTCTGTAACCCCCTACACCCCCTCCCTGTCTCTGTAACCCCCCTCCACCACCTCCCTGTCTCTGTAACCCCCTACAGCCCCTCCCTGTCTCTGTAACTCCCCTCCACCCCCTCCCTGTCTCTGTAACCCCCCTACACCCCCTCCCTGTCTCTGTAACCCCCTACTCCCCCTCCCTGTCTCTGTAACCCCCCTACTCCCCCTCCCTGTCTCTGTCACCCCCCAACACACCCTCCCTGTCTCTGTAACCCCCTACACCCCCTCCCTATCTCTGTAACCCCCCTACACCCCCTCCCTGTCTCTGTAACCCCCCTACACACCCTCCCTGTCTCTGTAACCCCCCTACACCCCCTCCCTGTCTCTGTAACCCCCCTACACCCCCTCCCTATCTCTGTAACCCCCCTACACACCCTCCCTGTCTCTGTAACACGCCAACACCCCCTCCCTATCTCTGTAACCCCCTACACCCCCTCCCTATCTCTGTAACCCCCCTACACCCCCTCCCTATCTCTGTAACCCCACTACTCCCCGTCCCTGTCTCTTTAACCCCCTACATCCCCTCCCTATCTCTGTAACCCCCCTACACCCCCTCCCTATCTCTGTAACCCCACTACTCCCCCTCCCTGTCTCTTTAACCCCCTACACCCCCTCCCTGTCTCTGTAACCCCACTACTCCCCCTCCCTGTCTCTTTAACCCCCTACACCCCCTCCCTATCTCTGTAACCCCCTACACCCCCTCCCTGTCTCTGTAACTCCCCTCCACCCCCTCCCTGTCTCTGTAACCCCCTACACCCCCTCCCTGTCTCTGTAACCCCCCTACACCCCCTCCCGATCTCTGTAACCCCCCTACACACCCTCCCTGTCTCTGTAACCCCACTACTCCCCCTCCCTATCTCTGTAACCCCCTACACCCCCTCCCTGTCTCTGTAACCCCCTACACCCCCTCCCTGTCTCTGTCACCCCCTACACCCCCTCCCTATCTCTGTAACCTCCCTACACCCCCTCCCTGTCTCTGTAACCCCCCTCCACCCCCTCCCTGTCTCTGTAACCCCCTACACCCCCTCCCTGTCTCTGTAACCCCACTACTCCCCCTCCCTGTCTCTGTAACCCCCTACACCCCCTCCCTGTCTCTGTCACCCCCTACACCCCCTCCCTATCTCTGTAACCCCCTCCCTGTCTCTGTAACCCCCCTACACCCCCTCCCTGTCTCTGTAACCCCCTACACCCCCTCCCTGTCTCTCTAACCCCCCTACTCCCCCTCCCTGTCTCTCTAACCCCCTACTCCCCCCTCCCTATCTCTGTAACCCCCCTCCACCCCCTCCCTGTCTTTCTAACCCCCCTACACCCCCTCCCTATCTCTGTAACCCCCTCCCTGTCTCTGTAACCCCCCTACACCCCCTCCCTGTCTCTGTAACCCCCCTCCACCCCCTCCCTGTCTTTCTAACCCCCCTACACCCCCTCCCTGTCTCTGTAACCCCCTACACCCCCCTCCCTGTCTCTGTAACCCCCCTACACCCCCTCCCTATCTCTGTCACCCCCTACACCCCCTCCCTATCTCTGTAACCTCCCTACACCCCCTCCCTGTCTCTGTAACCCCCCTCCACCCCCTCCCGGTCTCTGTATCCCCCTACACCCCCTCCCTGTCTCTGTAACCCCCTACACCCCCTCCCTATCTCTGTAACCCCCCTACACCCCCTCCCTGTCTCTGTAACCCCCCTACACCCTCCCTGTCTCTGTAACCCCCCTACACCCCCTCCCGATCTCTGTAACCCCCCTACACACCCTCCCTGTCTCTGTAACCCCACTACTCCCCCTCCCTATCTCTGTAACCCCCTACACCCCCTCCCTGTCTCTGTAACCCCCCTACACCCCCTCCCGATCTCTGTAACCCCCCTACACACCCTCCCTGTCTCTGTAACCCCACTACTCCCCCTCCCTGTCTCTGTAACCCCCTACACCCCCTCCCTATCTCTGTAACCTCCCTACACCCCCTCCCTGTCCCAGTAACCCCCTACACCCCCTCCCTATCTCTGTAACCTCCCTACACCCCCTCCCTGTCCCAGTAACCCCCTACACCCCCTCCCTGTCTCTGTCACCCCCTACACCCCCTCCCTATCTCTGTAACCTCCCTACACCCCCTCCCTGTCTCTGTAACCTCCCTACACCCCCTCCCTGTCTCTGTAACCTCCCTACACCCCCTCCCTGTCTCTGTAACTCCCCTACACCCCCTCCCTGTCTCTGTAACCCCCTACACCCCCTCCCTGTCACTGTAACCCCCTCCATGTCTCTGTAACCCCCCTACACCCCCTCCCTATCCCTGTAACCCCCGACACCCCCTCCCTGTCTCTGTAACCCCCTACACCCCCTCCCTGTCTCTGTAACCCCCCTACACCCCCTCCCTATCCCTGTAACCCCCGACACCCCCTCCCTATCTCTGTGACCCCCCTCCACCCCCTCCCTATCTCTGTAACCCCCCTACACCCTCTCCCTGTGTCTGTAACCCCCCTACACCCCCTCCCTATCTCTGTAACCCCCCTACACCCCCTCCCTGTGTCTGTAACCCCCCTACACCCCCTCCCTATCTCTGTAACCCCCTACACCCCCCTCCCTGTCTCTGTAACCCCCTACACCCCCTCCCTATCCCTGTAACCCCCTACACCCCCTCCCTATCTCTGTAACCCCCCTACACCCCCTCCCTATCTCTGTAACCCCCCTACACCCCCTCCCTGTCTCTGTAACCCCCTACACCCCCTCCCTGTCTCTGTAACCCCCTACACCCCCTCCCTGTCTCTGTAACCTCCCTACACCCCCTCCCTATCCCTGTAACCCCCCTACACCCCCTCCCTATCTCTGTAACCCCCTACACCCCCTCCCTGTCCCTGTAACCCCCTACACCCCCTCCCTGTCTCTGTAACCCCCTACACCCCCTCCCTGTCCCTGTAACCCCCCTACACCCCCTCCCTATCCCTGTAACCCCCCTACACCCCCTCCCTGTCTCTGTAACCCCCTACACCCCCTCCCTGTCTCTGTAACCCCCCTACACCCCCTCCCTGTCTCTGTAACCCCCTACACCCCCTCCCTGTCCCTGTAACCCCCTACACCCCCTCCCTGTCTCTGTAACCCCCTACACCCCCTCCCTGTCTCTGTAACCCCCCTACACCCCCTCCCTGTCCCTGTAACCCCCTACACCCCCTCCCTATCTCTGTAACCCCCTACACCACCTCCCTATCTCTGTAACCCCCTACACCCCCTCCCTATCTCTGTAACCCCCCTACACCCCCTCCCTGTCTCTGTAACTCCCCTCCACCCTCTCCCTCTCTCTGTAACCCCCCACACCCCCTCCCTGTCTCTGTAACTCCCCTCCACCCTCTCCCTGTCTCTGTAACCCCCCTACACCCCCTCCCTGTCTCTGTAACCCCCCTACACCCCCTCCCTATCTCTGTAACCCCCCTACACCCCCTCCCTGTCTCTGTAACCCCCTACACCCCCTCCCTGTCTCTGTAACCCCCTACACCCCCCTCCCTGTCTCTGTAATCCCCCTACACCCCCTCCCTATCTCTGTAACCCCCTACACCCCCTCCCTGTGTCTGTAACCCCCCTACACCCTCCCTATCTCTGTAACCCCCCTACACCCCCTCCCTATCTCTGTAACCCCCTACACCCCCTCCCTGTGTCTGTAACCCCCCTACACCCCCTCCCTATCTCTGTAACCCCCTACACCCCCTCCCTGTGTCTGTAACCCCCCTACACCCCCTCCCTATCTCTGTAACCCCCCTACACCCCCTCCCTGTCTCTGTAACCTCCCTACACCCCCTCCCTATCTCTGTAACCCCCCTACACCCCCTCCCTATCTCTGTAACCCCCCTACACCCCCTCCCTATCTCTGTAACCCCCCTACACCCCCTCCCTATCCCTGTAACCTCCCTACACCCCCTCCCTGTCTCTGTAACCTCCCTACACCCCCTCCCTATCCCTGTAACCGCCCTACACCCCCTCCCTATCTCTGTAACCCCCTACACCCCCTCCCTGTCTCTGTAACCCCCCTACACCCCCTCCCTGTCTCTGTAACTCCCCTCCACCCTCTCCCTCACTCTGTAACCCCCCACACCCCCTCCCTGTCTCTGTAACCCCCCTACACCCCCTCCCTGTCTCTGTAACCCCCCTACACCCCCTCCCTATCTCTGTAACCCCCCTACACCCCCTCCCTGTCTCTGTAACCCCCTACACCCCCTCCCTGTCTCTGTAACCCCCTACACCCCCTCCCTGTCTCTGTAACCCCCTACACCCCCACCCTGTCTCTGTAACCCCCTACACCCCCTCCCTGTCTCTGTAACCCCCCTACACCCCCTCCCTGTGTCTGTAACCCCCCTACACCCCCTCCCTATCTCTGTAACCCCCCTACACCCCCTCCCTATCCCTGTAACCCCCCTACACCCCCTCCCTATCTCTGTAACCCCCCTAGACCCTCTCCCTATCTCTGTAACCCCCTACACCCCCTCCCTGTCTCTGTCACCCCCTACACCCCCTCCCTGTCTCTGTAACCCCCTACACCCCCTGCCTGTCTCTGTAACCCCCTACACCCCCTCCCTGTGTCTGTAACCCCCCTACACCCCCTCCCTATCTCTGTAACCCCCCTACACCCCCTCCCTATCTCTGTAACCCCCTACACCCCCTCCCTGTCTCTGTAACCCCCCTACACCCTCTCCCTATCTCTGTAACCCCCCTACACCCCCCTCCCTGTCTCTGTAACCCCCTCCACCCCCTCCCTGTCTCTGTAACCCCCCTCCACCCCCTCACTGTCTCTGTAACCCCCCTACACCCCCTCCCTATCTCTGTAACCCCCCTACACCCCCTCCCTGTGTCTGTAACCCCCCTACACCGTCCCTATCTCTGTAACCCCCCTACACCCCCTCCCTATCTCTGTAACCCCCTACACCCCCTCCCTGTGTCTGTAACCCCCCTACACCCCCTCCCTATCTCTGTAACCCCCCTACACCCTCTCCCTGTCTCTGTAACCCCCTACACCCCCTCCCTGTCTCTGTAACCCCCTACACCCCCTCCCTATCTCTGTAACCCCCCTACACCCCCTCCCTGTCTCTGTAACCCCCCTACACCCTCTCCCTATCTCTGTAACCCCCCTACACCCCCTCCCTATCTCTGTAACCCCCCTACACCCCCTCCCTATCTCTGTAACCCCCTACACCCCCTCCCTGTCTCTGTAACCTCCCTACACCCCCTCCCTATCCCTGTAACCCCCCTACACCCCCTCCCTGTCTCTGTAACCCCCCTACACCCCCTCCCTGTCTCTGTCACCCCCCTACACCCCCTCCCTGTCTCTGTAACCCCCCTCCACCCTCTCCCTCTCTCTGTAACACCCCTACACCCCCTCCCTGTCTCTGTAACCCCCCTCCACCCCCTCCCTGTCTCTGTAACCCCCTACACCCCCTCCCTGTCCCTGTAACCCCCTACACCCCCTCCCTATCTCTGTAACCCCCTACACCCCCTCCCTATCTCTGTAACCCCCTACACCCCCTCCCTATCTCTGTAACCCCCTACACCCCCCTCCCTGTCTCTGTAACCCCCCTACACCCCCTCCCTGTCTCTGTAACCCCCCTACACCCCCTCCCTATCTCTGTAACCCCCCTACACCCCCTCCCTATCTCTGTAACCCCCCTACACCCCCCTCCCTGTCTCTGTAACCCCCTACACCCCCTCCCTGTCTCTGTCACCCCCCTCCACCCCCTCACTGTCTCTGTAACCCCCCTACACCCCCTCCCTGTGTCTGTAACCCCCCTACACCCTCCCTATCTCTGTAACCCCCCTACACCCTCTCCCTATCTCTGTAACCCCCCTCCACCCTCTCCCTCTCTCTGTAACCCCCCTCCACCCCCTCCCTTTCTCTGTAACCCCCCTCCACCCCCTCCCTGTCCCTGTAACCCCCCTACACCCCCTCCCTGTCCCTGTAACCCCCTACACCCCCTCCCTATCTCTGTAACCCCCTACACCCCCTCCCTATCTCTTTAACCCCCTACACCCCCTCCCTGTCTCTGTATCCCCCCTACACCCCCTCCCTGTCTCTGTAACCCCCTACACCCCCTCCCTGTCCCTGTAACCCCCTACTCCCTGTAACCCCCTACACCCCCTCCGTATCTCTGTAACCCCCTACACCCCCTCCCTATCTCTGTAACCCCCTACACCCCCCTCCCTGTCTCTGTAACCCCCCTACACCCCCTCCCTGTCTCTGTAACCCCCCTACACCCCCTCCCTATCTCTTTTACCCCCCCTACACCCCCTCCCTGTCTCTGTAACCCCCTACACCCCCTCCCTGTCTCTGTAACCCCCCTACACCCTCTCCCTGTCCCTGTAACCCCCTACACCCCCTCCCTGTCTCTGTAACCCCCCTACACCCTCTCCCTGTCCCTGTAACCCCCTACACCCCCTCCCTATCTCTGTAACCCCCTACACCCCCTCCCTGTCTCTGTAACCCCCCTACACCCCCTCCCTATCTCTGTGACCCCCCTACACCCCCTCCCTATCTCTGTAACCCCCCTACACCCCCTCCCTGTCTCTGTAACCCCCCTACACCCCCTCCCTGTCTGTAACCCCCTACACCCCCTCCCTGTCTCTGTAACCCCCCTACACACCCTCCCTGTGTCTGTAACCCCCCTACACCCCCTCCCTATCTCTGTAACCCCCCTCCACCCCCTCCCTATCTCTGTAACCCCCCTCCACCCCCTCCCTCTCTCTGTATCCCCCCTACACCCCCCTCCCTATCTCTGTAACCCCCTACACCCCCTCCCTGTGTCTGTAACCCCCCTACACCCTCCCTGTGTCTGTAAACCCCCTACACCCCCTCCCTATCTCTGTAACCCCCCTCCACCCCCTCCCTGTGTCTGTAACCCCCCTACACCCCCTCCCTCTCTCTGTAACCCCCGACACCCCCTCCCTGTCTCTGTAACCCCCTACACCCCCTCCCTGTCTCTGTAACCCCCTACACCCCCTCCCTGTCTCTGTAACCCCCCTACACCCCCTCCCTGTCCCTGTAACCCCCCTACACCCTCCCTGTGTCTGTAAACCCCCTACACCCCCTCCCTATCTCTGTAACCCCCCTCCACCCCCTCCCTGTGTCTGTAACCCCCCTACACCCCCTCCCTATCTCTGTAACCCCCTACACCCCCTCCCTGTCTCTGTAACCCCCTACACCCCCTCCCTGTCTCTGTATCCCCCTACACCCCCTCCCTGTCTCTGTAACCCCCTACACCCCCTCCCTGTCTCTGTATCCCCCTACACCCCCTCCCTGTCTCTGTAACCCCCTACACCCCCTCCCTGTCTCTGTATCCCCCTACACCCCCTCCTTGTCTCTGTAACCCCCCTACACCCCCTCCCTGTCTCTGTAACCCCCTACACCCCCTCCCTGTCTCTGTATCCCCCTACACCCCCCTCCCTATCTCTGTAACCCCCTACACCCCCCTCCCTATCTCTGTAACCCCCTACACCCCCTCCCTGTGTCTGTAACCCCCCTACACCCTCCCTATCTCTGTAACCCCCCTACACCCCCTCCCTATCTCTGTAACCCCCTACACCCCCTCCCTGTCTCTGTAACCCCCTACACCCCCTCCCTGTCTCTGTAACCCCCTACACCCCCTCCCTGTCTCTGTATCCCCCTACACCCCCCTCCCTATCTCTGTAACCCCCTACACCCCCTCCCTGTGTATGTAACCCCCCTACACCCTCCCTATCTCTGTAACCCCCCTACACCCTCCCTATCTCTGTAACCCCCCGACACCCTCTCCCTGTCTCTGTAACCCCCCTACACCCCCTCCCTGTCTCTGTAACCCCCTACACCCCCTCCCTATCTCTGTAACCCCCCTACACCCCCTCCCTGTGTCTGTAACCCCCCTACACCCCCTCCCTATCTCTGTAACCCCCTACACCCCCTCCCTATCTCTGTAACCCCCTACACCCCCCTCCCTGTCTCTGTAACCCCCTACACCCCCCTCCCTGTCTCTGTATCCCCCTACACCCCCCTCCCTATCTCTGTAACCGCCTACACCCCCCTCCCTATCTCTGTAACCCCCTACACCCCCTCCCTGTGTCTGTAACCCCCCTACACCCCCTCCCTGTCTCTGTAACCCCCTACACCCCCTCCCTATCTCTGTAACCCCCCTACACCCCCTCCCTATCCCTGTAACCCCCTACACCCCCTCCCTGTCTCTGTAACCCCCCTACACCCCCTCCCTGTCTCTGTAACCCCCCTACACCCCCTCCCTATCTCTGTAACCCCCTACACCCCCTCCCTGTGTCTGTAACCCCCTACACCCCCTCCCTGTCTCTGTAACCCCCCTACACCCCCTCCCTGTCTCTGTAACCCCCCTACACCCCCTCCCTGTCTCTGTAACCCCCCTACACCCCCTCCCTATCTCTGTAACCCCCTACACCCCCTCCCTATCTCTGTAACCCCCCTACACCCTCTCCCTATCTCTGTAACCCCCCTACACCCCCTCCCTGTGTCTGTAACCCCCCTACACCCCCTCCCTGTCTCTGTAACCCCCCTACACCCCCTCCCTGTCTCTGTAACCCCCCTACACCCACTCCCTGTCTCTGTAACCCCCCTGCACCCCCTCCCTATCTCTTTAACCCCCTACACCCCCTCCCTGTCTCTGTAACCCCCTACACCCCCTCCCTGTCTCTGTAACCCCCCTACACACCCTCCCTGTCTCTGTAACCCCCCTACACACCCTCCCTGTCTCTGTAACCCCCTACACACCCTCCCTGTCTCTGTAACCCCCTTACACACCCTCCCTGTCTCTGTAACCCCCTACACCCCCTCCCTATCTCTGTAACCCCCTACACCCCCCTCCCTATCTCTGTAACCCCCCTACACCCCCTCCCTACCTCTGTAACCCCCCTACACCCCCTCCCTACCTCTTTAACCCCCTACACCCCCTCCCTGTCTCTGTAACCCCCTACACCCCCTCCCTGTCTCTGTAACCCCCTACACACCCTCCCTGTCTCTGTAACCCCCGACACACCCTCCCTGTCTCTGTAACCCCCTACACACCCTCCCTGTCTCTGTAACCCCCTACACACCCTCCCTGTCTCTGTAACCCCCCTACACCCCCTCCCTGTCTCTGTAACCCCCCTCCACCCCCTCCCTGTCTCTGTAACCCCCCTCCACCCCCTCCCTGTCTCTGTAACCCCCTACACCCCCTCCCTGTCTCTGTAACCCCCTACTCCCCCTCCCTGTCTCTGTCACCCCCTACACCCCCTCCCTATCTCTGTCACCCCCTACACCCCCTCCCTATCTCTGTAACCCCCTACACCCCCTCCCTATCTCTGTAACCCCCTACACCCCCTCCCTATCTCTGTAACCTCCCTACACCACCTCCCTGTCTCTGTAACCCCCCAACACACCCTCCCGGTCTCTGTATCCCCCTACACCCCCTCCCTGTCTCTGTAACCCCCTACACCCCCTCCCTGTCTCTGTAACCCCCCCTACACCCCCTCCCTGTCTCTGTAACCCCCCTACACCCCCTCCCTGTCTCTGTAACCCCCTAAACCCCCTCCCTGTCTCTGTCACCCCCTACACCCCCTCCCTATCTCTGTCACCCCCTACACCCCCTCCCTGTCTCTGTAACCCCCTACTCCCCCTCCCTGTCTCTGTAACCCCCTCCACCCCCTCCCTGTCTCTGTAACCCCCTAAACCCCCTCCCTGTCTCTGTCACCCCCTACACCCCCTCCCTGTCTCTGTAACCCCCTACTCCCCCTCCCTGTCTCTGTAACCCCCCTACACCCCCTCCCTGTCACTGTAACCCCCTCCCTGTCTCTGTAACCCCCCTACACCGCCTCCCTGTCACTGTAACCCCCTCCCTGTCTCTGTAACCCCCTACACCCCCTCCCTGTCTCTGTAACCCCCCTACACCCCCTCCCTGTCTCTGTAACCCCCCTACACCCCCTCCCTGTCTCTGTAACCCCCCTCCACCCCCTCCCTATCCCTGTAACCCCCCTACACCCCCTCCCTATCTCTGTAACCCCCCTACACCCCCTCCCTGTCCCTGTAACCCCCTACACCCCCTCCCTGTCTCTGTAACCCCCCTCCACCCCCTCCCTGTCCCTGTAGCCCCCCTACACCCCCTCCCTGTCTCTGTAACCCCCCTACACCCCCCTCCCTATCTCTGTAACCCCCCTCCACCCCCTCCCTGTCCCTGTAACCCCCTACACCCCCTCCCTGTCCCTGTAGCCCCCCTACACCCCCTCCCTGTCTCTGTAACCCCCCTACACCCCCCTCCCTATCTCTGTAACCCCCCTCCACCCCCTCCCTGTCCCTGTAACCCCCTACACCCCCTCCCTGTCTCTGTAACCCCCCTACACCCCCTCCCTGTCTCTGTAACCCCCCTACACCCCCTCCCTATCCCTGTAGCCCCCCTACACCCCCTCCCTGTCTCTGTAACCCCCCTACACCCCCCTCCCTATCCCTGTAACCCCCCTCCACCCCCTCCCTGTCCCTGTAACCCCCTACACCCCCTCCCTGTCTCTGTAACCCCCCTACACCCCCTCCCTGTCTCTGTAACCCCCCTACACCCCCTCCCTATCCCTGTAACCCCCCTACACCCCCTCCCTATCCCTGTAACCCCCCTACACACCCTCCCTATCCCTGTAACCCCCCTACACACCCTCCCTATCCCTGTAACCCCCCTACACCCCCTCCCTATCCCTGTAACCCCCCTATACCCCCTCCCTGTCCCTGTAACCCCCCTACACACCCTCCCTATCTCTGTGACCCCCTACACCCCCTCCCTATCCCTGTAACCCCCTACACCCCCTCCCTATCCCTGTAACCCCCCTACACCCCCTCCCTGTCTCTGTAACCCCCTACACCCCCTCCCTATCCCTGTAACCCCCTACACCCCCTCCCTATCCCTGTAACCCCCCTACACCCCCTCCCTATCCCTGTAACCCCCTACACCCCCTCCCTATCCCTGTAACCCCCCTACACCCCCTCCCTGTCTCTGTAACCCCCTACACCCCCTCCCTGTCTCTGTAACCCCCCGACACCCTCTCCCTGTCTCTGTAACCCCCCTACACCCCCTCCCTGTCTCTGTAACCCCCCTACACACCCTCCCTGTCTCTGTAACCCCCCTACACACCCTCCCTGTCTCTGTAACCCCCTACACCCCCTCCCTGTCTCTGTAACCCCCCTACACCCCCTCCCTATCTCTGTAACCCCCCTACACCCCCTCCCTGTCACTGTAACCCCCCTACACCCCCTCCCTGTCTCTGTAACCCCCCTACACCCCCTCCCTGTCACTGTAACCCCCCTACACCCCCTCCCTGTCACTGTAACCCCTCCCTGTCTCTGTAACCCCACTACACCCCCTCCCTGTCTCTGTAACCCCCTACACCCCCTCCCTGTCTCTGTCACCCCCTACACCCCCTCCCTGTCTCTGTAACCCCCTACACCCCCTCCCTGTCTCTGTAACCCCCTACACCCGCTCCCTGTCTCTGTAACCCCCTACGCCCCCTCGCTATCTCTGTAACCCCCTCCACCCCCTCCCTGTCTCTGTAACCCCCTACACCCCCTCCCTGTCTCTGTAACCCCCCTACACCCACTCCCTATCTCTGTAACCCCCCTACACCCCCTCCCTGTCACTGTAACCCCCCTACACCCCCTCCCTGTCTCTGTAACCCCCCTACACCCCCTCCCTGTCACTGTAACCCCCCTACACCCCCTCCCTGTCACTGTAACCCCTCCCTGTCTCTGTAACCCCACTACACCCCCTCCCTGTCTCTGTAACCCCCTACTCCCCCTCCCTGTCTCTGTAACCCCCTACTCCCCCTCCCTATCCCTGTAACCCCCCTACACCCCCTCCCTGTCACTGTAACCCCCTCCCTGTCTCTGTAACCCCCTACACCCCCTCCCTGTCTCTGTAACCCCCTACACCCCCTCCCTGTCTCTGTAACCCCCTACTCCCCCTCCCTGTCTCTGTAACCCCCTACACCCCCTCCCTATCTCTGTAACCCCCTACACCCCCTCCCTATCTCTGTAACCCCCTACACCCCCTCCCTATCTCTGTAACCCCCTACACCCCCTCCCTATCTCTGTAACCCCCTACACCCCCTCCCTATCTCTGTAACCCCCCTACACCCCCTCCCTGTGTCTGTAACCCCCCTACACCCTCCCTATCTCTGTAACCCCCCTACACCCTCTCCCTATCTCTGTAACCCCCCTACACCCCCTCCCTATCTCTGTAACCCCCCTACACCCCCTCCCTATCTCTGTAACCCCCCTACACCCCCTCCCTATCTCTGTAACCCCCCTACACCCCCTCCCTGTGTCTGTAACCCCCCTACACCCTCCCTATCTCTGTAACCCCCCTACACCCCCTCCCTATCTCTGTAACCCCCCTACACCCCCTCCCTGTGTCTGTAACCCCCCTACACCCTCCCTATCTCTGTAACCCCCCTACACCCTCTCCCTATCTCTGTAACCCCCCTACACCCCCTCCCTATCTCTGTAACCCCCTACACCCCCTCCCTGTCTCTGTAACCCCCTACACCCCCTCCCTGTCTCTGTCACCCCCCTACACCCCCTCCCTGTCTCTGTAACCCCCCTACACCCCCTCCCTGTCACTGTAACCCCCCTACACCCTCTCCCTGTCACTGTAACCCCCCTACACCCTCTCCCTGTCTCTGTAACCCCCCTCCACCCTCTCCCTGTCACCCCCCTCCACCCCCTCACTGTCTCTGTAACCCCCCTACACCCCCTCCCTATCTCTGTAACCCCCCTACACCCCCTCCCTATCTCTGTAACCCCCCTACACCCTCTCCCTATCTCTGTAACCCCCTTACACCCCCTCCCTGTCTCTGTAACCCCCCTACACCCCCTCCCTATCTCTGTAACCCCCTACACCCCCCTCCCTATCTCTGTAACCCCCTTACACCCCCTCCCTATCTCTGTAACCCCCTTACACCCCCTCCCTATCTCTGTAACCCCCCTACACCCTCTCCCTATCTCTGTATTCCCCCTACACCCCCCTCCCTGTCTCTGTAACCCCCGACACCCCCTCCCTATCTCTGTCACCCCCCTACACCCCCTCCCTGTCTCTGTAACCCCCCTCCACCCCCTCCCTATCTCTGTAACCCCCCTACACCCCCTCCCTATCTCTGTAACCCCCTACACACCCCCTCCCTATCTCTGTAACCCCCTACACCCCCTCCCTATCTCTGTAACCCCCTACACACCCTCCCTATCTCTGTAACCCCCCTACACCCCCCTCCCTATCTCTGTAACCCCCTACACCCCCTCCCTATCTCTGTAACCCCCCTACACCCTCTCCCTATCTCTGTAACCCCCTTACACTCTCTCCCTATCTCTGTAACCCCCTTACACCCCCTCCCTATCTCTGTAACCCCCCTACACCCCCTCCCTGTGTCTGTAACCCCCCTACACCCCCTCCCTGTCTCTGTAACCCCCTACACCCCCTCCCTATCTCTGTAACCCCCTACACCCCCTCCCTGTCTCTGTATCCCCCTACACCCCCCTCCCTGTCTCTGTAACCCCCCTACACCCCCTCCCTGTCTCTGTATCCCCCTACACCCCCCTCCCTGTCTCTGTATCCCCCTACACCCCCCTCCCTGTCTCTGTAACCCCCCTACACCCCCTCCCTGTCTCTGTAACCCCCTACACCCCCTCCCTGTCTCTGTAACCCCCTACACCCCCTCCCTGTCTCTGTAACCCCCTACACCCCCTCCCTATCTCTGTAACCCCCTACACCCCCTCCCTGTCTCTGTATCCCCCTACACCCCCCTCCCTGTCTCTGTAACCCCCTACACCCCCCTCCCTATCTCTGTAACCCCCTACACCCCCTCCCTGTGTATGTAACCCCCCTACACCCCCTCCCTGTCTCTGTAACCCCCCTACACCCCCTCCCTGTCTCTGTAACCCCCTACACCCCCCTCACTATCTCTGAAACCCCCTACACCCCCTCCCTGTGTATGTAACCCCCCTACACCCCCTCCCTGTCACTGTAACCCCCTACACCCCCTCCCTGTCTCTGTAACCCCCTACACCCCCCTCCCTATCTCTGTAACCCCCTACACCCCCTCCCTATCTCTGTAACCCCCCTACACCCCCTCCCTATCTCTGTAACCCCCTACACCCCCTCCCTATCTCTGTAACCCCCCTACACCCCCTCCTTGTCTCTGTAACCCCCTACACCCCCTCCCTATCTCTGTAACCCCCCTACACCCCCTCCCTATCTCTGTAACCCCCTACACCCCCTCCCTATCTCTGTAACCCCCTACACCCCCTCCCTATCTCTGTAACCCCCCTACACCCCCTCCCTATCTCTGTAACCCCCCTACACCCCCTCCCTATCTCGTTAACCCCCCTACACCCCCTCCCTGTCTCTGTAACCCCCTACACCCCCCTCCCTGTCACTGTAACCCCCCTACACCCTCTCCCTGTCACTGTAACCCCCCTACACCCTCTCCCTGTCTCTGTAACCCCCCTACACCCCCTCCCTGTCTCTGTAACCCCCCTACACTCCCTCCCTGTCTCTGTAACCCCCCTACACCCCCCTCCCTGTCTCTGTAACCCCCTACACCCCCCTCCCTGTCTCTGTAACCCCCCTACACCCTCTCCCTATCTCTGTAACCCCCCTACACCCCCTCCCTATCTCTGTAACCCCCTACACCCTCTCCCTGTCTCTGTAACCCCCCTACACCCCCTCCCTGTCACTGTAACCCCCCTACACCCCCTCCCTATCTCTGTAACCCCCCTACACCCCCTCCCTATCTCTGTAACCCCCCTACACCCCCTCCCTATCTCTGTAAACCCCTACACCCCCTCCCTATCTCTGTAACCCCCCTACACCCCCTCCCTGTGTCTGTAACCCCCCTACACCCCCTCCCTATCTCTGTAACCCCCCTACACCCCCTCCCTATCTCTGTAACCCCCTACACCCCCTCCCTATCTCTGTAACCCCCCTACACCCCCTCCCTATCTCTGTAACCCCCTACACCCCCTCCCTATCTCTGTATCCCCCCCTACACCCCCTCCCTGTCTCTGTAACCCCCTCCACCCCCTCCCTATCTCTGTAACCCCCCTACACCCCCTCCCTGTGTCTGTAACCCCCCTACACCCCCTCCCTATCTCTGTAACCCCCCTACACCCTCTCCCTATCTCTGTAACCCCCCTACACCCCCTCCCTATCTCTGTAACCCCCTACACCCCCTCCCTGTCTCTGTAACCCCCCTACACCGCCTCCCTGTCACTGTAACCCCCTCCCTGTCTCTGTAACCCCCTACACCCCCTCCCTGTGTCTGTAACCCCCCTACACCCCCTCCCTGTCTCTGTAACCCCCTACACCCCCTCCCTGTCTCTGTAACCCCCCTACACCCCCTCCCTGTCTCTGTAACCCCCTACACCCCCTCCCTGTCCCTGTAACCCCCTACACCCCCTCCCTGTCTCTGTAACCCCCCTACACCCCCTCCCTGTGTCTGTAACCCCCCTACACCCCCTCCCTGTCTCTGTAACCCCCCTACACCCCCCTCCCTATCTCTGTAACCCCCCTCCACCCCCTCCCTGTCCCTGTAACCCCCTACACCCCCTCCCTGTCTCTGTAACCCCCCTACACCCCCTCCCTGTCTCTGTAACCCCCCTACACACCCTCCCTGTCTCTGTAACCCCCCTACACCCCCTCCCTATCCCTGTAACCCCCCTACACCCCCTCCCTGTCTCTGTATCCCCCTACACCCCCTCCCTATCCCTGTAACCCCCTACACCCCCTCCCTATCCCTGTAACCCCCCTACACCCCCTCCCTGTCTCTGTAACCCCCTACACCCCCTCCCTGTCTCTGTAACCCCCCGACACCCTCTCCCTGTCTCTGTAACCCCCCTACACCCCCTCCCTGTCTCTGTAACCCCCCTACACACCCTCCCTATCTCTGTAACCCCCCTACACCCCCTCCCTGTCACTGTAACCCCCCTACACCCCCTCCCTATCTCTGTAACCCCCCTACACCCCCTCCCTGTCACTGTAACCCCCCTACACCCCCTCCCTGTCACTGTAACCCCCTCCCTGTCTCTGTAACCCCACTACACCCCCTCCCTGTCTCTGTAACCCCCTACACCCCCTCCCTGTCTCTGTCACCCCCTACACCCCCTCCCTGTCTCTGTAACCCCCTACACCCCCTCCCTGTCTCTGTAACCCCCTACACCCCCTCCCTGTCTCTGTAACCCCCTACACCCCCTCCCTGTCACTGTAACCCCCCTACACCCCCTCCCTGTCACTGTAACCCCCTCCCTGTCTCTGTAACCCCACTACACCCCCTCCCTGTCTCTGTAACCCCCTACACCCCCTCCCTGTCACTGTAACCCCCCTACACCCCCTCCCTGTCACTGTAACCCCCTCCCTGTCTCTGTAACCCCACTACACCCCCTCCCTGTCTCTGTAACCCCCTACACCCCCTCCCTGTCTCTGTCACCCCCTACACCCCCTCCCTGTCTCTGTAACCCCCTACACCCGCTCCCTGTCTCTGTAACCCCCTACGCCCCCTCGCTATCTCTGTAACCCCCTACACCCCCTCCCTGTCTCTGTAACCCCCTACTCCCCCTCCCTGTCTCTGTAACCCCCTACTCCCCCTCCCTGTCTCAGTAACCCCCCTACACCCCCTCCCTGTCTCTGTAACCCCCTACACCCCCTCCCTGTCTCTGTAACCCCCTCCCTGTCTCTGTAACCCCCCCTACACCCCCTCCCTGTCACTGTAACCCCCTCCCTGTCTCTGTAACCCCCTACACCCCCTCCCTGTCTCTGTAACCCCCTACACCCCCTCCCTGTCTCTGTAACCCCCTACTCCCCCTCCCTGTCTCTGTAACCCCCTACACCCCCTCCCTATCCCTGTAACCCCCCTACACCCCCTCCCTGTCTCTGTAACCCCCCTACACCCCCTCCCTATCCCTGTAACCCCCTACACCCCCTCCCTATCTCTGTAACCCCCCTACACCCCCTCCCTATCCCTGTAACCCCCCTACACCCCCTCCCTGTCTCTGTAACCCCCTACACCCCCTCCCTGTCTCTGTAACCTCCCTACACCCCCTCCCTATCCCTGTAACCCCCCTACACCCCCTCCCTGTCTCTGTAACCCCCCTACACCCCCTCCCTGTCTCTGTCACCCCCCTACACCCCCTCCTTGTCTCTGTCACCCCCCTACACCCCCTCTCTGTCCCTGTAACCCCCTACACCCCCTCCCTATCTCTGTAACCCCCTACACCCCCTCCCTATCTCTGTAACCCCCTACACCCCCTCCCTATCTCTGTAACCCCCTACACCCCCTCCCTATCTCTGTAACCCCCTACACCCCCTCCCTATCTCTGTAACCCCCCTACACCCCCTCCCTATCTCTGTAACCCCCCTACACCCCCTCCCTGTGTCTGTAACCCCCCTACACCCTCCCTATCTCTGTAACCCCCCTACACCCTCTCCCTATCTCTGTAACCCCCCTACACCCCCTCCCTATCTCTGTAACCCCCCTACACCCCCTCCCTATCTCTGTAACCCCCCTACACCCCCTCCCTATCTCTGTAACCCCCCTACACCCCCTCCCTATCTCTGTAACCCCCCTACACCCCCTCCCTATCTCTGTAACCCCCCTACACCCTCTCCCTATCTCTGTAACCCCCCTACACCCCCTCCCTATCTCTGTAACCCCCCTACACCCCCTCCCTGTGTCTGTAACCCCCCTACACCCTCCCTATCTCTGTAACCCCCCTACACCCCCTCCCTATCTCTGTAACCCCCCTACACCCCCTCCCTATCTCTGTAACCCCCCTACACCCCCTCCCTATCTCTGTAACCCCCGACACCCCCTCCCTGTGTCTGTAACCCCCCTACACCCTCCCTATCTCTGTAACCCCCCTACACCCCCCTCCCTGTCTCTGTAACCCCCCTACACCCCCTCCCTGTGTCTGTAACCCCCCTACACCCTCCCTATCTCTGTAACCCCCCTACACCCCCTCCCTGTCTCTGTAACCCCCTACACCCCCTCCCTGTCTCTGTAACCCCCCTACACCCCCTCCCTATCTCTGTAACCCCCTACACCCCCCTCCCTGTCTCTGTAACCCCCTACACCCCCTCCCTGTCTCTGTAACCCCCTACACCCCCTCCCTATCTCTGTCACCCCCCTACACCCCCTCCCTGTCTCTGTAACCCCCCTACACCCCCTCCCTGTCACTGTAACCCCCCTACACCCTCTCCCTGTCTCTGTAACCCCCCTCCACCCTCTCCCTGTCACCCCCCTCCACCCCCTCACTGTCTCTGTAACCCCCCTACACCCCCTCCCTATCTCTGTAACCCCCCTACACCCCCTCCCTATCTCTGTAACCCCCCTACACCCTCCCTATCTCTGTAACCCCCCTACACCCCCTCCCTGTCTCTGTAACCCCCCTACACCCCCTCCCTATCTCTGTAACCCCCCTACACCCCCTCCCTGTGTCTGTAACCCCCCTACACCCTCCCTATCTCTGTATCCCCCCTACACCCCCTCCCTATCTCTGTAACCCCCTACACCCCCTCCCTGTCTCTGTAACCCCCGACACCCCCTCCCTATCTCTGTCACCCCCCTACACCCCCTCCCTGTCTCTGTAACCCCCCTCCACCCCCTCCCTGTCTCTGTAACCCCCGACACCCCCTCCCTATCTCTGTAACCCCCCTACACCCCCTCCCTATCTCTGTAACCCCCTACACACCCCCTCCCTATCTCTGTAACCCCCTACACACCCCCTCCCTATCTCTGTAACCCCCTACACCCCCTCCCTATCTCTGTAACCCCCCTACACCCTCTCCCTATCTCTGTAACCCCCTTACACCCCCTCCCTATCTCTGTAACCCCCTTACACCCCCTCCCTGTCTCTGTAACCCCCTACACCCCCTCCCTGTCTCTGTAAACCCCTACACCCCCTCCCTATCTCTGTAACCCCCTACACCCCCTCCCTATCTCTGTAACCCCCCTACACCCTCTCCCTATCTCTGTAACCCCCTTACACCCCCTCCCTATCTCTGTAACCCCCCTACACCCCCTCCCTGTGTCTGTAACCCCCCTACACCCCCTCCCTGTCTCTGTAACCCTCCTACACACCCTCCCTATCTCTGTAACCACCTACACCCCCCTCCCTGTCTCTGTAACCCCCTACACCCCCTCCCTGTCTCTGTAACCCCCTACACCCCCTCCCTATCTCTGTAACCCCCCTCCACCCCCTCCCTATCTCTGTAACCCCCCTACACCCCCTCCCTATCTCTGTAACCCCCTACACCCCCTCCCTATCTCTGTAACCCCCTACACCCCCTCCCTGTGTCTGTAACCCCCTACACCCCCTCCCTATCTCTGTAACCCCCCTACACCCCACTCCCTGTCTCTGTAACCCCCTACACCCCCTCCCTGTCTCTGTAACCCCCCTCCACCCCCTCCCTGTCTCTGTAACCCCCGACACCCCCTCCCTATCTCTGTAACCCCCCTACACCCCCTCCCTATCTCTGTAACCCCCTACACACCCCCTCCCTATCTCTGTAACCCCCTACACACCCCCTCCCTATCTCTGTAACCCCCTACACCCCCTCCCTATCTCTGTAACCCCCCTACACCCTCTCCCTATCTCTGTAACCCCCTACGCCCCCTCCCTGTCTCTGTAACCCCCCTACACCCCCTCCCTGTCTCTGTAACCCCCTACACCCCCTCCCTATCTCTGTAACCCCCCTACACCCCCTCCCTATCTCTGTAACCCCCCTACACCCCCTTCCCTATCTCTGTAACCCCCCTACACCCCCTCCCTATCTCTGTAACCCCCTACACCCCCTCCCCGTCTCTGTAACCCCCTACACCCCCTCCCTGTCTCTGTAACCCCCCTACCCCCCCTCCCTGTCCCTGTAACCCCCCTACACCCCCTCCCTATCTCTGTAACCCCCTACACCCCCTCCCTATCTCTGTAACCCCCTACACCCCCTCCCTATCTCTGTAACCCCCTACACCCCCTCCCTATCTCTGTAACCCCCTACACCCCCTCCCTATCTCTGTAACCCCCCTACACCCCCTCCCTATCTCTGTAACCCCCCCTACACCCCCTCCCTATCTCTGTAACCCCCCTACACCCCCTCCCTATCTCTGTAACCCCCCCTACACCCCCTCCCTATCTCTGTAACCCCCCTACACCCCCTCCCTATCTCTGTAACCCCCTACACCCCCTCCCTATCTCTGTAACCCCCCTACACCCCCTCCCTGTCTCTGTAACCCCCCCTACACCCCCTCCCTATCTCTGTAACCCCCCCTACACCCCCTCCCTATCCCTGTAACCCCCCCTACACCCCCTCCCTATCTCTGTAACCCCCCCTACACCCCCTCCCTATCTCTGTAACCCCCCCTACACCCCCTCCCTATCTCTGTAACCCCCCTACACCCCCTCCCTATCTCTGTAACCCCCCCTACACCCCCTCCCTATCTCTGTAACCCCCCCTACACCCCCTCCCTATCCCTGTAACCCCCCCTACACCCCCTCCCTATCTCTGTAACCCCCCCTACACCCCCTCCCTATCTCTGTAACCCCCCCTACACCCCCTCCCTATCTCTGTAACCCCCCTACACCCCCTCCCTATCTGTGTAACCCCCCTACACCCCCTCCCTGTCTCTGTCACCCCCTACACCCCCTCCCTATCTCTGTAACCCCCTACACCCCCTCCCTATCCCTGTAACCCCCTACACCCCCTCCCTGTCACTGTAACCCCCTACACCCCCTCCCTATCTCTGTCACCCCCTACACCCCCTCCCTATCTCTGTCACCCCCTACACCCCCTCCCTATCTCTGTAACCCCCTACACCCCCTCCCTGTCTCTGTCACCCCCTACACCCCCTCCCTATCCCTGTAACCCCCTACACCCCCTCCCTATCTCTGTAACCCCCTACACCCCCTCCCTATCTCTGTAACCCCCTACACCCCCTCCCTATCTCTGTAACCCCCTACACCCCCTCCCTATCTCTGTAACCCCCTACACCCCCTCCCTATCTCTGTAACCCCCCTACACCCCCTCCCTATCTCTGTAACCCCCCTACACCCCCTCCCTATCTCTGTAACCCCCCTACACCCCCTCCCTATCTCTGTAACCCCCTACACCCCCTCCCTATCTCTGTAACCCCCCTACACCCCCTCCCTGTCTCTGTCCCTATCTCTGTCCCTGTCTCAGTGTGAGGTGTATTTCCGGATTCCGTTCCCCGCCATAACATGTCACAATGCAGCACCGCCCACTCCTCCGTCATGCCCCGCCCCCTTCATCCTGGCATTCGGCCGGTCCCTCCCTCTCCCCTTAACCCCGCCCCCCATAAAGCAAAGCTCTCCATCCGGGACACTGCGCCAGTAACTGTCCATGCGCAGTAACTCCTGTTTAACGTCACAATGTGGTGCTCGGCGCGATCCAATCGCTGTTCGGGATCCTGTTTGCTGCGATCCCGGGCAGCCAATCCTGAGCGGTGTGGTTCATCCCTTTTCACAGAGTTTGTCAATGATTGGCCCATCCCCCTCTCACAGTGACATGGGACCCGCCCCCTTCCCAAACCCCGCCCACAGTGACATGGGTCCCGCCCCCTTCCCAAACCCCGCCCACAGTGACATGGGACCCGCCCACTTCCCAAACCCCACCCACAGTGACATGGGACCCGCCCCCTTCCCAAACCCCGCCCACAGTGACATGGGACCCGCCCCCTTCCCAAACCCCGCCGACAGTAACATGGGTCCCGCCCCCTTCCCAAACCCCGCCCACAGTAACATGGGTCCCGCCCCCTTCCCAAACCCCGCCCACAGTAACATTGCCCCGCCCTCTCCCCGTCCCACAGTAACATGGGCCCCGCCCCCTCCCACAGTAACATGGGCCCCGCCCCCTCCCCCTCCCCCACCCACAGTAACATGGGCCCCGCCCCCTCCCCAAACCCCACCCCCAGTAACATGGGCCCCTCCCCCTCCCCCTCCCCCACCCACAGTAACATGGGCCCCGCCCCCTCCCACAGTAACATGGGCCCCGCCCCCTCCCACAGTAACATGGGCCCCGCCCCCTCCCCAAACCCCACCCACAGTAACATGGGCCCCGCCCCCTCCCCAAACCCCGCCCACAGTAACATGGGCCCCGCCCCCTCCCCAAACCTCTCCCACAGTAACATGGGCCCCGCCACCTCCCCAAACCCCGCCCACAGTAACATGGGCCCCGCCCCCTCCCCCTCCCCCACCCACAGTAACATGGGCCCCGCCCCCTCCCCAAACCCCGCCCACAGTAACATGGGCCCCGCCCCCTCCCCCTCCCCCACCCACAGTAACATGAGCCCCACCCCCTCCCCCTCCCCCACCCACAGTAACATGGGCCCCGCCCCCTCCCCCTCCCCAAACCCCACCCACAGTAACATGGGCCCCGCCCCCTCCCCCTCCCCAAACCCCACCCACAGTAACATGGGCCCCGCCCCCTCCCAAACCCCGCCCACAGTAACATGGGCCCCGCCCCCTCCCCCTCCCCCACCCACAGTAACATGGGCCCCGCCCCCTCCCCCTCCCCAAACCCCACCCACAGTAACATGGGCCCCGCCCCCTCCCCAAACCCCGCCCACAGTAACATGGGCCCCGCCCCCTCCCCCTCCCCCACCCACAGTAACATGAGCCCCACCCCCTCCCCCTCCCCCACCCACAGTAACATGGGCCCCGCCCCCTCCCCCTCCCCCACCCACAGTAACATGGGCCCCGCCCCCTCCCCCTCCCCAAACCCCACCCACAGTAACATGAGCCCCACCCCCTCCCCCTCCCCCACCCACAGTAACATGGGCCCCGCCCCCTCCCCCTCCCCAAACCCCACCCACAGTAACATGAGCCCCACCCCCTCCCCCTCCCCCACCCACAGTAACATGGGCCCCGCCCCCTCCCCCTCCCCCACCCACAGTAACATGGGCCCCGCCCCCTCCCCCTCCCCAAACCCCACCCACAGTAACATGGGCCCCGCCCCCTCCCCCTCCCCAAACCCCGCCCACAGTAACATGCGCCCCGCCCCCTCCCCAAACCCCGCCCACAGTAACATGGGCCCCGCCCCCTCCCCAAACCTCTCCCACAGAAACATGGGCCCCGCCCCCTCCCCAAACCCCGCCCACAGTAACATGGGCCCCGCCCCCTCCCCAAACCCCGCCCACAGTAACATGGGCCCCGCCCCCTCCCCAAACCCCGCCCACAGTAACATGGGCCCCGCCCCCTCCCCCTCCCCCACCCACAGTAACATGGGCCCCGCCCCCTCCCCCTCCCCAAACCCCACCCACAGTAACATGGGCCCCGCCCCCTCCCCAAACCCCGCCCACAGTAACATGGGCCCCGCCCCCTCCCCAAACCCCGCCCACAGTAACATGGGCCCCGCCCCCTCCCCCTCCCCCACCCACAGTAACATGGGCCCCGCCCCCTCCCCCTCCCCCACCCACAGTAACATGGGCCCCGCCCCCTCCCCCTCCCCCACCCACAGTAACATGGGCCCCGCCCCCTCCCCCTCCCCCACCCACAGTAACATGGGCCCCGCCCCCTCCCCCTCCCCCACCCACAGTAACATGGGCCCCGCCCCCTCCCCCTCCCCCACCCACAGTAACATGGGCCCCGCCCCCTCCCCAAACCCCGCCCACAGTAACATGGGCCCCGCCCCCTCCCCAAACCCCACCCCCAGTAACATGGGCCCCGCCCCCTCCCCCTCCCCCTCCCACAGTAACATGGGCCCCGCCCCCTCCCACAGTAACATGGGCCCCGCCCCCTCCCCCTCCCCCACCCACAGTAACATGGGCCCCGCCCCCTCCCCAAACCCCGCCCACAGTAACATGGGCCCCGCCCCCTCCCCAAACCCCACCCACAGTAACATGGGCCCCGCCCCCTCCCCAAACCCCACCCCCAGTAACATGGGCCCCGCCCCCTCCCCAAACCCCACCCACAGTAACATGGGCCCCGCCCCCTCCCCCACCCACAGTAACATGGGCCCCGCCCCCTCCCCAAACCCCGCCCACAGTAACATGGGCCCCGCCCCCTCCCCAAACCCCGCCCACAGTAACATGGGCCCCGCCCCCTCCCCCTCCCCCACCCACCGTAACATGGGCCCCGCCCCCTCCCCAAACCCCGCCCACAGTAACATGGGCCCCGCCCCCTCCCCAAACCCCACCCACCGTAACATGGGCCCCGCCCCCTCCCCAAACCCCGCCCACAGTAACATGGGCCCCGCCCCCTCCCCAAACCCCACCCACCGTAACATGGGCCCCGCCCCCTCCCCAAACCCCGCCCACAGTAACATGGGCCCCGCCCCCTCCCCCTCCCCCACCCACAGTAACATGGGCCCCGCCCCCTCCCCAAACCCCACCCACAGTAACATGGGCCCCGCCCCCTCCCCAAACCTCTCCCACAGTAACATGGGCCCCGCCCCCTCCCCAAACCCCGCCCACAGTAACATGGGCCCCGCCCCCTCCCCAAACCCCACCCACAGTAACATGGGCCCCGCCCCCTCCCCCTCCCCCACCCACAGTAACATGGGCCCCGCCCCCTCCCCAAACCCCGCCCACAGTAACATGGGCCCCACCCCCTCCCCAAACCCCGCCCACAGTAACATGCGCCCCGCCCCCTCCCCAAACCCCGCCCACAGTAACATGCGCCCCGCCCCCTCCCCCTCCCCCACCCACAGTAACATGGGCCCCGCCCCCTCCTCAAACCCCGCCCACAGTAACATGGGCCCCGCCCCCTCCCCCTCCCCCTCCCACAGTAACATGGGCCCCACCCCCTCCCCAAACCCCGCCCACAGTAACATGGGCCCCGCCCCCTCCCCCTCCCCCACCAACAGTAACATGGGCCCCGCCCCCTCCCCAAACCCCGCCCACAGTAACATGGGCCCCGCCCCCTCCCCCTCCCCAAACCCCGCCCACAGTAACATGGGCCCCGCCCCCGCCCCCTCCCCAAACCCCGCCCACAGTAACATGGGCCCCGCCCCCTCCCCCTCCCCAAACCCCGCCCACAGTAACATGGGCCCCGCCCCCTCCCCCTCCCCAAACCCCACCCACAGTAACATGGGCCCCGCCCCCTCCCCCTCCCCAAACCCCGCCCACAGTAACATGCGCCCCGCCCCCTCCCCCTCCCCCACCCACAGTAACATGGGCCCCGCCCCCTCCCCCTCCCCCACCCACAGTAACATGGGCCCCGCCCCCTCCCCAAACCCCGCCCACAGTAACATGGGCCCTGCCCCCTCCCCCTCCCCCACCCACAGTAACATGGGCCCCGCCCCCTCCCCAAACCCCGCCCACAGTAACATGGGCCCCGCCCCCTCCCCCTCCCCAAACCCCGCCCACAGTAACATGGGCCCCGCCCCCTCCCCCTCCCCCACCCACAGTAACATGGGCCCCGCCCCCTCCCCAAACCCCGCCCACAGTAACATGGGCCCCGCCCCCTCCCCAAACCCCGCCCACAGTAACATGGGCCCCGCCCCCCTCCCCAAACCCCGCCCACAGTAACATGGGCCCCTCCCCCTCCCCCTCCCCCACCCACAGTAACATGGGCCCCGCCCCCTCCCCAAACCCCGCCCACAGTAACATGGGCCCCTCCCCCTCCCCCTCCCCCACCCACAGTAACATGGGCCCCGCCCCCTTCCCAAACCCCGCCCACAGTAACATGGGCCCCGCCCCCTCCCCCTCCCCCACCCACAGTAACATGGGCCCCGCCCCCTCCCCAAACCCCGCCCACAGTAACATGGGCCCCGCCCCCTCCCCCTCCAACCTCCAGGCCCTGACCCCTAGGCCCCTGCCTCCAGCCCTCTGTTTGATGAGGAAGAGCTGGAGTCCGGAGGGTTTGGGTGTGGCTCCGTCCTGCAGGCCCCTCACCCTTGGCCCACTCTCGGTCCCTCCCCTTGCCGCCCAGGAGCTAGGCCTCAGGCTTCAGCCTCCATTCCTCACTCCCTTGGCCCACTCCCGGCCTCTCCCCTTGTCGACTGCCAGCTAGGCCTCAGGCTTCAGGTGCTCCTTCAGCCTCGCCAGGTCCTCGGCGGCTCTGCCCAGCCAGTGGGTGTAGTGAGCCACGATGTGGTACCCGTCCACCTTGGCCTCCCAGTGGGCCGTGCCTGAGGCCTGGCTGGAGGGTCCCTGGGCTGGGCCGTCGCTCTCCTCCACCTCCTGGCCCTCCTCCTGCCCCTGGCCGGTGCCCAGGGAGGTCAGCACGTGGCCCAGGTTGGCGTCCAGCCCTTGGAGGCCGGTGATGGCGAGCTGCAGCTGCTGGTGAAGGTGTTGCCGGGTCTCGTTGAGCCCCCGCTGATCGCCCAGCACGCGGCCTAGGAGGGCGGCCAGCTGCCGGCTGGCGCTGCGGTGTTGGCGCAGTCGGCGGGTGGGCTCCCAGTCTTCACCGTCAGGGCCGGGCGGGGCGGGCAGCCGGAGGTGGGGCCCTGGCATCCCCGGAGGTCCATCACCGAATCCCTGGAGCTCCATCTGTGGGCAAGAGCGTGGGCATCAGGAGCTGGGCAAAGGGGGCAAGAGCACATCGTGGGGTTGGCATCAGGAGCGGTGCCAGGGCCTTTAGGAGCTGGGGAAGCTGCAGTGATGGCCCGCCGAGAGAACGGGTCCCGTGTGGAGGCCTCAGTCCCACCCACTAGGCCCAAAATGGAGCCTGAGCCTAAATTTCACCGCGCTGCGGGTTCAGCTTGACTCAGTCTGCATAGGCCCCCGACAGCAGCCTGGCCCAGGCCTTCCCTGCATTAAATTCTCTGCCAGAATTGGCTAAGCCAACTCTAGGCCCATCCTGAGCCTACATTTCCCGGCGTTGGGGAGATACTGGACGGGGGGGGAGGGGGGGGGTGATGGCAGTGCCTGTTACCAGGAGTGACCTTGCCTCTTTGACCAAGTCAGCAGTAGGACAGAGGGGTAACCCCCAACATGGCCACTTCCAGGATGGGAGCCGGGCGATAGTCTCATTCAGTCACCGAGAGTGGGCCCGTGTGAGGTACGAGGCAGCTCCGTCCCATCAGCTGAACCAGCACTAGGCCGGAGACGAAGCCTGGCCTTAGGTTGCCCTGCTTAATGGATCAGACCCGGACGCGCAAGTCAGTCAACCTGACAGATGAGGCCTACGGTCACGCAGGGTACCTTCAGACCAGAGGAGCAGTCTGGTCATTGCCAAGGGTGTCTGGTTGTAATCCCTACGCTCAGGGATGAGGTAGGTGCTCCCAGTGGTACTCAGCCAAGGCGGACCTTGGGACTGTCCTGTTGTGAATATCCGTGCTTACGGGAGCTGTCAGTCCCACATCTGCTGCAGTAGGAGCAAGCACTAGGCCCGAGATGGAGCCTGCACTTCAATTCTCTGCATGGTGCTCCAACAGTTCCATATCGGGGTGACGTTACTACTGGGCCCGAGATCAGGCTGAGGCCTACATCCCCCTGCATGGAACTCCAACAGTTCAATATCGGGGTGACGTTCGTACTGGGCCCGAGATCAGGCTGAGGCCTACATCCCCCTGCATGGTGCTCCAACAGTTCAATATCGGGGTGACGTTACTACTGGGCCCGAGATCAGGCTGAGGCCTACATCCCCCTGCATGGAACTCCAACAGTTCAATATCGGGGTGACGTTACTACTGGGCCCGAGATCAGGCTGAGGCCTACATCCCCCTGCATGGTGCTCCAACAGTTCAATATCGGGGTGATGTTCATACTGGGCCCGAGACCAGGCTGAGGCCTATATCCCCCTGCATGGAACTCCAACAGTTCAATATCGGGGTGATGTTCATACTGGGCCCGAGATCAGGCTGAGGCCTACATCCCCCTGCATGGAACTCCAACAGTTCAATATTGGGGTGACGTTAGTACTAGGCCCGAGATCAGGCTGAGGCCTACATCCCCCTGCATGGAACTCCAACAGTTCCATATCGGGGTGATGTTCGTACTGGGCCCGAGATCAGGCTGAGGCCTACATCCCCCTGCATGGAACTCCAACAGTTCCATATCGGGGTGACGTTAGTACTGGGCCCGAGATCAGGCTGAGGCCTACATCCTTCTGCATGGAACTCCAACAGTTCAATATCGGGGTGATGTTCGTACTGGGCCCGAGATCAGGCTGAGGCCTACATCCCCCTGCATGGAACTCCAACAGTTCCATATCGAGGTGACGTTACTACTGGGCCCGAGATCAGGCTGAGGCCTATATCCCCCTGCATGGAACTCCAACAGTTCAATATCAGGGTGATGTTCATACTGGGCGCGAGATCAGGCTGAGGCCTACATCCCCCTGCATGGAACTCCAACAGTTCAATATTGGGGTGACGTTAGTACTAGGCCCGAGATCAGGCTGAGGCCTACATCCCCCTGCATGGAACTCCAACAGTTCCATATCAGGGTGATGTTCGTACTGGGCCCGAGATCAGGCTGAGGCCTACATCCCCCTGCATGGAACTCCAACAGTTCAATATCAGGGTGATGTTCATACTGGGCCCGAGATCAGGCTGAGGCCTACATCCCCCTGCATGGAACTCCAACAGTTCAATATCAGGGTGATGTTCATACTGGGCCCGAGATCAGGCTGAGGCCTATATCCCCCTGCATGGAACTCCAACAGTTCAATATCAGGGTGACGTTACTACTGGGCCCGAGATCAGGCTGAGGCCTACATCCCCCTGCATGGAACTCCAACAGTTCAATATCAGGGTGACGTCACTACTGGGCCCAAGATCAGGCTGAGGCCTACATCCCCCTGCATGGAACTCCAACAGTTCCATATCGGGGTGACGTTACTACTGGGCCCGAGATCAGGCTGAGGCCTACATCCCCCTGCATGGTGCTCCAACAGTTCAATATTGGGGTGACGTTAGTACTGGGCCCGAGATCAGGCTGAGGCCTACATCCCCCTGCATGGAACTCCAACAGTTCCATATCGGGGTGACGTTAGTACTGGGCCCGAGATCAGGCTGAGGCCTACATCCCCCTGCATGGAACTCCAACAGTTCAATATCGGGGTGATGTTCATACTGGGCCCGAGACCAGGCTGAGGCCTATATCCCCCTGCATGGAACTCCAACAGTTCAATATCGGGGTGATGTTCATACTGGGCCCGAGATCAGGCTGAGGCCTACATCCCCCTGCATGGAACTCCAACAGTTCAATATTGGGGTGACGTTAGTACTAGGCCCGAGATCAGGCTGAGGCCTACATCCCCCTGCATGGAACTCCAACAGTTCCATATCGGGGTGATGTTCGTACTGGGCCCGAGATCAGGCTGAGGCCTACATCCCCCTGCATGGAACTCCAACAGTTCCATATCGGGGTGACGTTAGTACTGGGCCCGAGATCAGGCTGAGGCCTACATCCTTCTGCATGGAACTCCAACAGTTCAATATCGGGGTGATGTTCGTACTGGGCCCGAGATCAGGCTGAGGCCTACATCCCCCTGCATGGAACTCCAACAGTTCCATATCGAGGTGACGTTACTACTGGGCCCGAGATCAGGCTGAGGCCTACATCCCCCTGCATGGAACTCCAACAGTTCAATATCAGGGTGATGTTCATACTGGGCCCGAGATCAGGCTGAGGCCTATATCCCCCTGCATGAAACTCCAACAGTTCAATATCAGGGTGACGTTACTACTGGGCCCGAGATCAGGCTGAGGCCTACATCCCCCTGCATGGAACTCCAACAGTTCAATATTGGGGTGACGTTAGTACTAGGCCCGAGATCAGGCTGAGGCCTACATCCCCCTGCATGGAACTCCAACAGTTCCATATCGGGGTGACGTTAGTACTGGGCCCGAGATCAGGCTGAGGCCTACATCCCTCTGCATGGAACTCCAACAGTTCCATATCGGGGTGACGTTAGTACTGGGCCCGAGATCAGGCTGAGGCCTACATCCCCCTGCATGGTGCTCCAACAGTTCAATATTGGGGTGACGTTAGTACTGGGCCCGAGATCAGGCTGAGGCCTACATCCCCCTGCATGGAACTCCAACAGTTCAATATCGGGGTGACGTTACTACTGGGCCCGAGATCAGGCTGAGGCCTACATCCCCCTGCATGGAACTCCAACAGTTCCATATCGGGGTGACGTTAGTACTAGGCCCGAGATCAGGCTGAGGCCTACATCCCCCTGCATGGAACTCCAACAGTTCAATATCGGGGTGATGTTCATACTGGGCCCAAGACCAGGCTGAGGCCTATATCCCCCTGCATGGAACTCCAACAGTTCAATATCGGGGTGATGTTCATACTGGGCCCGAGATCAGGCTGAGGCCTACATCCCCCTGCATGGAACTCCAACAGTTCAATATTGGGGTGACGTTAGTACTAGGCCCGAGATCAGGCTGAGGCCTACATCCCCCTGCATGGAACTCCAACAGTTCAATATCGGGGTGACGTTACTACTGGGCCCGAGATCAGGCTGAGGCCTACATCCCCCTGCATGGAACTCCAACAGTTCCATATCGGGGTGATGTTCGTACTGGACCCGAGATCAGGCTGAGGCCTACATCCCCCTGCATGGAACTCCAACAGTTCCATATCGGGGTGACGTTAGTACTGGGCCCGAGATCAGGCTGAGGCCTACATCCTTCTGCATGGAACTCCAACAGTTCAATATCGGGGTGATGTTCGTACTGGGCCCGAGATCAGGCTGAGGCCTACATCCCCCTGCATGGAACTCCAACAGTTCCATATCGGGGTGACGTTACTACTGGGCCCGAGACCAGGCTGAGGCCTACATCCCCCTGCATGGAACTCCAACAGTTCAATATCAGGGTGACGTTAGTACTGGGCCCGAGATCAGGCTGAGGCCTACATCCCCCTGCATGGAACTCCAACAGTTCAATATTGGGGTGACGTTAGTACTGGGCCCGAGATCAGGCTGAGGCCTACATCCCCCTGCATGGAACTCCAACAGTTCCATATCGGGGTGACGTTACTACTGGGCCCGAGATCAGGCTGAGGCCTACATCCCCCTGCATGGAACTCCAACAGTTCAATATCGGGGTGACGTTACTACTGGGCCCGAGATCAGGCTGAGGCCTACATCCCCCTGCATGGAACTCCAACAGTTCAATATCGGGGTGACGTTACTACTGGGCCCGAGATCAGGCTGAGGCCTACATCCCCCTGCATGGAACTCCAACAGTTCCATATCGGGGTGACGTTAGTACTGGGCCCGAGATCAGGCTGAGGCCTACATCCCCCTGCATGGAACTCCAACAGTTCAATATCAGGGTGATGTTCATACTGGGCCCGAGATCAGGCTGAGGCCTACATCCCCCTGCATGGAACTCCAACAGTTCCATATCGGGGTGACGTTAGTACTGGGCCCGAGATCAGGCTGAAGCCTACATCCCCCTGCATGGAACTCCAACAGTTCAATATTGGGGTGACGTTCGTACTGGGCCCGAGATCAGGCTGAGGCCTACATCCCCCTGCATGGAACTCCAACAGTTCAATATCGGGGTGACGTTAGTACTGGGCCCGAGATCAGGCTGAGGCCTACATCCCCCTGCATGGAACTCCAACAGTTCAATATCGGGGTGACGTTCGTACTGGGCCCGAGATCAGGCTGAGGCCTACATCCCCCTGCATGGTGCTCCAACAGTTCAATATCGGGGTGACGTTCGTACTGGGCCCGAGATCAGGCTGAGGCCTACATCCCCCTGCATGGAACTCCAACAGTTCAATATCGGGGTGAGATTGGTTATTCAGTACTAGGCCCGAGATCAGGCTGAGGCCTACATTTCGCAGCCTGGGGATAGAACACTGGGTGAACTTGGTAAATTCAGGACGAGGTCCAGGATGGTGCCTGAGGCCCAGATTTCCCTGTGACTGGATTGGAGGATCCCACGCCCAGGACAAGTTGGCAAATTCGGGGGCTAGGCCTGGAATGGAGCCTGAGACCGACCTTGCCCTGCATGGGGCTGGGTGCAATTTAGCATGAGGTGGGAGATACAGAACTCGCGAGTCTCTGCTGAGCTTTGCAAGATGGGAGGAGGAGGGGGATTTGGGTCCTGAGCTTTAAAAAAAACCAACTCAACAAGAATATAAATGGTCAAGATCAGGTTGACAGCAGCACAGGCATCGAGGGGTTCACCTCCCGAATGTGTGAGATACTCACGTACAGCCCAACCAGGGAGGAGGCCTCATCAGCTAACCAGACCAACAGGTTGTAAGATCGCTCCACCGTCTCTCTCACTGTGTCTGTGTTCGACATCTGTGGGAAACACAAAATCCAACATTCCTTGTTCATTCCACGGTCCATCAGACTGAGACTGGGGGGGGGAGTCACAGTGTGATAGATACACTGTCCTTCCCCCTCTGGGACTGGGGTCACAGTGTGATCTATACCCTGTCCTTCCCCCCCTCTGGGACTGGGGGGTCACAGTGTGATAGATACACTGTCCTTTCCCCCTCTGGGACTGGGGGGGGTCACAGTGTGATAGATACACTGTCCTTCCCCCCCTCTGGGACTGGGGGGGGTCACAGTGTGATAGATACACTGTCCTTTCCCCCCCTCTGGGACTGGGGTACACAGTGTGATAGATACACTGTCCTTTCCCCCCTCTGGGACTGGGGGGGGTCACAGTGTGATAGATACACTGTCCTTCCCCCCCTCTGGGACTGGGGTACACAGTGTGATCTATACCCTGTCCTTCCCCCCCTCTGGGACTGGGGGGGGTCACAGTGTGATAGATACACTGTCCTTTCCCCCCTCTGGGACTGGGGGGGTCACAGTGTGATAGATACACTGTCCTTTCCCCCCTCTGGGACTGGGGGGGTCACAGTGTGATAGATACACTGTCCTTTCCCCCCTCTGGGACTGGGGGGGGTCACAGTGTGATAGATACACTGTCCTTTCCCCCCCTCTGGGACTGGGGTACACAGTGTGATAGATACACTGTCCTTTCCCCCCTCTGGGACTGGGGGGGGTCACAGTGTGATAGATACACTGTCCTTCCCCCCCTCTGGGACTGGGGTACACAGTGTGATCTATACCCTGTCCTTCCCCCCCTCTGGGACTGGGGGGGGTCACAGTGTGATAGATACACTGTCCTTTCCCCCCTCTGGGACTGGGGGGGTCACAGTGTGATAGATACACTGTCCTTTCCCCCCTCTGGGACTGGGGGGGTCACAGTGTGATAGATACACTGTCCTTCCCCCCCTCTGGGACTGGGGGGTCACAGTGTGATAGATACACTGTCCTTCCCCCCCTCTGGGACTGGGGTCACAGTGTGATAGATACACTGTCCTTTCCCCCTCTGGGACTGGGGTACACAGTGTGATAGATACACTGTCCTTTCCCCCCTCTGGGACTGGGGGGGGGTCACAGTGTGATAGATACACTGTCCTTCCCCCCCTCTGGGACTGGGGTACACAGTGTGATAGATACACTGTCCTTCCCCCCCTCTCGGACTGGGGTACACAGTGTGATAGATACACTGTCCTTTCCCCCCTCTGGGACTGGGGTACACAGTGTGATAGATACACTGTCCTTTCCCCCTCTGGGACTGGGGGGGTCACAGTGTGATAGATACACTGTCCTTCCCCCCCTCTGGGACTGGGGTACACAGTGTGATAGATACACTGTCCTTTCCCCCCTCTGGGACTGGGGTACACAGTGTGATAGATACACTGTCCTTCCCCCCCTCTGGGACTGGGGGTGTCACAGTGTGATAGATACACTGTCCTTTCCCCCCTCTGGGACTGGGGGTGTCACAGTGTGATAGATACACTGTCCTTTCCCCCCTCTGGGACTGGGGTACACAGTGTGATAGATACACTGTCCTTCCCCCCCTCTGGGACTGGGGGGTCACAGTGTGATAGATACACTGTCCTTCCCCCCCTCTGGGACTGGGGGGGTCACAGTGTGATAGATACACTGTCCTTTCCCCCTCTGGGACTGGGGGGGTCACAGTGTGATAGATACACTGTCCTTTCCCCCCTCTGGGACTGGGGTACACAGTGTGATAGATACACTGTCCTTCCCCCCCTCTGGGACTGGGGGGGTCACAGTGTGATAGATACACTGTCCTTTCCCCCCTCTGGGACTGGGGTCACAGTGTGATAGATACACTGTCCTTTCCCCCTCTGGGACTGGGGGGGTCACAGTGTGATAGATACACTGTCCTTTCCCCCCTCTGGGACTGGGGGGGGTCACAGTGTGATAGATACACTGTCCTTTCCCCCCTCTGGGACTGGGGTACACAGTGTGATAGATACACTGTCCTTTCCCCCCTCTGGGACTGGGGTACACAGTGTGATAGATACACTGTCCTTTCCCCCCTCTGGGACTGGGGGGGTCACAGTGTGATAGATACACTGTCCTTTCCCCCCTCTGGGACTGGGGGGGTCACAGTGTGATAGATACACTGTCCTTTCCCCCCTCTGGGACTGGGGGGGTCACAGTGTGATCTATACACTGTCCTTTCCCCCCTCTGGGACTGGGGGGGTCACAGTGTGATAGATACACTGTCCTTCCCCCCCTCTGGGACTGGGGTACACAGTGTGATAGATACACTGTCCTTTCCCCCCTCTGGGACTGGGGGGGGTCACAGTGTGATAGAGACACTGTCCTTTCCCCCCTCTGGGACTGGGGTACACAGTGTGATCTATACCCTGTCCTTTCCCCCCTCTGGGACTGGGGGGGGTCACAGTGTGATAGAGACACTGTCCTTTCCCCCCTCTGGGACTGGGGTACACAGTGTGATAGATACACTGTCCTTTCCCCCCTCTGGGACTGGGGGGGGTCACAGTGTGATAGAGACACTGTCCTTTCCCCCCTCTGGGACTGGGGTACACAGTGTGATAGATACACTGTCCTTCCCCCCCTCTGGGACTGGGGGGTACACAGTGTGATAGATACACTGTCCTTTCCCCCCTCTGGGACTGGGGGGGGTCACAGTGTGATAGATACACTGTCCTTTCCCCCCTCTGGGACTGGGGTACACAGTGTGATAGATACACTGTCCTTCCCCCCCTCTGGGACTGGGGGGTACACAGTGTGATAGATACACTGTCCTTTCCCCCTCTGGGACTGGGGGGGGTCACAGTGTGATAGATACACTGTCCTTTCCCCCCTCTGGGACTGGGGGGTCACAGTGTGATAGATACACTGTCCTTTCCCCCCTCTGGGACTGGGGGGGGTCACAGTGTGATAGATACACTGTCCTTTCCCCCCTCTGGGACTGGGGGGGTACACAGTGTGATCTATACCCTGTCCTTCCCCCCCTCTGGGACTGGGGTACACAGTGTGATAGATACACTGTCCTTTCCCCCTCTGGGACTGGGGGGGTACACAGTGTGATCTATACCCTGTCCTTCCCCCCCTCTGGGACTGGGGTACACAGTGTGATAGATACACTGTCCTTCCCCCTCTGGGACTGGGGTACACAGTGTGATAGATACACTGTCCTTTCCCCCCTCTGGGACTGGGGTACACAGTGTGATAGATACACTGTCCTTTCCCCCCTCTGGGACTGGGGGGGTCACAGTGTGATCTATACCCTGTCCTTCCCCCCCTCTGGGACTGGGGTACACAGTGTGATAGATACACTGTCCTTTCCCCCCTCTGGGACTGGGGGGGGTCACAGTGTGATAGAGACACTGTCCTTTCCCCCCTCTGGGACTGGGGGGGTCACAGTGTGATAGATACACTGTCCTTTCCCCCCTCTGGGACTGGGGGGGTCACAGTGTGATAGATACACTGTCCTTCCCCCCCTCTGGGACTGGGGGGAGTCACAGTGTGATAGATACACTGTCCTTTCCCCCTCTGGGACTGGGGTGTCACAGTGTGATAGATACACTGTCCTTTCCCCCCTCTGGGACTGGGGGGGGTCACAGTGTGATAGATACACTGTCCTTTCCCCCCTCTGGGACTGGGGTACACAGTGTGATAGATACACTGTCCTTTCCCCCCTCTGGGACTGGGGTACACAGTGTGATAGATACACTGTCCTTTCCCCCTCTGGGACTGGGGTGTCACAGTGTGATAGATACACTGTCCTTTCCCCCCTCTGGGACTGGGGGGTCACAGTGTGATAGATACACTGTCCTTTCCCCCCTCTGGGACTGGGGTACACAGTGTGATAGATACACTGTCCTTTCCCCCCTCTGGGATTGGGGTACACAGTGTGATAGATACACTGTCCTTTCCCCCCTCTGGGACTGGGGTACACAGTGTGATAGATACACTGTCCTTTCCCCCCTCTGGGACTGGGGTACACAGTGTGATAGATACACTGTCCTTTCCCCCCTCTGGGACTGGGGTACACAGTGTGATAGATACACTGTCCTTTCCCCCCTCTGGGATTGGGGTACACAGTGTGATAGATACACTGTCCTTTCCCCCCTCTGGGACTGGGGGGGTCACAGTGTGATAGATACACTGTCCTTTCCCCCCTCTGGGACTGGGGGTGTCACAGTGTGATAGATACACTGTCCTTTCCCCCCTCTGGGACTGGGGGGGGTCACAGTGTGATAGATACACTGTCCTTTCCCCCCTCTGGGACTGGGGGGGGTCACAGTGTGATAGATACACTGTCCTTCCCCCCTCTGGGACTGGGGGGGTCACAGTGTGATAGATACACTGTCCTTTCCCCCCTCTGGGACTGGGGTACACAGTGTGATAGATACACTGTCCTTTCCCCCCTCTGGGACTGGGGGGGTCACAGTGTGATAGATACACTGTCCTTTCCCCCCTCTGGGACTGGGGTACACAGTGTGATAGATACACTGTCCTTTCCCCCCTCTGGGACTGGGGGGGGTCACAGTGTGATAGATACACTGTCCTTTCCCCCCCTCTGGGACTGGGGGGTCACAGTGTGATAGATACACTGTCCTTTCCCCCCCTCTGGGACTGGGGGGTCACAGTGTGATAGATACACTGTCCTTTCGCCCCACTGGGTCTGGGGGGGTCACAGTGTGATAGATACACTGTCCTTTCGCCCCACTGGGACTGGGGGGGTCACAGTGTGATCTATACCCTGTCCTTCCCCCCCCCTCTGGGACTGGGGTACACAGTGTGATAGATACACTGTCCTTTCCCCCCCTCTGGGACTGGGGGGGGTCACAGTGTGATAGATACACTGTCCTTTCCCCCCTCTGGGACTGGGGGGGTCACAGTGTGATAGATACACTGTCCTTTCCCCCCTCTGGGACTGGGGGGGGTCACAGTGTGATAGATACACTGTCCTTTCCCCCCTCTGGGACTGGGGGGGGTCACAGTGTGATACATACACTGTCCTTCCCCCCCTCTGGGACTGGGGGGTGTCACAGTGTGATAGATACACTGTCCTTTCCCCCCTCTGGGACTGGGGGGTGTCACAGTGTGATAGATACACTGTCCTTTCCCCCCTCTGGGACTGGGGTACACAGTGTGATAGATACACTGTCCTTTCCCCCCTCTGGGACTGGGGTACACAGTGTGATAGATACACTGTCCTTCCCCCCCTCTGGGACTGGGGGGTACACAGTGTGATAGATACACTGTCCTTTCCCCCCTCTGGGACTGGGGTACACAGTGTGATAGATACACTGTCCTTTCCCCCCTCTGGGACTGGGGGGTGTCACAGTGTGATAGATACACTGTCCTTTCCCCCCTCTGGGACTGGGGGGAGTCACAGTGTGATAGATACACTGTCCTTCCCCCCCTCTGGGACTGGGGGGGTTCACAGTGTGATAGATACACTGTCCTTTCCCCCCTCTGGGACTGGGGGGGTCACAGTGTGATAGATACACTGTCCTTTCCCCCCTCTGGGACTGGGGGGTACACAGTGTGATAGATACACTGTCCTTTCCCCCCTCTGGGACTGGGGGGGGTCACAGTGTGATAGATACACTGTCCTTTCCCCCCTCTGGGACTGGGGGGGGTCACAGTGTGATAGATACACTGTCCTTTCCCCCCTCTGGGACTGGGGGGGGTCACAGTGTGATAGATACACTGTCCTTCCCCCCCTCTGGGACTGGGGGGGTCACAGTGTGATAGATACACTGTCCTTTCGCCCCACTGGGACTGGGGGGGTCACAGTGTGATAGAGACACTGTCCTTTCCCCCTCTGGGACTGGGGGGGGTCACAGTGTGATAGATACACTGTCCTTCCCCCCTCTGGGACTGGGGTACACAGTGTGATAGATACACTGTCCTTTCCCCCCTCTGGGACTGGGGTACACAGTGTGATAGATACACTGTCCTTTCCCCCCTCTGGGACTGGGGTACACAGTGTGATAGATACACTGTCCTTTCCCCCCTCTGGGACTGGGGGCGTCACAGTGTGATAGATACACTGTCCTTTCCCCCCTCTGGGACTGGGGTACACAGTGTGATAGATAAACTGTCCTTTCCCCCCTCTGGGACTGGGGTACACAGTGTGATCTATACACTGTCCTTTCCCCCCTCTGGGACTGGGGTACACAGTGTGATCTATACCCTGTCCTTCCCCCCCTCTGGGACTGGGGTACACAGTGTGATCTATACCCTGTCCTTCCCCCCCTCTGGGACTGGGGTACACAGTGTGATCTATACCCTGTCCTTTCCCCCCTCTGGGACTGGGGGGTCACAGTGTGATAGATACACTGTCCTTCCCCCCCTCTGGGACTGGGGTCACAGTGTGATCTATACCCTGTCCTTCCCCCCCTCTGGGACTGGGGTACACAGTGTGATAGATACACTGTCCTTTCCCCCTCTGGGACTGGGGTACACAGTGTGATCTACACCCTGTCCTTCCCCCCCTCTGGGACTGGGGGGGTCACAGTGTGATCTATACCCTGTCCTTCCCCCCCCTCTGGGACTGGGGGGTCACAGTGTGATCTATACCCTGTCCTTTCCCCCCTCTGGGACTGGGGTACACAGTGTGATAGATACACTGTCCTTTCCCCCCTCTGGGACTGGGGGGGTCACAGTGTGATAGAGACACTGTCCTTTCCCCCCTCTGGGACTGGGGGGTCACAGTGTGATCTATACCCTGTCCTTTCCCCCCTCTGGGATTGGGGTACACAGTGTGATAGATACACTGTCCTTTCCCCCCTCTGGGACTGGGGGGGTCACAGTGTGATAGATACACTGTCCTTTCCCCCCTCTGGGACTGGGGGGGTCACAGTGTGATAGATACACTGTCCTTTCCCCCCTCTGGGACTGGGGTCACAGTGTGATAGATACACTGTCCTTTCCCCCCTCTGGGACTGGGGTACACAGTGTGATAGATACACTGTCCTTTCCCCCCTCTGGGACTGGGGTGGTCACAGTGTGATAGATACACTGTCCTTCCCCCCCTCTGGGACTGGGGGGGGTCACAGTGTGATAGATACACTGTCCTTCCCCCCCTCTGGGACTGGGGGGGGTCACAGTGTGATAGATACACTGTCCTTCCCCCCCTCTGGGACTGGGGGGAGTCACAGTGTGATAGATACACTGTCCTTCCCCCCCTCTGGGACTGGGGGGAGTCACAGTGTGATCTATACCCTGTCCTTTCCCCCCTCTGGGACTGGGGGGGTCACAGTGTGATAGATACACTGTCCTTCCCCCCCTCTGGGACTGGGGTCACAGTGTGATAGATACACTGTCCTTTCCCCCCTCTGGGACTGGGGGGGTCACAGTGTGATAGATACGCTGTCCTTTCCCCCCTCTGGGACTGGGGTACACAGTGTGATAGATACACTGTCCTTTCCCCCCTCTGGGACTGGGGTACACAGTGTGATAGATACACTGTCCTTTCCCCCCTCTGGGACTGGGGTACACAGTGTGATAGATACACTGTCCTTTCCCCCCTCTGGGACTGGGGTACACAGTGTGATAGATACACTGTCCTTTCCCCCTCTGGGACTGGGGGGGTCACAGTGTGATAGATACACTGTCCTTTCCCCCCTCTGGGACTGGGGTACACAGTGTGATAGATACACTGTCCTTTCCCCCCTCTGGGACTGGGGGGGGTCACAGTGTGATAGATACACTGTCCTTTCCCCCCTCTGGGACTGGGGTACACAGTGTGATAGATACACTGTCCTTTCCCCCCTCTGGGACTGGGGGGGTCACAGTGTGATAGATACACTGTCCTTTCCCCCCTCTGGGACTGGGGGGGTCACAGTGTGATAGATACACTGTCCTTCCCCCCCTCTGGGACTGGGGGGTCACAGTGTGATAGATACACTGTCCTTCCCCCCCTCTGGGACTGGGGGGGTCACAGTGTGATAGATACACTGTCCTTTCCCCCTCTGGGACTGGGGTACACAGTGTGATAGATACACTGTCCTTTCCCCCTCTGGGACTGGGGGGGGTCACAGTGTGATACATACACTGTCCTTTCCCCCCCTCTGGGACTGGGGGGTCACAGTGTGATAGATACACTGTCCTTTCCCCCCCTCTGGGACTGGGGGGTCACAGTGTGATAGATACACTGTCCTTTCCCCCCTCTGGGACTGGGGTACACAGTGTGATAGATACACTGTCCTTTCCCCCTCTGGGACTGGGGGGGTCACAGTGTGATAGATACACTGTCCTTTCCCCCCTCTGGGACTGGGGTACACAGTGTGATAGATACACTGTCCTTTCCCCCCTCTGGGACTGGGGGGTACACAGTGTGATAGATACACTGTCCTTTCCCCCTCTGGGACTGGGGGGGGTCACAGTGTGATAGATACACTGTCCTTCCCCCCCTCTGGGACTGGGGGGGTCACAGTGTGATAGATACACTGTCCTTTCCCCCCTCTGGGACTGGGGGGGGTCACAGTGTGATAGATACACTGTCCTTTCCCCCCTCTGGGACTGGGGGGGTCACAGTGTGATAGATACGCTGTCCTTTCCCCCCTCTGGGACTGGGGTCACAGTGTGATAGATACACTGTCCTTTCCCCCTCTGGGACTGGGGTACACAGTGTGATAGATACACTGTCCTTTCCCCCTCTGGGACTGGGGGGGGTCACAGTGTGATAGATACACTGTCCTTTCCCCCCTCTGGGACTGGGGTACACAGTGTGATAGATACACTGTCCTTTCCCCCTCTGGGACTGGGGGGGGTCACAGTGTGATAGATACACTGTCCTTTCCCCCCTCTGGGACTGGGGTACACAGTGTGATAGATACACTGTCCTTTCCCCCCTCTGGGACTGGGGGGTACACAGTGTGATAGATACACTGTCCTTCCCCCTCTGGGACTGGGGGGGGTCACAGTGTGATAGATACACTGTCCTTTCCCCCCTCTGGGACTGGGGGGGTCACAGTGTGATAGATACACTGTCCTTCCCCCCCTCTGGGACTGGGGTCACAGTGTGATAGATACACTGTCCTTTCCCCCCTCTGGGACTGGGGTACACAGTGTGATAGATACACTGTCCTTCCCCCCCTCTGGGACTGGGGGGGGTCACAGTGTGATAGATACACTGTCCTTTCCCCCCTCTGGGACTGGGGGGGGTCACAGTGTGATAGATACACTGTCCTTTCCCCCCTCTGGGACTGGGGGGGGTCACAGTGTGATAGATACACTGTCCTTTCCCCCCTCTGGGACTGGGGGGGGTCACAGTGTGATAGATACACTGTCCTTTCCCCCCTCTGGGACTGGGGGGGTCACAGTGTGATAGATACACTGTCCTTTCCCCCCTCTGGGACTGGGGGGGGGTCACAGTGTGATAGATACACTGTCCTTCCCCCCCTCTGGGACTGGGGTACACAGTGTGATAGATACACTGTCCTTTCCCCCCTCTGGGACTGGGGGGGTCACAGTGTGATAGATACACTGTCCTTTCCCCCCTCTGGGACTGGGGTACACAGTGTGATCTATACCCTGTCCTTTCCCACCTCTGGGACTGGGGTACACAGTGTGATCTATACCCTGTCCTTCCCCCCCTCTGGGACTGGGGTGCACAGTGTTATAGATACACTGTCCTTTCCCCCTCTGGGACTGGAGGGGTACACAGTGTGATCTACACCCTGTCCTTCCCCCCCCTCTGGGACTGGGGGGGTCACAGTGTGATAGATACACTGTCCTTCCCCCCTCTGGGACTGGGGTACACAGTGTGATCTATACCCTGTCCTTCCCCCCCTCTGGGACTGGGGTACACAGTGTGATAGATACACTGTCCTTTCCCCCCTCTGGGACTGGGGTACACAGTGTGATAGATACACTGTCCTTTCCCCCCTCTGGGACTGGGGGGGTCACAGTGTGATAGATACACTGTCCTTTCCCCCTCTGGGACTGGGGTGTCACAGTGTGATAGATACACTGTCCTTTCCCCCTCTGGGACTGGGGTGTCGCAGTGTGATAGATACACTGTCCTCCCCCCCCTCTGGGACTGGGGGGAGTCACAGTGTGATAGATACACTGTCCTTTCCCCCTCTGGGACTGGGGTGTCACAGTGTGATAGATACACTGTCCTTTCCCCCTCTGGGACTGGGGTGTCACAGTGTGATAGATACACTGTCCTTTCCCCCCTCTGGGATTGGGGTACACAGTGTGATCGATACACTGTCCTTTCCCCCCTCTGGGACTGGGGGGTCACAGTGTGATAGATACACTGTCCTTTCCCCCCTCTGGGATTGGGGTACACAGTGTGATAGATACACTGTCCTTTCCCCCCTCTGGGACTGGGGTACACAGTGTGATAGATACACTGTCCTTTCCCCCCTCTGGGACTGGGGTACACAGTGTGATAGATACACTGTCCTTTCCCCCCTCTGGGATTGGGGTACACAGTGTGATAGATACACTGTCCTTTCCCCCCTCTGGGACTGGGGTGTCACAGTGTGATAGATACACTGTCCTTTCCCCCCTCTGGGACTGGGGGGTCACAGTGTGATAGATACACTGTCCTTTCCCCCCTCTGGGACTGGGGTACACAGTGTGATAGATACACTGTCCTTTCCCCCCTCTGGGATTGGGGTACACAGTGTGATCGATACACTGTCCTTTCCCCCCTCTGGGACTGGGGGGTCACAGTGTGATAGATACACTGTCCTTTCCCCCCTCTGGGATTGGGGTACACAGTGTGATAGATACACTGTCCTTTCCCCCCTCTGGGACTGGGGTACAAAGTGTGATAGATACACTGTCCTTTCCCCCCTCTGGGACTGGGGTACACAGTGTGATAGATACACTGTCCTTTCCCCCCTCTGGGATTGGGGTACACAGTGTGATAGATACACTGTCCTTTCCCCCCTCTGGGACTGAGGTGTCACAGTGTGATAGATACACTGTCCTTTCCCCCCTCTGGGACTGGGGGGGTCACAGTGTGATAGATACACTGTCCTTTCCCCCCTCTGGGACTGGGGTACACAGTGTGATAGATACACTGTCCTTCCCCCCTCTGGGACTGGGGGGACACAGTGTGATAGATACACTGTCCTTTCCCCCCTCTGGGACTGGGGTACACAGTGTGATAGATACACTGTCCTTTCCCCCCTCTGGGACTGGGGGGGTCACAGTGTGATAGATACACTGTCCTTCCCCCCCTCTGGGACTGGGGGGGTCACAGTGTGTCACAGTGTGATAGATACACTGTCCTTCCCCCCCTCTGGGACTGGGGGGTGTCACAGTGTGATAGATACACTGTCCTTTCCCCCCTCTGGGACTGGGGGGGGTCACAGTGTGATAGATACACTGTCCTTTCCCCCCTCTGGGACTGGGGTACACAGTGTGATAGATACACTGTCCTTTCCCCCCTCTGGGACTGGGGTACACAGTGTGATCTATACCCTGTCCTTCCCCCCCTCTGGGACTGGGGTACACAGTGTGATCTATACCCTGTCCTTCCCCCCTCTGGGACTGGGGGGGTCACAGTGTGATAGATACACTGTCCTTCCCCCCCCCCTCTGGGACTGGGGTACACAGTGTGATAGATACACTGTCCTTCCCCCCCCCCTCTGGGACTGGGGGGGTCACAGTGTGATAGATACACTGTCCTTCCCCCCCCCCTCTGGGACTGGGGTACACAGTGTGATCTATACCCTGTCCTTCCCCCCTCTGGGACTGGGGGGGGTCACAGTGTGATAGATACACTGTCCTTTCCCCCCTCTGGGACTGGGGTACACAGTGTGATAGATACACTGTCCTTTCCCCCCTCTGGGACTGGGGGCGTCACAGTGTGATAGATACACTGTCCTTTCCCCCCTCTGGGACTGGGGGGGGGTCACAGTGTGATAGATACACTGTCCTTTCCCCCCTCTGGGACTGGGGTACACAGTGTGATAGATACACTGTCCTTTCCCCCCTCTGGGACTGGGGGGGGTCACAGTGTGATAGATACACTGTCCTTTCCCCCCTCTGGGACTGGGGTACACAGTGTGATAGATACACTGTCCTTTCCCCCCTCTGGGACTGGGGTACACAGTGTGATCTATACCCTGTCCTTCCCCCCCTCTGGGACTGGGGTACACAGTGTGATCTATACCCTGTCCTTCCCCCCTCTGGGACTGGGGGGGTCACAGTGTGATAGATACACTGTCCTTCCCCCCCTCTGGGACTGGGGGGGTCACAGTGTGATAGATACACTGTCCTTCCCCCCCCCCTCTGGGACTGGGGTACACAGTGTGATAGATACACTGTCCTTCCCCCCCCCCTCTGGGACTGGGGGGTCACAGTGTGATAGATACACTGTCCTTCCCCCCCCCCCTCTGGGACTGGGGTACACAGTGTGATCTATACCCTGTCCTTCCCCCCTCTGGGACTGGGGGGGGTCACAGTGTGATAGATACACTGTCCTTTCCCCCCTCTGGGACTGGGGTACACAGTGTGATAGATACACTGTCCTTTCCCCCCTCTGGGACTGGGGGCGTCACAGTGTGATAGATACACTGTCCTTTCCCCCCTCTGGGACTGGGGGGGGGTCACAGTGTGATAGATACACTGTCCTTTCCCCCCTCTGGGACTGGGGTACACAGTGTGATAGATACACTGTCCTTTCCCCCCTCTGGGACTGGGGTACACAGTGTGATAGATACACTGTCCTTTCCCCCCTCTGGGACTGGGGGGGGTCACAGTGTGATAGATACACTGTCCTTTCCCCCCTCTGGGACTGGGGTACACAGTGTGATAGATACACTGTCCTTTCCCCCCTCTGGGACTGGGGGGGTCACAGTGTGATCGATACACTGTCCTTTCCCCCCTCTGGGACTGGGGGGGTCACAGTGTGATAGAGACACTGTCCTTTCCCCCCTCTGGGACTGGGGGGTCACAGTGTGATAGATACACTGTCCTTTCCCCCCTCTGGGACTGGGGTACACAGTGTGATAGATACACTGTCCTTTCCCCCCTCTGGGACTGGGGGGGTACACAGTGTGATAGATACACTGTCCTTTCCCCCCTCTGGGACTGGGGGGGTCACAGTGTGATCTATACACTGTCCTTTCCCCCCTCTGGGACTGGGGGGGGTCACAGTGTGATAGATACACTGTCCTTCACCCCCTCTGGGACTGGGGGGGTACACAGTGTGATAGATACACTGTCCTTTCCCCCCTCTGGGACTGGGGGGGGTCACAGTGTGATAGATACACTGTCCTTCACCCCCTCTGGGACTGGGGGGGGTCACAGTGTGATAGATACACTGTCCTTCCCCCCCTCTGGGACTGGGGTACACAGTGTGATAGAGACACTGTCCTTTCCCCCCTCTGGGACTGGGGTACACAGTGTGATCTATACACTGTCCTTCCCCCCCTCTGGGACTGGGGGGGTCACAGTGTGATCTATACCCTGTCCTTTCCCCCCTCTGGGACTGGGGTACACAGTGTGATCTATACCCTGTCCTTTCCCCCCTCTGGGACTGGGGTACACAGTGTGATAGATACACTGTCCTTCACCCCCTCTGGGACTGGGGGGGGGTCACAGTGTGATAGATACACTGTCCTTTCCCCCCTCTGGGACTGGGGTCACAGTGTGATAGATACACTGTCCTTTCCCCCCTCTGGGACTGGGGGGGTCACAGTGTGATAGATACACTGTCCTTTCCCCCCTCTGGGACTGGGGGGGTCACAGTGTGATAGATACACTGTCCTTTCCCCCCTCTGGGACTGGGGTACACAGTGTGATAGATACACTGTCCTTTCCCCCCTCTGGGACTGGGGGGGTCACAGTGTGATAGATACACTGTCCTTTCCCCCCTCTGGGACTGGGGGGGTCACAGTGTGATAGATACACTGTCCTTTCCCCCCTCTGGGACTGGGGGGTCACAGTGTGATAGATACACTGTCCTTTCCCCCCTCTGGGACTGGGGGGGGGTCACAGTGTGATAGATACACTGTCCTTCCCCCCCTCTGGGACTGGGGGGGTCACAGTGTGATAGATACACTGTCCTTTCCCCCCTCTGGGACTGGGGGGGGTCACAGTGTGATAGATACACTGTCCTTCCCCCCCTCTGGGACTGGGGGGGTCACAGTGTGATAGATACACTGTCCTTTCCCCCCTCTGGGACTGGGGGGGGTCACAGTGTGATAGATACTCTGTCCTTTCCCCCCTCTGGGACTGGGGGGGGTCACAGTGTGATAGATACACTGTCCTTCCCCCCCTCTGGGACTGGGGGGGTCACAGTGTGATAGATACACTGTCCTTTCCCCCCTCTGGGACTGGGGGGGGTCACAGTGTGATAGATACACTGTCCTTTCCCCCCTCTGGGACTGGGGGGTACACAGTGTGATAGATACACTGTCCTTCCCCCCCTCTGGGACTGGGGGGGTCACAGTGTGATAGATACACTGTCCTTTCCCCCCTCTGGGACTGGGGTACACAGTGTGATAGATACACTGTCCTTCCCCCCCTCTGGGACTGGGGTGTCACAGTGTGATCTATACCCTGTCCTTCCCCCCCTCTGGGACTGGGGTACACAGTGTGATAGATACACTGTCCTTTCCCCCTCTGGGACTGGGGTACACAGTGTGATAGATACACTGTCCTTTCCCCCCTCTGGGACTGGGGGGGTCACAGTGTGATAGATACACTGTCCTTTCCCCCCTCTGGGACTGGGGTCACAGTGTGATCGATACACTGTCCTTTCCCCCCTCTGGGACTGGGGGGGGTCACAGTGTGATCTATACCCTGTCCTTCCCCCCCTCTGGGACTGGGGGGGGTCACAGTGTGATAGATACACTGTCCTTTCCCCCCTCTGGGACTGGGGGGGTCACAGTGTGATAGATACACTGTCCTTTCCCCCCTCTGGGACTGGGGTACACAGTGTGATAGATACACTGTCCTTTCCCCCCTCTGGGACTGGGGGGGGTCACAGTGTGATAGATACACTGTCCTTTCCCCCCTCTGGGACTGGGGGGTCACAGTGTGATAGATACACTGTCCTTTCCCCCCTCTGGGACTGGGGGGGGTCACAGTGTGATAGATACACTGTCCTTTCCCCCCTCTGGGACTGGGGGGGTCACAGTGTGATAGATACACTGTCCTTTCCCCCCTCTGGGACTGGGGGGGTACACAGTGTGATCTATACCCTGTCCTTCCCCCCCCTCTGGGACTGGGGTACACAGTGTGATCTATACCCTGTCCTTTCCCCCCCTCTGGGACTGGGGTACACAGTGTGATCTATACCCTGTCCTTCCCCCCCCCCCTCTGGGACTGGGGTACACAGTGTGATCTATACCCTGTCCTTCCCCCCCTCTGGGACTGGGGTACACAGTGTGATCTATACCCTGTCCTTCCCCCCCTCTGGGACTGGGGGGTCACAGTGTGATATATACCCTGTCCTTCCCCCCCTCTGGGACTGGGGTACACAGTGTGATAGATACACTGTCCTTTCCCCCTCTGGGACTGGGGTACACAGTGTGATAGATACACTGTCCTTTCCCCCTCTGGGACTGGGGGGGGTCACAGTGTGATAGATACACTGTCCTTTCCCCCCTCTGGGACTGGGGTACACAGTGTGATAGATACACTGTCCTTCCCCCCTCTGGAACTGGGGGGAGTCACAGTGTGATAGATACACTGTCCTTTCCCCCTCTGGGACTGGGGGGGGTCACAGTGTGATAGATACACTGTCCTTTCCCCCCTCTGGGACTGGGGTACACAGTGTGATAGATACACTGTCCTTTCCCCCTCTGGGACTGGGGTGTCACAGTGTGATAGATACACTGTCCTTTCCCCCCTCTGGGACTGGGGGGTCACAGTGTGATAGATACACTGTCCTTTCCCCCCTCTGGGACTGGGGGGGGTCACAGTGTGATAGAGACACTGTCCTTTCCCCCCTCTGGGACTGGGGTGTCACAGTGTGATAGATACACTGTCCTTTCCCCCCTCTGGGACTGGGGGGGGTCACAGTGTGATAGATACACTGTCCTTTCCCCCCTCTGGGACTGGGGTACACAGTGTGATAGATACACTGTCCTTTCCCCCTCTGGGACTGGGGTGTCACAGTGTGATAGATACACTGTCCTTTCCCCCCTCTGGGACTGGGGGGTCACAGTGTGATAGATACACTGTCCTTTCCCCCCTCTGGGATTGGGGTACACAGTGTGATAGATACACTGTCCTTTCCCCCCTCTGGGATTGGGGTACACAGTGTGATAGATACACTGTCCTTTCCCCCCTCTGGGACTGAGGTGTCACAGTGTGATAGATACACTGTCCTTTCCCCCCTCTGGGATTGGGGTACACAGTGTGATAGATACACTGTCCTTTCCCCCCTCTGGGACTGGGGGGTTCACAGTGTGATAGATACACTGTCCTTTCCCCCCTCTGGGACTGGGGGGGGTCACAGTGTGATAGATACACTGTCCTTTCCCCCCCTCTGGGACTGGGGTACACAGTGTGATAGATACACTGTCCTTTCCCCCCTCTGGGACTGGGGGGTCACAGTGTGATAGATACACTGTCCTTCCCCCCCTCTGGGACTGGGGGGGTCACAGTGTGATAGATACACTGTCCTTCCCCCCCTCTGGGACTGGGGTACACAGTGTGATAGATACACTGTCCTTTCGCCCCACTGGGACTGGGGGGGTCACAGTGTGATAGAGACACTGTCCTTTCCCCCTCTGGGACTGGGGGGGGTCACAGTGTGATAGATACACTGTCCTTTCCCCCCTCTGGGACTGGGGTACACAGTGTGATAGATACACTGTCCTTCCCCCCTCTGGGACTGGGGGGGTCACAGTGTGATAGATACACTGTCCTTTCCCCCCTCTGGGACTGGGGTACACAGTGTGATAGATACACTGTCCTTCCCCCCCTCTGGGACTGGGGTACACAGTGTGATAGATACACTGTCCTTTCCCCCCTCTGGGACTGGGGGGCGGTCACAGTGTGATAGATACACTGTCCTTTCCCCCCTCTGGGACTGGGGTACACAGTGTGATAGATACACTGTCCTTTCCCCCCTCTGGGACTGGGGTACACAGTGTGATCTATACACTGTCCTTTCCCCCCTCTGGGACTGGGGGGCGGTCACAGTGTGATAGATACACTGTCCTTTCCCCCCTCTGGGACTGGGGTACACAGTGTGATAGATACACTGTCCTTCCCCCCCTCTGGGACCGGGGTACACAGTGTGATCTATACACTGTCCTTTCCCCCCTCTGGGACTGGGGGGCGGTCACAGTGTGATAGATACACTGTCCTTTCCCCCCTCTGGGACTGGGGTACACAGTGTGATAGATACACTGTCCTTCCCCCCCTCTGGGACCGGGGTACACAGTGTGATCTATACACTGTCCTTTCCCCCCTCTGGGACTGGGGGGCGGTCACAGTGTGATAGATACACTGTCCTTTCCCCCCTCTGGGACTGGGGTACACAGTGTGATAGATACACTGTCCTTTCCCCCCCTCTGGGACTGGGGTACACAGTGTGATAGATACACTGTCCTTTCCCCCCTCTGGGACTGGGGGGGTCACAGTGTGATAGATACACTGTCCTTTCCCCCCTCTGGGACTGGGGTACACAGTGTGATCTATACCCTGTCCTTTCCCCCCTCTGGGACTGGGGTACACAGTGTGATCTATACACTGTCCTTCCCCCCCTCTGGGACTGGGGTACACAGTGTGATAGATACACTGTCCTTTCCCCCCTCTGGGACTGGGGGGGTCACAGTGTGATAGATACACTGTCCTTCCCCCCCTCTGGGACTGGGGGGAGTCACAGTGTGATAGATACACTGTCCTTCCCCCCCTCTGGGACTGGGGGGAGTCACAGTGTGATAGATACACTGTCCTTCCCCCCTCTGGGACTGGGGGGGGTCACAGTGTGATAGATACACTGTCCTTTCCCCCCTCTGGGACTGGGGGGGTCACAGTGTGATAGATACACTGTCCTTTCCCCCCTCTGGGACTGGGGTACACAGTGTGATAGATACACTGTCCTTTCCCCCCTCTGGGACTGGGGTACACAGTGTGATAGATACACTGTCCTTCCCCCCCTCTGGGACTGGGGGGGTACACAGTGTGATCTATACCCTGTCCTTCCCCCCCTCTGGGACTGGGGGGGTCACAGTGTGATAGATACACTGTCCTTCCCCCCCTCTGGGACTGGGGTACACAGTGTGATCTATACCCTGTCCTTCCCCCCCTCTGGGACTGGGGTACACAGTGTGATAGATACACTGTCCTTCCCCCCTCTGGGACTGGGGGGAGTCACAGTGTGATAGAGACACTGTCCTTCCCCCCTCTGGGACTGGGGTACACAGTGTGATAGATACACTGTCCTTTCCCCCTCTCGGGGACTGGGGTACACAGTGTGATCTATACCCTGTCCTTCCCCCCTCTGGGACTGGGGTACACAGTGTGATAGATACACTGTCCTTTCCCCCTCTCGGGGACTGGGGTACACAGTGTGATCTATACCCTGTCCTTCCCCCCCCCTCTGGGACTGGGGTACACAGTGTGATCTATACCCTGTCCTTCCCCCCCTCTGGGACTGGGGTACACAGTGTGATCTATACCCTGTCCTTCCCCCCCTCTGGGACTGGGGTACACAGTGTGATCTATACCCTGTCCTTCCCCCCCCCCCTCTGGGACTGGGGTACACAGTGTGATCTATACCCTGTCCTTCCCCCCTCTGGGACTGGGGGGGGTCACAGTGTGATCTATACCCTGTCCTTCCCCCCCTCTGGGACTGGGGTACACAGTGTGATCTATACCCTGTCCTTCCCCCCCCTCTGGGACTGGGGTACACAGTGTGATCTATACCCTGTCCTTCCCCCCCCCCTCTGGGACTGGGGTACACAGTGTGATCTATACCCTGTCCTTCCCCCCCCTCTGGGACTGGGGTACACAGTGTGATCTATACCCTGTCCTTCCCCCCCTCTGGGACTGGGGTACACAGTGTGATCTATACCCTGTCCTTCCCCCCCTCTGGGACTGGGGTACACAGTGTGATCTATACACTGTCCTTCCCCCCCCTCTGGGACTGGGGTACACAGTGTGATCTATACCCTGTCCTTCCCCCCCTCTGGGACTGGGGTACACAGTGTGATAGATACACTGTCCTTCCCCCCCTCTGGGACTGGGGTACACAGTGTGATCTATACCCTGTCCTTCCCCCCCTCTGGGACTGGGGTACACAGTGTGATCTATACCCTGTCCTTTCCCCCCTCTGGGACTGGGGTACACAGTGTGATCTATACCCTGTCCTTCCCCCCCCTCTGGGACTGGGGTACACAGTGTGATCTATACCCTGTCCTTCCCCCCCCCTCTGCGACTGGGGTACACAGTGTGATCTATACCCTGTCCTTTCCCCCCTCTGGGACTGGGGTACACAGTGTGATAGATACACTGTCCTTTCCCCCTCTGGGACTGGGGGGGGTCACAGTGTGATAGATACACTGTCCTTCCCCCCCTCTGGAACTGGGGTACACAGTGTGATCTATACCCTGTCCTCCCCCCCCCTCTGGGACTGGGGGGTCACAGTGTGATCTATACCCTGTCCTTCCCCCCCTCTGGGACTGGGGTACACAGTGTGATCTATACCCTGTCCTCCCCCCCCCTCTGGGACTGGGGGGTACACAGTGTGATCTATACACTGTCCTTCCCCCCCTCTGGGACTGGGGTACACAGTGTGATCTATACCCTGTCCTTCCCCCCCTCTGGGACTGGGGTACACAGTGTGATCTATACCCTGTCCTTCCCCGCCTCTGGGACTGGGGTACACAGTGTGATCTATACCCTGTCCTTCCCCCCCCTCTGGGACTGGGGTACACAGTGTGATCTATACCCTGTCCTTCCCCCCCCTCTGGGACTGGGGTACACAGTGTGATCTATACCCTGTCCTTCCCCCCCTCTGGGACTGGGGTACACAGTGTGATCTATACCCTGTCCTTCCCCCCCTCTGGGACTGGGGTACACAGTGTGATAGATACACTGTCCTTCCCCCCTCTGGGACTGGGGGGGGTCACAGTGTGATCTATACCCTGTCCTTCCCCCCCCTCTGGGACTGGGGTACACAGTGTGATCTATACCCTGTCCTCCCCCCCCCTCTGGGACTGGGGTACACAGTGTGATCTATACCCTGTCCTTCCCCCCCCCTCTGGGACTGGGGTACACAGTGTGATCTATACCCTGTCCTCCCCCCCCCTCTGGGACTGGGGGGTACACAGTGTGATCTATACACTGTCCTTCCCCCCCTCTGGGACTGGGGTACACAGTGTGATCTATACCCTGTCCTTCCCCCCCTCTGGGACTGGGGTACACAGTGTGATAGATACACTGTCCTTCCCCCCCCTCTGGGACTGGGGTACACAGTGTTATAGATACACTGTCCTTCCCCCCTCTGGGACTGGGGTACACAGTGTGATCTATACCCTGTCCTTCCCCCCCCTCTGGGACTGGGGGGTACACAGTGTGATCTATACCCTGTCCTCCCCCCCCCTCTGGGACTGGGGTACACAGTGTGATCTATACCCTGTCCTTCCCCCCCCCTCTGGGACTGGGGTACACAGTGTGATATATACTCTGTCCTTCCCCCCCTCTGGGACTGGGGTACACAGTGTGATCTATACCCTGTCCTTCCCCCCCTCTGGGACTGGGGTACACAGTGTGATCTATACCCTGTCCTTTCCCCCCTCTGGGACTGGGGTACACAGTGTGATCTATACCCTGTCCTTCCCCCCCCCTCTGGGACTGGGGGGTACACAGTGTGATCTATACCCTGTCCTTCCCCCCCTCTGGGACTGGGGTACACAGTGTGATCTATACCCTGTCCTTCCCCCCCCCCCCTCTGGGACTGGGGTACACAGTGTGATCTATACCCTGTCCTTCCCCCCCCCCTGGGACTGGGGGGTCACAGTGTGATCTATACCCTGTCCTTCCCCCCCTCTGGGACTGGGGTACACAGTGTGATCTATACCCTGTCCTTCCCCCCCTCTGGGACTGGGGTACACAGTGTGATCTATACCCTGTCCTTCCCCCCCTCTGGGACTGGGGTACACAGTGTGATCTATACCCTGTCCTTCCCCCCCTCTGGGACTGGGGTCACAGTGTGATCTATACCCTGTCCTTCCCCCCCTCTGGGACTGGGGTACACAGTGTGATCTATACCCTGTCCTTTCCCCCCTCTGGGACTGGGGTACACAGTGTGATCTATACCCTGTCCTTTCCCCCCTCTGGGACTGGGGTACACAGTGTGATCTATACCCTGTCCTTCCCCCCCCCCTCTGGGACTGGGGTACACAGTGTGATCTATACCCTGTCCTTCCCCCCCCCCTCTGGGACTGGGGTACACAGTGTGATCTATACCCTGTCCTTCCCCCCCTCTGGGACTGGGGTACACAGTGTGATCTATACCCTGTCCTTCCCCCCTCTGGGACTGGGGTACACAGTGTGATTTATACACTGTCCTTCCCCCCCTCTGGGACTGGGGGGTACACAGTGTGATCTATACCCTGTCCTTCCCCCCCCCTCTTGGACTGGGGGGTCACAGTGTGATCTATACCCTGTCCTTCCCCCCCCTCTGGGACTGGGGTACACAGTGTGATCTATACCCTGTCCTTCCCCCCCCTCTGGGACTGGGGTACACAGTGTGATCGATACCCTGTCCTTCCCCCCCTCTGGGACTGGGGTACACAGTGTGATCTATACCCTGTCCTTCCCCCCCTCTGGGACTGGGGGGTCACAGTGTGATCTATACCCTGTCCTTCCCCCCCCTCTGGGACTGGGGTACACAGTGTGATCTATACCCTGTCCTTCCCCCCCCTCTGGGACTGGGGTACACAGTGTGATCTATACCCTGTCCTTCCCCCCCTCTGGGACTGGGGTACACAGTGTGATCTATACACTGTCCTTCCCCCCCTCTGGGACTGGGGTACACAGTGTGATCTATACCCGGTCCTTCCCCCCCCCCTCTGGGACTGGGGTACACAGTGTGATCTATACCCTGTCCTTCCCCCCCTCTGGGACTGGGGGGTACACAGTGTGATCTATACCCTGTCCTTCCCCCCCTCTGGGACTGGGGGGTACACAGTGTGATCTATACCCTGTCCTTCCCCCCCTCTGGGACTGGGGTACACAGTGTGATCTATACACTGTCCTTCCCCCCCTCTGGGACTGGGGGGTACACAGTGTGATCTATACCCTGTCCTTCCCCACCCTCTGGGACTGGGGTACACAGTGTGATCTATACCCTGTCCTTCCCCACCTCTGGGACTGGGGTCACAGTGTGATCTATACCCTGTCCTTCCCCCCCTCTGGGACTGGGGTACACAGTGTGATCTATACCCTGTCCTTCCCCCCCTCTGGGACTGGGGTACACAGTGTGATCTATACCCTGTCCTTCCCCCCCCCCCCTCTGGGACTGGGGTACACAGTGTGATCTATACCCTGTCCTTCCCCACCTCTGGGACTGGGGTCACAGTGTGATAGATACACTGTCCTTCCCCCCCTCTGGGACTGGGGGGTACACAGTGTGATCTATACCCTGTCCTTCCCCCCCTCTGGGACTGGGGTACACAGTGTGATCTATACCCTGTCCTTCCCCCCCTCTGGGACTGGGGTACACAGTGTGATCTATACCCTGTCCTTCCCCCCCTCTGGGACTGGGGTACACAGTGTGATAGATACACTGTCCTTCCCCCCCTCTGGGACTGGGGGGTACACAGTGTGATCTATACCCTGTCCTTCCCCCCCCTCTGGGACTGGGGTACACAGTGTGATCTATACCCTGTCCTTCCCCCCCTCTGGGACTGGGGTACACAGTGTGATCTATACCCTGTCCTTCCCCCCCTCTGGGACTGGGGGGTACACAGTGTGATCTATACCCTGTCCTTCCCCCCCCCCTCTGGGACTGGGGTACACAGTGTGATCTATACCCTGTCCTTCCCCCCCTCTGGGACTGGGGGGTACACAGTGTGATCTATACCCTGTCCTTCCCCCCCTCTGGGACTGGGGTACACAGTGTGATCTATACACTGTCCTTCCCCCCCTCTGGGACTGGGGTACACAGTGTGATCTATACCCTGTCCTTCCCCCCCTCTGGGACTGGGGTACACAGTGTGATCTATACCCTGTCCTTCCCCCCCCTCTGGGACTGGGGTACACAGTGTGATCTATACCCTGTCCTTCCCCCCCTCTGGGACTGGGGTACACAGTGTGATCTATACCCTGTCCTTCCCCCCCTCTGGGACTGGGGTACACAGTGTGATCTATACCCTGTCCTTCCCCCCCCTCTGGGACTGGGGTACACAGTGTGATCTATACCCTGTCCTTCCCCCCCCCCTCTGGGACTGGGGTACACAGTGTGATCTATACCCTGTCCTCCCCCCCCTCTGGGACTGGGGTACACAGTGTGATAGATACACTGTCCTTCCCCCCCTCTGGGACTGGGGGGGTCACAGTGTGATCTATACCCTGTCCTTCCCCCCCTCTGGGACTGGGGTACACAGTGTGATCTATACACTGTCCTTCCCCCCCTCTGGGACTGGGGTACACAGTGTGATCTATACCCTGTCCTTCCCCCCCTCTGGGACTGGGGTACACAGTGTGATCTATACCCTGTCCTTCCCCCCCCTCTGGGACTGGGGTACACAGTGTGATCTATACCCTGTCCTTCCCCCCCTCTGGGACTGGGGTACACAGTGTGATCTATACCCTGTCCTTCCCCCCCTCTGGGACTGGGGTACTCAGTGTGATCTATACCCTGTCCTTTCCCCCCCCTCTGGGACTGGGGTACTCAGTGTGATCTATACCCTGTCCTTCCCCCCCTCTGGGACTGGGGTACACAGTGTGATCTATACCCTGTCCTTCCCCCCCTCTGGGACTGGGGGGGTACACAGTGTGATCTATACCCTGTCCTTTCCCCCCCCTCTGGGACTGGGGTCACAGTGTGATCTATACCCTGTCCTTCCCCCCTCTGGGACTGGGGGGTCACAGTGTGATCTATACCCTGTCCTTCCCCCCCTCTGGGACTGGGGGGTCACAGTGTGATTTATACCCTGTCCTTCCCCCCCCCCTCTCTGTGGTTTGTCTGAGTGAGGGAGTTGAGTCTCTCTCAGGGGACAGATGGTGTCGGATGATCTGCTCCCCTCTGATCGTATTACTGTGTGCGATGCTGGGTCAGTGCCGGATTTAGCCCTGGGCTGGTGATTCCGATAGGAATGCCAGCAGTCCGAGAGGAAGCATTGCAGTGTTGATAAGGGCGGCGTTTCCCTCTTATCACCCCGATGGGATCGAACCTGAATAAACGAGACCAACAGGGGATGGAGCCAGGAGGCCAGGGAGTGAGACTGAGAGGAGGAGAGATCCTGAGAACGATTTCATACCTGTGGGTTTAGCAGCTGCCTGTTTGGTGGTGGACTCAGCGGCTGTCTCTCTCTCCCTCTCTCTCTCTCTCTCCCTCTCTCTCTCTGTGCCTCTGATGGCGAAGTGCTGTGTAATGTGACTGTCAGCGATTGGATATCCAGGTCACCGCAGTTTTCAGCTCAATGCATTCCCCCATCCCCCAATCCCAGGGGATTCCAGGTGCTGGGCAGTGGGATAGAGTGACAGACACAGCGCAGGATTAGCACATCACATTCCAGGTTATCTATCCCTATATCCCAGCCCCCAACATTCCACGGAGAGTCCAGTCTCGGACGTGGGTCAGTGCAGAGGGAGGGGGCACTGTCGGAGGGTCAGTGCTGAGGGAGGGGGCACTGTCGGAGGGTCAGTGCTGAGGGAGTGGGCACTGTCGGTGGGTCAGTGCTGAGGGAGGGGGCACTGTCGGAGGGTCAGTGCACAGGGAGTGGGCACTGTCGGTGGGTCAGTGCTGAGGGAGGGGGCACTGTCGGGGGATCAGTGCTGAGGGAGGGGGCACTGTCGGAGGGTCAGTGCACAGGGAGTGGGCACTGTCGGAGGGTCAGTGCTGAGGGAGTGGACACTGTCGGAGGGTCAGTGCTGAGGGAGTGGGCACTGTCGGAGGGTCAGTGCTGAGGGAGTGGGCACTGTCGGAGGGTCAGTGCTGAGGGAGTGGGCACTGTCTGAGGGTCAGTGCTGAGGGAGTGGGCACTGTCGGAGGGTCAGTGCTGAGGGAGTGGGCACTGTCGGAGGGTCAATGCAGAGGGAGTGGGCACTGTCGGAGGGTCAGTGCTGAGGGAGTGGGCACTGTGGGAGGGTCAGTGCTGAGGGAGTGGGCACTGTCGGAGGGTCAGTGCTGAGGGAGTGGGCACTGTCGGAGGGTCAGTGCTGAGGTAATGGGCCCTGTCGGAGGGTCAGTGCTGAGGGAGGGGTCACTGTCGGAGGGTCAGTGCTTGGTGAATGTGTGTGGGGGGTTCCCTCTCCAAGTTGTGCACCAATCCCTTGGTGAAGTCAGACTGAGCAGAATGAAAACACTCACCGGTTCGTTGTGGGAAACGATACGGCTGCAGTTCGGCAAAAGGCCGGGAGTGGGTTACCATGGACCGGGATATCACGGCACCGGGGCACGTCTGAGAGAGAAAGGGACAGCTCTCAGTCCCTTACTCCCAGACACACTCACACAGATGGACACAGACTCTCAGTCACTTACTCCCAGACACACTCACTCAGATGGACACAGACTCTCAGTCCCTTACTCCCAGACACACTCACTCAGATGGACACAGACTCTCAGTCCCTTACTCCCAGACACACTCACTCAGATGGACACAGACTCTCAGTCACTTACTCCCAGACACACTCACTCAGATGGACACAGACTCTCAGTCACTTACTCCCAGACACACTCACTCAGATGGACACAGACTCTCAGTCACTTACTCCCAGACACACTCACTCAGATGGACACAGACTCTCAGTCCCTTACTCCCAGACACACTCACTCAGATGGACACAGACTCTCAGTCACTTACTCCCAGACACACTCACTCAGATGGACACAGACTCTCAGTCACTTACTCCCAGACACACTCACTCAGATGGACACAGACTCTCAGTCCCTTACTCCCAGACACACTCACTCAGATGGACACAGACTCTCAGTCACTTACTCCCAGACACACTCACTCAGATGGACACAGACTCTCAGTCACTTACTCCCAGACACACTCACTCAGATGGACACAGACTCTCAGTCACTTACTCCCAGACACACTCACTCAGATGGACACAGACTCTCAGTCACTTACTCCCAGACACACTCACTCAGATGGACACAGACTCTCAGTCCCTTACTCCCAGACACACTCACTCAGATGGACACAGACTCTCAGTCACTTACTCCCAGACACACTCACTCAGATGGACACAGACTCTCAGTCACTTACTCCCAGACACACTCACTCAGATGGACACAGACTCTCAGTCACTTACTCCCAGACACACTCACTCAGATGGACACAGACTCTCAGTCCCTTACTCCCAGACACACTCACTCAGATGGACACAGACTCTCAGTCACTTACTCCCAGACACACTCACTCAGATGGACACAGACTCTCAGTCCCTTACTCCCAGACACACTCACTCAGATGGACACAGACTCTCAGTCACTTACTCCCAGACACACTCACTCAGATGGACACAGACTCTCAGTCACTTACTCCCAGACACACTCACTCAGATGGACACAGACTCTCAGTCACTTACTCCCAGACACACTCACTCAGATGGACACAGACTCTCAGTCACTTACTCCCAGACACACTCACTCAGATGGACACAGACTCTCAGTCACTTACTCCCAGACACACTCACTCAGATGGACACAGACTCTCAGTCACTTACTCCCAGACACACTCACTCAGATGGACACAGACTCTCAGTCACTTACTCCCAGACACACTCACACAGATGGACACAGACTCTCAGTCCCTTACTCCCAGATACACTCACTCAGATGGACACAGACTCTCAGTCCCTTACTCCCAGACACACTCACTCAGATGGACACAGACTCTCAGTCACTTACTCCCAGACACACTCACTCAGATGGACACAGACTCTCAGTCACTTACTCCCAGACACACTCACTCAGATGGACACAGACTCTCAGTCACTTACTCCCAGACACACTCACTCAGATGGACACAGACTCTCAGTCACTTACTCCCAGACACACTCACTCAGATGGACACAGACTCTCAGTCACTTACTCCCAGACACACTCACTCAGATGGACACAGACTCTCAGTCACTTACTCCCAGACACACTCACTCAGATGGACACAGACTCTCAGTCACTTACTCCCAGACACACTCACTCAGATGGAGACAGACTCTCAGTCACTTACTCCCAGACACACTCACTCAGATGGACACAGACTCTCAGTCCCTTACTCCCAGACACACTCACTCAGATGGACACAGACTCTCAGTCACTTACTCCCAGACACACTCACTCAGATGGACACAGACTCTCAGTCACTTACTCCCAGACACACTCACTCAGATGGAGACAGACTCTCAGTCACTTACTCCCAGACACACTCACTCAGATGGACACAGACTCTCAGTCACTTACTCCCAGACACACTCACTCAGATGGACACAGACTCTCAGTCCCTTACTCCCAGACACACTCACTCAGATGGACACAGACTCTCAGTCACTTACTCAGAGACACACTCACTCAGATGGACACAGACTCTCAGTCCCTTACTCCCAGACATACTCACTCAGATGGACACAGACTCTCAGTCACTTACTCAGAGACACACTCACTCAGATGGACACAGACTCTCAGTCCCTTACTCCCAGACATACTCACTCAGATGGACACAGACTCTCAGTCACTTACTCAGAGACACACTCACTCAGATGGACACAGACTCTCAGTCACTTACTCCCAGACACACTCACTCAGATGGACACAGACTCTCAGTCACTTACTCAGAGACACACTCACTCAGATGGACACAGACTCTCAGTCCCTTACTCCCAGACATACTCACTCAGATGGACACAGACTCTCAGTCACTTACTCAGAGACACACTCACTCAGATGGACACAGACTCTCAGTCCCTTACTCCCAGACATACTCACTCAGATGGACACAGACTCTCAGTCACTTACTCCGAGACACACTCACTCAGATGGACACAGACTCTCAGTCACTTACTCCCAGACACACTCACTCAGATGGACACAGACTCTCAGTCACTTACTCCCAGACACACTCACTCAGATGGACACAGACTCTCAGTCACTTACTCCCAGTCACACTCACACAGATGGACACAGACTCTCAGTCACTTACTCCCAGACACACTCACTCAGATGGACACAGACTCTCAGTCACTTACTCCCAGACACACTCACTCAGATGGACACCGACTCTCAGTCACTTACTCCCAGACACACTCACTCAGATGGACACAGACTCTCAGTCCCTTACTCCCAGACACACTCACTCAGATGGACACAGACTCTCAGTCACTTACTCCCAGACACACTCACTCAGATGGACACAGACTCTCAGTCACTTACTCCCAGACACACTCACTCAGATGGACACAGACTCTCAGTCCCTTACTCCCAGACACACTCACTCAGATGGACACAGACTCTCAGTCACTTACTCCCAGACACACTCACTCAGATGGACACAGACTCTCAGTCACTTACTCCCAGACACACTCACTCAGATGGACACAGACTCTCAGTCACTTACTCCCAGACACACTCACTCAGATGGACACAGACTCTCAGTCACTTACTCCCAGACACACTCACTCAGATGGACACAGACTCTCAGTCACTTACTCCCAGACACACTCACTCAGATGGACACAGACTCTCAGTCACTTACTCCCAGACACACTCACTCAGATGGACACAGACTCTCAGTCACTTACTCCCAGACACACTCACACAGATGGACACAGACTCTCAGTCCCTTACTCCCAGATACACTCACTCAGATGGACACAGACTCTCAGTCCCTTACTCCCAGACACACTCACTCAGATGGACACAGACTCTCAGTCACTTACTCCCAGACACACTCACTCAGATGGACACAGACTCTCAGTCACTTACTCCCAGACACACTCACTCAGATGGACACAGACTCTCAGTCACTTACTCCCAGACACACTCACTCAGATGGACACAGACTCTCAGTCACTTACTCCCAGACACACTCACTCAGATGGACACAGACTCTCAGTCACTTACTCCCAGACACACTCACTCAGATGGACACAGACTCTCAGTCACTTACTCCCAGACACACTCACTCAGATGGACACAGACTCTCAGTCACTTACTCCCAGACACACTCACTCAGATGGAGACAGACTCTCAGTCACTTACTCCCAGACACACTCACTCAGATGGACACAGACTCTCAGTCCCTTACTCCCAGACACACTCACTCAGATGGACACAGACTCTCAGTCACTTACTCCCAGACACACTCACTCAGATGGACACAGACTCTCAGTCACTTACTCCCAGACACACTCACTCAGATGGAGACAGACTCTCAGTCACTTACTCCCAGACACACTCACTCAGATGGACACAGACTCTCAGTCACTTACTCCCAGACACACTCACTCAGATGGACACAGACTCTCAGTCCCTTACTCCCAGACACACTCACTCAGATGGACACAGACTCTCAGTCACTTACTCAGAGACACACTCACTCAGATGGACACAGACTCTCAGTCCCTTACTCCCAGACATACTCACTCAGATGGACACAGACTCTCAGTCACTTACTCAGAGACACACTCACTCAGATGGACACAGACTCTCAGTCCCTTACTCCCAGACATACTCACTCAGATGGACACAGACTCTCAGTCACTTACTCAGAGACACACTCACTCAGATGGACACAGACTCTCAGTCACTTACTCCCAGACACACTCACTCAGATGGACACAGACTCTCAGTCACTTACTCAGAGACACACTCACTCAGATGGACACAGACTCTCAGTCCCTTACTCCCAGACATACTCACTCAGATGGACACAGACTCTCAGTCACTTACTCAGAGACACACTCACTCAGATGGACACAGACTCTCAGTCCCTTACTCCCAGACATACTCACTCAGATGGACACAGACTCTCAGTCACTTACTCCGAGACACACTCACTCAGATGGACACAGACTCTCAGTCACTTACTCCCAGACACACTCACTCAGATGGACACAGACTCTCAGTCACTTACTCCCAGACACACTCACTCAGATGGACACAGACTCTCAGTCACTTACTCCCAGTCACACTCACACAGATGGACACAGACTCTCAGTCACTTACTCCCAGACACACTCACTCAGATGGACACAGACTCTCAGTCACTTACTCCCAGACACACTCACTCAGATGGACACCGACTCTCAGTCACTTACTCCCAGACACACTCACTCAGATGGACACAGACTCTCAGTCCCTTACTCCCAGACACACTCACTCAGATGGACACAGACTCTCAGTCACTTACTCCCAGACACACTCACTCAGATGGACACAGACTCTCAGTCACTTACTCCCAGACACACTCACTCAGATGGACACAGACTCTCAGTCACTTACTCCCAGACACACTCACTCAGATGGACACAGACTCTCAGTCCCTTACTCCCAGACACACTCACTCAGATGGACACAGTCTCTCAGTCACTTACTCCCAGACACACTCACTCAGATGGACACAGACTCTCAGTCACTTACTCCCAGACACACTCACTCAGATGGACACAGACTCTCAGTCCCTTACTCCCAGACACACTCACTCAGATGGACACAGACTCTCAGTCACTTACTCCCAGACACACTCACTCAGATGGACACAGACTCTCAGTCACTTACTCCCAGACACACTCACTCAGATGGACACAGACTCTCAGTCACTTACTCCCAGACACACTCACTCAGATGGACACAGACTCTCAGTCCCTTACTCCCAGACACATTCACTCAGATGGACACAGACTCTCAGTCACTTACTCCCAGACACACTCACTCAGATGGACACAGACTCTCAGTCACTTACTCAGAGACACACTCACACAGATGGACACAGACTCTCAGTCCCTTACTCCCAGACACACTCACTCAGATGGACACAGGCTCTCAGTCACTTACTCAGAGACACACTCACTCAGATGGACACAGACTCTCAGTCCCTTACTCCCAGACACACTCACTCAGATGGACACAGTCTCTCAGTCACTTACTCCCAGTCACACTCACTCAGATGGACACAGACTCTCAGTCACTTACTCCCAGACACACTCACTCAGATGGACACAGACTCTCAGTCCCTTACTCCCAGACACACTCACTCAGATGGACACAGACTCTCAGTCACTTACTCCCAGACACACTCACACAGATGGACACAGACTCTCAGTCACTTACTCCCAGACACACTCACACAGATGGACACAGACTCTCAGTCCCTTACTCCCAGACACACTCACTCAGATGGACACAGACTCTCAGTCACTTACTCCCAGACACACTCACTCAGATGGACACAGACTCTCAGTCACTTACTCCCAGACACACTCACTCAGATGGACACAGACTCTCAGTCACTTACTCCCCGACACACTCACTCAGATGGACACAGACTCTCAGTCACTTACTCCCAGACACACTCACTCAGATGGACACAGACTCTCAGTCACTTACTCCCAGACACACTCACTCAGATGGACACAGACTCTCAGTCCCTTACTCCCAGACATACTCACTCAGATGGACACAGACTCTCAGTCACTTACTCCCAGACACACTCACTCAGATGGAGACAGACTCTCAGTCACTTACTCCCAGACACACTCACTCAGATGGACACAGACTCTCAGTCCCTTACTCCCAGACATACTCACTCAGATGGACACAGACTCTCAGTCACTTACTCAGAGACACACTCACTCAGATGGACACAGACTCTCAGTCCCTTACTCCCAGACATACTCACTCAGATGGACACAGACTCTCAGTCACTTACTCCCAGACACACTCACTCAGATGGACACAGACTCTCAGTCACTTACTCCCAGACACACTCACTCAGATGGACACAGACTCTCAGTCACTTACTCCCAGACACACTAACTCAGATGGACACAGACTCTCAGTCACTTACTCCCAGTCACACTCACACAGATGGACACAGACTCTCAGTCACTTACTCCCAGACACACTCACTCAGATGGACACAGACTCTCAGTCACTTACTCCCAGACACACTCACTCAGATGGACACCGACTCTCAGTCACTTACTCCCAGACACACTCACTCAGATGGACACAGACTCTCAGTCCCTTACTCCCAGACACACTCACTCAGATGGACACAGACTCTCAGTCACTTACTCCCAGACACACTCACTCAGATGGACACAGACTCTCAGTCACTTACTCCCAGACACACTCACTCAGATGGACACAGACTCTCAGTCACTTACTCCCAGACACACTCACTCAGATGGACACAGACTCTCAGTCCCTTACTCCCAGACACACTCACTCAGATGGACACAGTCTCTCAGTCACTTACTCCCAGACACACTCACTCAGATGGACACAGACTCTCAGTCACTTACTCCCAGACACACTCACTCAGATGGACACAGACTCTCAGTCACTTACTCAGAGACACACTCACACAGATGGACACAGACTCTCAGTCCCTTACTCCCAGACACACTCACTCAGATGGACACAGGCTCTCAGTCACTTACTCAGAGACACACTCACTCAGATGGACACAGACTCTCAGTCCCTTACTCCCAGACACACTCACTCAGATGGACACAGTCTCTCAGTCACTTACTCCCAGTCACACTCACTCAGATGGACACAGACTCTCAGTCACTTACTCCCAGACACACTCACACAGATGGACACAGACTCTCAGTCCCTTACTCCCAGACACACTCACTCAGATGGACACAGACTCTCAGTCACTTACTCCCAGACACACTCACTCAGATGGACACAGACTCTCAGTCCCTTACTCCCAGATACACTCACTCAGATGGACACAGACTCTCAGTCACTTACTCCCCGACACACTCACTCAGATGGACACAGACTCTCAGTCACTTACTCCCAGACACACTCACTCAGATGGACACAGACTCTCAGTCACTTACTCCCAGACACACTCACTCAGATGGACACAGACTCTCAGTCACTTACTCCCAGACACACTCACTCAGATGGACACAGACTCTCAGTCCCTTACTCCCAGACACACTCACTCAGATGGACACAGACTCTCAGTCCCTTACTCCCAGACACACTCACTCAGATGGACACAGACTCTCAGTCACTTACTCCCAGACACACTCACTCAGATGGACACAGACTCTCAGTCACTTACTCAGAGACACACTCACTCAGATGGACACAGACTCTCAGTCACTTACTCCCAGACACACTCACTCAGAGTGACACAGACTCTCAGTCACTTACTCCCAGACACACTCACTCAGATGGACACAGACTCTCAGTCCCTTACTCCCAGACACACTCACTCAGATGGACACAGACTCTCAGTCACTTACTCCCAGACACACTCACTCAGATGGACACAGACACTCAGTCACTTACTCAGAGACACACTCACTCAGATGGACACAGACTCTCAGTCCCTTACTCCCAGACACACTCACTCAGATGGACACAGACTCTCAGTCACTTACTCCCAGACACACTCACTCAGATGGACACAGACTCTCAGTCACTTACTCCCAGACACACTCACTCAGATGGACACAGACTCTCAGTCACTTACTCCCAGACACACTCACTCAGATGGACACAGACTCTCAGTCACTTACTCCCAGACACACTCACTCAGATGGACACAGACTCTCAGTCCCTTACTCCCAGACACACTCACTCAGATGGACACAGACTCTCAGTCACTTACTCCCAGACACACTCACTCAGATGGACACAGACTCTCAGTCACTTACTCCCAGACACACTCACTCAGATGGACACAGACTCTCAGTCACTTACTCCCAGACACACTCACTCAGATGGACACAGACTCTCAGTCACTTACTCCCAGACACACTCACTCAGATGGACACAGACTCTCAGTCCCTTACTCCCAGACACACTCACTCAGATGGACACAGACTCTCAGTCCCTTACTCCCAGACACACTCACTCAGATGGACACAGACTCTCAGTCACTTACTCCCAGACACACTCACTCAGATGGACACAGACTCTCAGTCACTTACTCCCAGACACACTCACTCAGATGGACACAGACTCTCAGTCCCTTACTCCCAGACACACTCACTCAGATGGACACAGACTCTCAGTCCCTTACTCCCAGACACACTCACTCAGATGGACACAGACTCTCAGTCACTTACTCCCAGACACACTCACTCAGATGGACACAGACTCTCAGTCACTTACTCCCAGACACACTCACTCAGATGGACACAGACTCTCAGTCACTTACTCCCAGACACACTCACTCAGATGGACACAGACTCTCAGTCACTTACTCCCAGACACACTCACTCAGATGGACACAGACTCTCAGTCCCTTACTCCCAGACACACTCACTCAGATGGACACAGACTCTCAGTCACTTACTCCCAGACACACTCACTCAGATGGACACAGACTCTCAGTCCCTTACTCCCAGACACACTCACTCAGATGGACACAGACTCTCAGTCACTTACTCCCAGACACACTCACTCAGATGGACACAGACTCTCAGTCACTTACTCCCAGACACACTCACACAGATGGACACAGACACTCAGTCACTTACTCCCAGACACACTCACTCAGATGGACACAGACTCTCAGTCACTTACTCCCAGACACACTCACTCAGATGGACACAGACTCTCAGTCACTTACTCCCAGACACACTCACTCAGATGGACACAGACTCTCAGTCACTTACTCCCAGACACACTCACTCAGATGGACACAGACTCTCAGTCACTTACTCCCAGACACACTCACTCAGATGGACACAGACTCCCTGGTATTGGTGGAGGGTCAGAGTTACAAAGTGTGGAGTTGGGGAATCACAGCGGGTCAGTGAGGAGAGTCGATGGTTCTGGCCAGACTTACTGTGCTTTTCCAGCTCCACAGTTTTCCACTCAACTCCCTATGCCCCTGGGAGGGGGGCACACAGCAATGTTGGGGGAGGTGGCAGCAAAATATTTGTTGGGGACGCAGTGGGTCAGGTAGGTATTTGCGAGGGGAGGTATTTGGGGAAGGGATTAAATTTGGGAGGAGAGTTAAAATGTGGGGCAAATATTTTTAAGGGGTGGTCAAAATTGGGTGAGCACTTTCTGTTGTGAAAGAAAGAAAAAGAGAAAGGGAGGGTGAGAAAAAGAGAGAGAGCCGGAGAGCGAGGGGGGGTGGGGAAGGGGGATGAGAGAAAGAAGGGGAAGAGACAGACAGTGAGAGGGAGGGTGTGAGAGAAAGGCAGATTGAGAGAAAGAGACAGACAGGGAGAGAGAAGGACAAAGAGAGAAGGGGAAGTCAGACTGAGACAAACAGGCGTTAAAGCATGGACAGACTGAAGGGGTGACACTCAGTATTCCAGTTGGTTCCAGCTCTCTCTCTCTCTCTCAATGGTTTTTCACACTCCCTCTCTCCCATGCTCCTGAGGTTTCCTTCAGCTTGTCTCTCTCTCCCTCTCTCTCTCCCTCTCTCTGGATGTTGAGCTGGTCTCTGTCCCTTGCCATGTTGGTCACCTCAGAAAGCCTCCAGAAAATTCAAGAGATCAGTCTGCAGGTGATCCCTGGTTTTGTTCATTTCCGGATGGTTTCCCAGAACTTTCTATACTTCTGGCCAATTCGGAGAATCAGTTAATAGTTTGAAGCGTTGCTAATCATTTGGATGGCTTGTTCCTGTTAGTTTCTTTGTGTAGCAGGACCCGGTACCTTCCTGTCTGGGCCCTCCTTTGTTTAGTGGAGACGTTATTAGGGATATGTCTGCCCAGGGGAACTGTTGCCTTTGACATTATGCTGATGGGATAACCATCTGGCTGCTGTCTGGCTTTTGTGATTTGGGAGTATAACTTGTCCAATATACCCAGCATCTCTTGTCTGTCTATCTGTGTTTTAACAAGGAGGCAGGAACATTTCACCCAATCCCCATCCCCCACCCAGTCTTTTGAATAGAAAGAAGCTTCTACAATGAATTACAAACCTAATTTTAAAAGCTGGTTATGTTTGTTGTCAGAGTAGCCTGCTGTTTGAGCGAAAACCATTTTGTACATTGGTCAAACCGATTGTCATATGGTTGATAAGTGATACCTTAGAATCCCGACAGAGCAGAAACAGGCCCTTCAGCCCATCGAGTCCACAATGACCCTCTGAAGAGAATCCAACTCAGATCCATCCCCTGATGATATCCCTAAAACCCTACATTTCCCATGGCTAATCCAGCTCACCTGAATATCCCTCGACACTACCGGCAATCTGTCCAAAATGCCCACCATTGAACAGTGGGAGAAAACCCATACAGATGGAGGGAGAATGTACAAACTCCACACAGACAGTCACTCAGGAGTGGAATCAAACCCAGGTCTCTGGCACTGTGAGGTGACAGTGCTAACCACTGAGTGACTGTGGCTCTCCGAACTGTATCGACAAAACATATTCCGTCCTGAGAATCCATACAGAATTGTGCTGCATAGCCAACATCCAGTGAGCAGAATAAATGCAAGGGAATGAGACCTCCTGGCTCAAACTCCAGGAATTCCTTCCCGAAGGACATTGTGGGTCCACCACCTGCAACAGTTCAAGGAGGCAGCTCACCACCAAAACCAGCTCCCGAGCAGCGACGGACAGGCAATCAATACTGGGCCCAGCCAGGAACACTCAAACACTGCAAATGAATGAAACTAAGGTGATCACCCGGGGAGTTCCATCTACCTACCAGTCCCTGGGGGTGTGTCCAGGCATTATTCACCATGATCGGACCCATCTGTTACAGCCTGCAATCCTAACCACCGGGATCCCGAGATATATCAAGGTGAGTGCGGTTAGGGCTACAGCTTGATGTGAGAGGAGCCGAATTCGTTAATGACAGGCGGTGGGAATGCCATTGTATGGCCTGTTCCTTCACATTTACGTAAGTGTGGTCCTTGTCAATGTCCCCTCTATCTCCACAGCATGTGGGAGGGAATCATGAGAACCCATCCAAATACCTTCTTTAATATAATTCCGATACTTTCGACTTCAAGGATCCCCATCCTAACATTGTCACTTGGGATAATTGGAATCCCTCGCACCAAGCCCAGTGCCCCACCGAAAGTGTCCTTACAGCTGTCATTAACCCAGCCCTTGGTGAGCTGCTGGAACTGACAGTGAGACATGTTCGTGTGGGTGTTCTCCTGGAACAAATATTTACGCTGTTTGTCACTAATCCGGGATGGGACTTCTCTCGAGCAGTGAGGACCGCTGCCTTCATTTCATCATGGATGTCCCTCCCTCACTGTTGTCCCTCAGCGAGGGCTGAATGGCCTGGTGGACAAAGTCACATGGTGATTAATTTAATTGGTTTGTCAGCATCCAGTCCGTGTATGACAGACTGTCGGTCTGTCTCATCCAAAATGTATCTGGGTTTGAGACAGGATCAAACAGAGTTGCCTTTTTGGTGCTGCCCACCAGCTGGGTGCCTGGAATGGCTGTTGTGTACGGAGTGAAGACCATCGGCTGTTTGTCTCTGGGTAACCACAGGATTCATGGAATCTGAGTTCGGCTGTGGGTCAGGGCTGGGGGCAAAAGGTTCAGTTACCTGGGAGACAGGCAGTGGGAGTCCCCATCCGTGGGAGGGTGTGGATGTGTCAGTGTGGGGCCTATCGTTATCTCCCTGGGGAGGTAGAACCCCAAAGGCACACATTATCCCATTCTGGGAGGAGTCCTGGTTCCCTAGGGATTGTATTTGCTCCTGGCACCTCCTACTAGGGCCTGATGTGTGTTGCTCCGTGTTGCAGGTGTACAGGACCCATGCAGCTGCTTGGAGCTCATACACTGTCCTTCCAGATTGTCAATATAACCTGAGGCTGGCTCCCCATCCCCAGAGACCCTCCTTTCACTGGATTGGGCTCTTCCCAATTGGAACTGGAGTAGGCCCATGTTCCTGCAACCTTCTGTCCTGCTCATTGTGTCAGAGACCAAGCTCGGTCACAGCCTGTTGGTTTCCCTGGGGTGACCGGATCCCAGCTGCCTTATCCCAGCCGGGGGTCCTCCAGGCTATCGGCAGTGGAGTGAGCTTTCCAGCTTCCTTCCCCGGTTCTCTATGGGCATCTCACCACAGCTCCTGTACCAGGAACCCTTCGCTGCAAGGCCAGGCTGGCTTCCTGTGAAATTCTGCAGGACTGTTTCACATTTGTACCGGCTCGTGTTCCTGTTGCTTTGGCTGCTTCTGTATTATGGGACACCTGGGTATACTCATAGAGTCATAGAGTTCTACAGCATGGAGACAGGCTCTTTGGCCCAAACTGGTCCATCCACACTAACCCCGTTTCCCTGCACTTGGCCCGTATCCTTCCAATACCTTCCTCTCCATGTATTTGTCCAAGTGCCTTTTAAATGTTATTAAATGTATCCTCCTCGACCACTTGCACTGGTAGTTCATTCCGTAAGTGTACCACCCTCTGGGTAAAAGTATTGTCCCTCAGGTTCCCTTTTAATCTTCCCCTTTCACCTTAAACTGATGCCCTTTCATCCTTGATTCCCCAAGCCTTGGATAAAGACTGAGTGCATTCACCCTATCCATGCCTCCCATGATCTTATACACCTCTATAAGGACACCCCTCAGTCTCCTACACACTAAAGAAAATGTCCTTGCTTGTCCAACCTCTCTCTCTATCTGTCTCGTTGAGTTCTGGCAACATCCTTGTAAATTTCTTCTGCATCTTTCCAGTTTAATACTATCCTTCCTATAGCAAGGTGGGTAAAACTGAACACAATACTCCGAGTGCGGCCTCACCAACATCCTGCACAACTACAACAGACCTTCCCAACTTCGATATTCCATGCCCTGACTGGTGAAGGGCCCAGTGTACCAAAAGCCTTCTTCACTGCCCTGTCTCCCTGAGTTCAGAGAGCCGTGCTCCTGGAATCCAAGGTCCCTCTGTTCCACTACACTCCTTCAGGCCCTACCATTCCCCATGAAACCCCTGTCTTGATGTGACTTTCCAAAATGCAAGATCTCGCCCTTGTCTGTATTAAACTCCATTTGCCGTTTCTCAGCCCAGTTGCCCAGCTGATGAAGGCCCTGTTGCAATTGCTGAGAACCTTCCTCACTTAATTTAGTGTAATCTGAAAACTTACTAATCATGCCTTAAACATCCTCATCCAAATCATTGATCTAGATGACAAACAGCAATGGGCCCAGCACTGACCAGCTCAGCGACACAATGGATCAGTGGTTTGCTCTGCTGCCTCACAGCACTGTGGTTCTAGGTACAATTCCAACCTCACAGCATGGTCTGTGTGGGTTAGATCCTGTTAGGGTTAGATTTCCTATAGTATGGAAACAGGCCATTTGGCCCAACAAGTCCCCACCGACCTGCCGAAGAGTAACCCACCCAGAGCCATTCTCCCTGCCCAATATTTACCCTGGACGAATGCACCGAGCACTATGGGTAATTTAGCACGGCCAATTCATCTGACCTGTACACCTTTGGATTGTGGGAGGAAACCGGAGCACCCAAAGGAAACCCCACACAGACACAGGGAGAATGTGCAAACTCCACACAGTCACCCGAGACTGGGGTCGAACCCGGGTCCCTGGCGCTGTGAGGCAGCAGTGCCAACCACTGAGCCACCATGCCAACCGAACTGAGTTTGTATGTTCTCCCCGTGTCTGCGTGGGTTTCCTCTGGGTGCTCCGGTTTCCTCCCACAGTCCAAAGATGTACAGGTCAGGTATGTTGGCAATGCTCAATTGTCTATAGTGTTCATGGATGTGTAAGTAAGTTGCATTAGTCAGGGGTTAAGGTAGAGTAACAGGGTACGGGAATGGGTTTGGGTCAAATAATCTTCAGAGGGCCAGTAGACTTGTTGGGCCGAAGGGCCTGTTTCCACAGAGGAGGGATTCTATGATTCTATGACCGCTGAGGCACACCACGAGTCACAGGCCTCCAGTCTGACTGTTACCCTCTGCTCCCTACCATCAAGCCAATTGTGTACTCAGTTTGCCAACGCCCCCTGGATTCCATGCGATCTCACCTTCCAGAGCAAGGTACCATGTGGAACCTTATCAAAGGCCTTCCTGAAATCTGTAGAGTCTACATGTACTGGCCTGCCCTCGTCAACCTTCCTGATCACTGCATCAAAGAACGCGAACAAATTTGTGAGGCCTGGTCTCCCACACACAAGGCTTCGCTGACTACTCCCAACCAAATGTTGTATTTCCAAATGCATGTCTATCTAATCTCTCAGTAATTTCCTTACCACGGATGTTAGGCTGACTGGTCTAGAGTTCCCAGGTTTTTTTTGCAGCCCTCCTTGAAAAAGGACACAACATTTACTGCCCTCCAATCTTCCGGGACCTCACCCGTGGGGAATGGTGATGCAAAAAGATCAGCTAGGGACCCCACAATTCCTTCTCTCGCCTCTTGCAGTGTTGTTGGATATATTTGGTCAGGTCCAGGAGATTTATCCATGTTCAGACATTCGAATGCATTCAACACATCCTCTCCTGTGATATGGACTGTCCCCAAAAGATCATCACCCTAACTTCCCCAAGTTCCCCAAGCCTTCATGTCCTTCTCCACGGTCAACACAGAGGGGAAATAACTCCTGCGATTCTGCACAAACATGTCCACTTTGGTCCTTGAAGGGTCCTAGTCTCTCGCTAGGTAATCTTTCTCCTTTAATATACTTCAAGAATCTCTTTGGATTCACCCAAATCTTCTCAGCCAAAGTCATCTGCCCTCTTGATTCCCTTCTTCAGTAAACTCTTGTCTCCCCTATGTATCCCCAGGGGTTCCCTTGACCCCAGCTGCCTCTACCTGAGCCATGCCTGCTTTTTTTTTGGTTAAAGCCTCAATGTTCTCTTGTTATCCAGGATTCCTTATTCCTGCCAACCTTGCTCTTCACCCCCACAGGAACGGACAGATCTTGAACTGTAGCTGTCCCACATTTAAAGAACTTCCACTTGCCCGCGGTCCCGTAGCCTGCAAACAAACTTCTCAACCCAACCTCTGCAAACTGCTGGCTAACTCCGTCAGAATGTGGTTTGCCCCAATGTCGAACTAGTACCTGGGGAACATTCTGTCTCACTCCACAATGATTTCAGTATTAATAGAACTATGGTCACTGGTTCCAAGTGCTCCCCCACTGTCACCTCACTCCGAACCTTCTGGTTGGGTTGTTTACCTTGTTTTTAGCAATAACTGGACATCGCCATCAGCATCCCAATGTTCACTTGTGGGACTTTATCTCTTCCATATGAAGGAATGGGACCCAGAAATCTCCCTTTAATCTGGCTCCCATCAAACTTCCCAGGAACAGTCCTGCCCAGGTTATCAGTGTTCCCAGCTCACTACAGCAAGGCACAGAAAGGATTCAAAGTGAATCTTCACTGAAACGGTTCTCATGTAAATATTCCTGATGAGTTTGAGAATGGACTTTGATCTGGAGGAAAGCTTCCTCGACGTGTGTCCATCTAACGCTCTAGAGATTGACAGAACATCGTGTTCTCTCAATGCTGTCACAGTTAAATACACAAAGGACAGCCTTAAATATTAATACGTCCATCTCCCTGACCTGGTCTGGGACACATGGGTCAGGGAGGGGGAGATTGCTTTGGTAGGTGGGGATCAATCAGTGAGGGGGAGTGTTGGAAAGAGGTGATCCAGGGATGGGATGATTACTGTGTTGGGTCGGAACGAGTTAAGGAGAGGCAGATTGAAGAGTTGGGAGGAGATCAGTCAGGGAGGGGGGGAATTATTGTTGGGAAGGGATCAGTCAGGGAGGGGGGTGAGTGCAGTGTTGGGTAGGGATCAGTCAGGGAGGGGGTGAGTGCAGTGTTGGGTAGGGATCAGTCATGGAGGGGGGTGAGTGCAGTGTTGGGGAGGGATCAGTCAGGGAGGGGGAGATTGCAGTGTTGGGGAGGGATCAGTCAGGGAGGGGGTGAGTGCAGTGTTGGGTAGGGATCAGTCAGGGAGGGGGAGATTGCAGTGTTGGGTAGGGATCAGTCAGGGAGGGGGTGAGTGCAGTGTTGGGGAGGGATCAGTCAGGGAGGGGAGATTGCAGTGTTGGTTAGGGATCAGTCAGGGAGGGGGTGGTTGCAGTGTTGGGTAGGGATCAGTCAGGGAGGGGGGTGAGTGCAGTGTTGGGGAGGGATCAGTCAGGGAGGGGGAGATTGCAGTGTTGGGGAGGGATCAGTCAGGGAGGGGGTGAGTGCAGTGTTGGGGAGGGATCAGTCAGGGAGGGGGAGATTGCAGTGTTGGGGAGGGATCAGTCAGGGAGGGGGAGATTGCAGTGTTGGGTAGGGATCAGTCAGGGAGGGGGTGAGTGCAGTGTTGGGGAGGGATCAGTCAGGGAGGGGGTGAGTGCTGTGTTGGGGAGGGAACAGTCAGGGACGGGGAGATTGCAGTGTTGGGGAGGGATCAGTCAGGGAGGGGGAGATTGCAGTGTTGGGGAGGGATCAGTCAGGGAGGGGGGAGATTGCAGTGTTGGGTAGGGATCAGTCAGGGAGGGGGAGATTGCAGTGTTGGGGAGGGATCAGTCAGGGAGGGGGAGATTGCAGTGTTGGGTAGGGATCAGTCAGGGAGGGGGAGATTGCAGTGTTGGGGAGGGATCAGTCAGGGAGGGGGAGATTGCAGTGTTGGGTAGGGATCAGTCAGGGAGGGGGAGATTGCAGTGTTGGTAGGGATCAGTCAGGGAGGGGGAGATTATAGTGTTGGGTAGGGATCAGTAAGGGAGGGGGTGATTGCAGTGTTGGGGAGGGATCAGTCAGGGAGGGGGAGATTGCAGTGTTGGGGAGGGATCAGTCAGGGAGGGGGAGATTATAGTGTTGGTTAGGGATCAGTCAGGGAGGGGGAGATTATAGTGTTGGGTAGGGATCAGTAAGGGAGGGGGTGATTGCAGTGTTGGGGAGGGATCAGTCAGGGAGGGGGAGATTGCAGTGTTGGGGAGGGATCAGTCAGGGAGGGGGAGATTATAGTGTTGGTTAGGGATCAGTCAGGGAGGGGGAGATTATAGTGTTGGGGAGGGATCAGTCAGGGAGGGGGAGATTATAGTGTTGGTTAGGGATCTGTCAGGGAGGGGGTGATTATAGTGTTGGGTAGGGATCAGTCAGGGAGGGGGAGATTGCAGTGTTGGGGAGGGATCAGTCAGGGAGGGGGGTGAGTGCAGTGTTGGGTTGGGATCAGTCAGGGAGGGGGAGATTGCAGTGTTGGGGAGGGATCAGTCAGGGAGGGGGTGAGTGCAGTGTTGGGGAGGGATCAGTCAGGGAGGGGGAGATTGCAGTGTTGGGTAGGGATCAGTCAGGGAGGGGGAGATTATAGTGTTGGGTAGGGATCAGTCAGGGAGGGGGTGAGTGCAGTGTTGGGGAGGGATCAGTCAGGGAGGGGGAGATTGCAGTGTTGGGGAGGGATCAGTCAGGGAGGGGGAGATTGCAGTGTTGGGGAGGGATCAGTCAGGGAGGGGGAGATTGCAGTGTTGGGGAGGGATCAGTCAGGGAGGGGGAGATTGCAGTGTTGGGGAGGGATCAGTCAGGGAGGGGGAGATTGCAGTGTTGGGTAGGGATCAGTCAGGGAGGGGGTGAGTGCAGTGTTGGGGAGGGATCAGTCAGGGAGGGGGTGATTGCAGTGTTGGGTAGGGATCAGTCAGGGAGGGGGAGATTACAGTGTTGGGTAGGGATCAGTCAGGGAGGGGGTGAGTGCAGTGTTGGGGAGGGATCAGTCAGGGAGGGGGAGATTGCAGTGTTGGGGAGGGATCAGTCAGGGAGGGGGAGATTGCAGTGTTGGGGAGGGATCAGTCAGGGAGGGGGAGATTGCAGTGTTGGGGAGGGATCAGTCAGGGAGGGGGAGATTGCAGTGTTGGGGAGGGATCAGTGAGGGAGGGGGAGATTGCAGTGTTGGGGAGGGATCAGTCAGGGAGGGGGAGAATGCAGTGTTGGGGAGGGATCAGTCAGGGAGGTGGAGATTGCAGTGTTGGGGAGGGATCAGTCAGGGAGGGGGTGGGTGCAATGTTGGGTAGGGATCAGTCAGGGAGGGGGGTGAGTGCACTGTTGGGGAGGGATCAGTCAGGGAGGGGGAGATTGCAGTGTTGTGTCGGGATCAGTCAGGGAGGGGGTGAGTGCAGTGTTGGGGAGGGATCAGTCAGGGAGGGGGAGATTGCAGTGTTGGGTAGGGATCAGTCAGGGAGGGGGAGATTGCAGTGTTGGGTAGGGATCAGTCAGGGAGGGGGAGATTGCAGTGTTGGGTAGGGATCAGTCAGGGAGGGGGGAGATTGCAGTGTTGGGGAGGGATCAGTCAGGGAGGGGGTGGGTGCAATGTTGGGTAGGGATCAGTCAGGGAGGGGGGTGAGTGCAGTGTTGGGTAGGGATCAGTCAGGGAGGGGGTGAGTGCAATGTTGGGTAGGGATCAGTCAGGGAGGGGGAGATTGCAGTGTTGGGTAGGGATCAGTCAGGGAGGGGGGAGATTGCAGTGTTGGGGAGGGATCAGTCAGGGAGGGAGAGATTGCAGTGTTGGGTAGGGATCAGTCAGGGAGGGGGTGAGTGCAGTGTTGGGTAGGGATCAGTCAGGGAGGGGGAGATTGCAGTGTTGGGTAGGGATCAGTCAGGGAGGGGGAGATTGTAGTGTTGGGTAGGGATCAGTCAGGGAGGGGGGGGATTGCAGTGTTGGGGAGGGATCAGTCAGGGAGTGGGAGATTATAGTGTTGGGTAGGGATCAGTCAGGGAGGAGGGTGAGTGCAGTGTTGGGTAGGGATCAGTCAGGGAGGGGGAGATTGCAGTGTTGGGTAGGGATCAGTCAGGGAGGGGGGGGATTGCAGTGTTGTGTAGGGATCAGTCAGGGAGGGGGTGAGTGCAGTGTTGGGGAGGGATCAGTCAGGGAGGGGGAGATTGCAGTGTTGGGGAGGGATCAGTCAGGGAGGGGGAGATTGCAGTGTTGGGGAGGGATCAGTCAGGGAGGGGGAGATTGCAGTGTTGGGGAGGGATCAGTCAGGGAGGGGGTGGGTACAGTGTTGTGTAGGGATCAGTCAGGGAGGGGGAGATTGCAGTGTTGGGTAGGGATCAGTCAGGGAGGGGGGTGAGTGCAGTGTTGGGGAGGGATCAGTCAGGGAGGGGGAGATTACAGTGTTGGGGAGGGATCAGTCAGGGAGGGGGGTGAGTGCAGTGTTGGGGAGGGATCAGTCAGGGAGGGGGAGATTGCAGTGTTGGGGAGGGATCAGTCAGGGAGGGGGTGATTGCAGTGTTGGGTAGGGATCAGTCAGGGAGGGGGGTGAGTGCAGTGTTGGGGAGGGATCAGTCAGGGAGTGTGGAAATTGCAGTGTTGGGGAGGGATCAGTCAGGGAGGGGGTGAGTGCAGTGTTGGGTAGGGATCAGTCAGGGAGGGGGAGATTGCAGTGTTGGGGAGGTATCAGTCAGGGAGGGGGGAGATTGCGGTGTTGGGTAGGGATCAGTCAGGGAGGGGGGAGATTGCAGTGTTGGGGAGGGATCAGTCAGGGAGGGGGTGAGTGCAGTGTTGGGGAGGGATCAGTCAGGGAGTGTGGAAATTGCAGTGTTGGGTAGGGATCAGTCAGGGAGGGGGGAGATTGCAGTGTTGGGTAGGGATCAGTCAGGGAGGGGGTGAGTGCAGTGTTGGGGAGGGATCAGTCAGGGAGGGGGAGATTGCAGTGTTGGGGAGGGATCAGTCAGGGTTTGGGAGATTGCAGTGTTGGGGAGGGATCAGTCAGGGAGGGGGGGATTGCAGTGTTGGGGAGGGATCAGTCAGGGAGGGGGAGATTGCAGTTTTGGGGAGGGATCAGTCAGGGAGGGGGGAGATTGCAGTGTTGGGGAGGGATCAGTCAGGGAGGGGGTGAGTGCAGTTTTGGGGAGGGTTCAGTCAGGGAGAGGGAGATTGCAGTGTTGGGTAGGGATCAGTCAGGGAGGGGGGTGAGTGCAGTGTTGGGTAGGGATCAGTCAGGGAGGGGGGGAGATTGCAGTGTTGGGGAGGGATCGGTCAGGGAGGGGGTGATTATAGTGTTGGGTAGGGATCAGTCAGGGAGGGGGTGAGTGCAGTGTTTGGGGAGGGATCAGTCAGGGAGGGGGTGAGTGCAGTGTTGGGGTAGGGATCAGTCAGGGAGGGGGAGATTATAGTGTTGGGTAGGGATCAGTCAGGGAGGGGGAGATTGCAGTGTTGGGGTAGGGATCAGTCAGGGAGGGGGAGATTGCAGTGTTGGGGAGGGAACAGTCAGTGAGGGGGAGATTGCAGTGTTGGTTAGGGATCAGTCAGGGAGGGGCGATTGCAGTGTTGGGTAGGGATCAGTCAGGGAGGGGGTGAGTGCTGTGTTGGGGAGGGAACAGTCAGTGAGGGGGAGATTGCAGTGTTGGTTAGGGATCAGTCAGGGAGGGGGAGATTGCAGTGTTGGGGAGGGATCAGTCAGGGAGGGGGAGATTGCAGTGTTGGGGAGGGATCAGTCAGGGAGGGGGAGATTGCAGTGTTGGTTAGGGATCAGTCAGGGAGGGGAGATTGCAGTGTTGGGTAGGGATCAGTCAGGGAGGGGGAGATTGCAGTGTTGGGGAGGGATCAGTCAGGGAGGGGGAGATTGCAGAGTTGGGTAGGGATCAGTCAGGGAGGGGGAGATTGCAGTGTTGGGGAGGGATCAGTCAGGGAGGGGGAGATTGCAGTGTTGGGGAGGGATCAGTCAGGGAGGGGGAGATTGCAGTGTTGGGGAGGGTTCAGTCAGGGAGGGGGAGATTGCAGTGTTGGGGAGTGATCAATCAGGGAGGGGGGTGAGTGCAGTGTTGGGGAGGGTTCAGTCAGGGAGGGGGAGATTGCAGTGTTGGGGAGTGATCAATCAGGGAGGGGGGTGAGTGCAGTGTTGGGGAGTGATCAGTCAGGGAGGGGGGTGAGTGCAGTGTTGGGGAGGGATCAGTCAGGGAGGGGGGAGATTGCAGTGTTGGGGAGGGATCAGTCAGGGAGGGGGGTGAGTGCAGTGTTGGGTAGGGATCAGTCAGGGAGGGGGAGATTTCAGTGTTGGGTAGGGATCAGTCAGGGAGGGGGTGAGTGCAGTGTTGGGGAGGGATCAGTCAGGGAGGGGGTGAGTGCAGTGTTGGGTAGGGATCAGTCAGGGAGGGGGAGATTGCAGTGTTGGGGAGGGATCAGTCAGGGAGGGGGGAGATTACAGTGTTGGGGAGGGATCAGTCAGGGAGGGAGAGATTGCAGTGTTGGGTAGGGATCAGTCAGGGAGGAGGGTGAGTGCAGTGTTGGGTAGGGATCAGTCAGGGAGGGGGGGGATTGCAGTGTTGTGTAGGGATCAGTCAGGGAGGGGGTGAGTGCAGTGTTGGGTAGGGATCAGTCAGGGAGGGGGAGATTGCAGTGTTGGGGAGGGATCAGTCAGGGAGGGGGGGATTGCAGTGTTGGGGAGGGATCAGTCAGGGAGGGGGAGATTGCAGTTTTGGGGAGGGATCAGTCAGGGAGGGGGAGATTACAGTGTTGGGGAGGGATCAGTCAGGGAGGGGGAGATTGCAGTGTTGGGGAGGGATCAGTCAGGGAGGGGGAGATTGCAGTGTTGGGGAGGGATCAGTCAGGGAGGGGGAGATTGCAGTGTTGTGTAGGGATCAGTCAGGGAGGGGGGTGAGTGCAGTGTTGGGGAGGGATCAGTCAGGGAGGGGGAGATTGCAGTGTTGGGTAGGGATCAGTCATGGAGGGTGTGAGTGCGGTGTTGGGTAGGGATCAGTCAGGGAGGGGGAGATTGCAGTGTTGGGGAGGGATCAGTCAGGGAGGGGTAGATTGCAGTGTTGGGTAGGGATCAGTCAGGGAGGGGGTGAGTGCAGTGTTGGGGAGGGATCAGTCAGGGAGGGGGTGAGTGCAGTGTTGGGGAGGGATCAGTCAGGGAGGGGGAGATTGCAGTGTTGGGGAGGGATCAGTCAGGGAGGGGGAGATTGCAGTGTTGGGGAGGGATCAGTCAGGGAGGGGGAGATTGCAGTGTTGGGTAGGGATCAGTCAGGGAGGGGGGTGAGTGCAGTGTTGGGGAGGGATCAGTCAGGGAGGGGGAGATTGCAGTGTTGGGTAGGGATCAGTCATGGAGGGTGTGAGTGCGGTGTTGGGTAGGGATCAGTCAGGGAGGGGGAGATTGCAGTGTTGGGGAGGGATCAGTCAGGGAGGGGGAGATTGCAGTGTTGGGTAGGGATCAGTCAGGGAGGGGGGTGAGTGCAGTGTTGGGGAGGGATCAGTCAGGGAGGGGGGTGAGTGCAGTGTTGGGGAGGGATCAGTCATGGAGGGTGTGAGTGCGGTGTTGGGTAGGGATCAGTCAGGGAGGGGGAGATTGCAGTGTTGGGGAGGGATCAGTCAGGGAGGGGGAGATTGCAGTGTTGGGTAGGGATCAGTCAGGGAGGGGGGTGAGTGCAGTGTTGGGGAGGGATCAGTCAGGGAGGGGGAGATTGCAGTGTTGGGGAGGGATCAGTCAGGGAGGGGGAGATTGCAGTGTTGGGGAGGGATCAGTCAGGGAGGGGGGAGATTGCGGTGTTGGGTAGGGATCAGTCAGGGAGGGGGGAGATTGCAGTGTTGGGGAGGGATCAGTCAGGGAGGGGGAGATTGCAGTGTTGGGTAGGGATCAGTCAGGGAGGGGGGTGAGTGCAGTGTTGGGGAGGGATCAGTCAGGGAGGGGGTGATTGCAGTGTTGGGGAGGGATCAGTCAGGGAGGGGGTGATTGCAGTGTTGGGGAGGGATCAGTCAGGGAGGGGGTGAGTGCAGTGTTGGGGAGGGATCAGTCAGGGAGGGGGGAGATTGCGGTGTTGGGGAGGGATCAGTCAGGGAGGGGGAGATTGCAGTGTTGGGGAGGGATCAGTCAGGGAGGGGGAGATTGCAGTGTTGGGGAGGGATCAGTCAGGGAGGGGGAGATTGCAGTGTTGGGGAGGGATCAGTCAGGGAGGGGGGAGATTGCGGTGTTGGGGAGGGATCAGTCAGGGAGGGGGGAGATTGCAGTGTTGGGGAGGGATCAGTCAGGGAGGGGGAGATTGCAGTGTTGGGTAGGGATCAGTCAGGGAGGGGGTGAGTGCAGTGTTGGGGAGGGATCAGTCAGGGAGGGGGAGATTGCAGTGTTGGGGAGGGATCAGTCATGGTTTGGGAGATTGCAGTGTTGGGGAGGGATCAGTCAGGGAGGGGGGGATTGCAGTGTTGGGGAGGGATCAGTCAGGGAGGGGGAGATTGCAGTTTTGGGGAGGGATCAGTCAGGGAGGGGGGAGATTGCAGTGTTGGGGAGGGATCAGTCAGGGAGGGGGAGATTGCAGTGTTGGGTTGGGATCAGTCAGGGAGGGGGAGATTGCAGTGTTGGGGAGGGATCAGTCAGGGAGTGGGAGATTGCAGTGTTGGGTAGGGATCAGTCAGGGAGGGGGGTGAGTGCAGTGTTGGGTAGGGATCAGTCAGGGAGGGGGGGAGATTGCAGTGTTGGGGAGGGATCAGTCAGGGAGGGGGAGATTATAGTGTTGGGTAGGGATCAGTCAGGGAGGGGGTGAGTGCAGTGTTTGGGGAGGGATCAGTCAGGGAGGGGGGTGAGTGCAGTGTTGGGGTAGGGATCAGTCAGGGAGGGGGAGATTGCAGTGTTGGTTAGGGATCAGTCAGGGAGGGGGAGATTGCAGTGTTGGGGAGGGATCAGTCAGTGAGGGGGAGATTGCAGTGTTGGTTAGGGATCAGTCAGGGAGGGGAGATTGCAGTGTTGGTTAGGGATCAGTCAGGGAGGGGAGATTGCAGTGTTGGGTAGGGATCAGTCAGGGAGGGGGAGATTGCAGTCTTGGGGAGGGTTCAGTCAGGGAGGGGGAGATTGCAGTGTTGGGGAGGGATCAGTCAGGGAGGGTGAGATTGCAGTGTTGGGGAGGGATCAGTCAGGGAGGGGGAGATTGCAGTGTTGGGTAGGGATCAGTCAGGGAGGGGGAGATTGCAGTGTTGGGGAGGGATCAGTCAGGGAGGGGGAGATTGCAGTGTTGGGGAGGGATCAGTCAGGGAGGGGGAGATTGCAGTGTTGGGGAGGGTTCAGTCAGGGAGGGGGAGATTGCAGTGTTGGGGAGTGATCAGTCAGGGAGGGGGGTGAGTGCAGTGTTGGGGAGGGTTCAGTCAGGGAGGGGGAGATTGCAGTGTTGGGGAGGGATCAGTCAGGGAGGGGGAGATTGCAGTGTTGGGGAGTGATCAGTCAGGGAGGGGGGTGAGTGCAGTGTTGGGGAGGGATCAGTCAGGGAGGGGGGAGATTGCAGTGTTGGGGAGGGATCAGTCAGGGAGGGGGGTGAGTGCAGTGTTGGGTAGGGATCAGTCAGGGAGGGGGAGATTTCAGTGTTGGGTAGGGATCAGTCAGGGAGGGGGTGAGTGCAGTGTTGGGGAGGGATCAGTCAGGGAGGGGGATATTGCAGTGTTGGGGAGGGATCAGTCAGGGAGGGGGAGATTGCAGTGTTGGGTAGGGATCAGTCAGGGAGGGGGTGAGTGCAGTGTTGGGGAGGGATCAGTCAGGGAGGGGGGAGATTGCAGTGTTGGGTAGGGATCAGTCAGGGAGGGGGTGAGTGCAGTGTTGGGTAGGGATCAGTCAGGGAGGGGGGAGATTGCAGTGTTGGGTAGGGATCAGTCAGGGAGGGGGAGATTGCAGTGTTGGGGAGGGATCAGTCAGGGAGGGGGTGAGTGTAGTGTTGGTTGGGGATCAGTCAGGGAGGGGGAGATTGCAGTGTTGGGTAGGGATCAGTCAGGGTGGGGGAGATTGCAGTGTTGGGGAGGGATCAGTCAGGGAGGGGGAGATTGCAGTGTTGGGTAGGGATCAGTCAGGGAGGGGGATATTGCAGTGTTGGGGAGGGATCAGTCAGGGAGGGGGGAGATTGCAGTGTTGTGTCGGGATCAGTCAGGGAGGGGGTGAGTGCAGTGTTGGGTAGGGATCAGTCAGGGAGGGGGGAGATTGCAGTGTTGGGTAGGGATCAGTCAGGGAGGGGGTGATTGCAGTGTTGGGGAGGGATCAGTCAGGGAGGGGGAGATTGCAGTGTTGGGGAGGGATCAGTCAGGGAGGGGGTGAGTGTAGTGTTGGTTGGGGATCAGTCAGGGAGGGGGAGATTGCAGTGTTGGGTAGGGATCAGTCAGGGAGGGGAGATTGCAGTGTTGGTTAGGGATCAGTCAGAGAGGGGGATATTGCAGTGTTGGGGAGGGATCAGTCAGGGAGGGGGTGAGTGCAGTGTTGGGGAGGGATCAGTCAGGGAGGGGGAGATTGCAGTGTTGGGGAGGGATCAGTCAGGGAGGGGGAGATTGCAGTGTTGGGGAGGGATCAGTCAGGGAGGGGGTGAGTGCAGTGTTGGGTAGGGATCAGTCAGGGAGGGGGTGAGTGCAGTGTTGGGGAGGGATCAGTCAGGGAGGGGGAGATTGCAGTGTTGGGGAGGGATCAGTCAGGGAGGTGGAGATTGCAGTGTTGGGTAGGGATCAGTCTGGGAGGGGGAGATTGCAGTGTTGGGGAGGGATCAGTCAGGGAGGGGGTGAGTGCAGTGTTGGGGAGGGATCAGTCAGGGAGGGGGGTGAGTGCAGTGTTGGGGAGGGATCAGTCAGGGAGGGGGGTGATTGCAGTGTTGGGTAGGGATCAGTCAGGGAGGGGGTGAGTGCAGTGTTGGGGAGGGATCAGTCAGGGAGGGGGAGATTGCAGTGTTGGGGAGGGATCAGTCTGGGAGGGGGAGATTGCAGTGTTGGTTAGGGATCAGTCAGAGAGGGGGATATTGCAGTGTTGGGGAGGGATCAGTCAGGGAGGGGGAGATTGCAGTGTTGGTTAGGGATCAGTCAGGGAGGGGGAGATTGCAGTGTTGGGTAGGGATCAGTCAGGGAGGGGGAGATTGCAGTGTTGGGGAGGGATCAGTCAGGGAGGGGGTGAGTGCAGTGTTGGGTAGGGATCAGTCAGGGAGGGGGAGATTGCAGTGTTGGGTAGGGATCAGTCAGGGAGGGGGAGATTGCAGTGTGGGTAGGGATCAGTCAGGGAGGGGGTGAGTGCAGTGTTGGGGAGGGATCAGTCAGGGAGGGGGAGATTGCAGTGTTGGGGAGGATCAGTCAGGGAGGGGGTGAGTGCAGTGTTGGGGAGGGATCAGTCAGGGAGGGGGTGAGTGCAGAGTTGGGGAGGGATCAGTCAGGGAGGGGGTGAGTGCAAGTGTTGGGAGGGATCAGTCAGGGAGGGGGGAGATTGCAGTGTTGGGGAGGGATCAGTCAGGGAGGGTGAGATTGCAGTGTTGGGGAGGGAACAGTCAGGGAGGGGGAGATTGCAGTGTTGGGTAGGGATCAGTCAGGGAGGGGGGAGATTGCAGTGTTGGGTAGGGATCAGTCAGGGAGTGGGAGATTGCAGTGTTGGGGAGGATCAGTCAGGGAGGGGGTGAGTGCAGTGTTGGGGAGGGTTCAGTCAGGGAGGGGGGAGATTGCAGTGTTGGGTAGGGATCAGTCAGGGAGGGGGGGAGATTGTCAGGTGTTGGTAGGGATCAGTCAGGGAGGGGGAGATTGCAGTGTTGGGGAGGGATCAGTCAGGGAGGGGGTGGGTGCAATGTTGGGTAGGATCAGTCAGGGAGGGGGGTGAGTGCACTGTTGGGAGGGATCAGTCAGGGAGGGGGAGATTGCAGTGTTGTGTCGGGATCAGTCAGGGAGGGGGTGAGTGCAGTGTTGGGAGGGATCAGTCAGGGAGGGGGGAGATTGGCAGTGTTGGGGAGGGATCAGTCAGGGAGGGGGGAGATTGCAGTGTTGGGTAGGGATCAGTCAGTGAGGGGGGAGATTGCAGTGTTGGGTAGGGATCAGTCAGGAGAGGGGAGATTTGCAGTGTTGGGGAGGGATCAGTCAGGGAGGGAGAGATTGCAGGTGGGGTCGAGGGATCAGTCAGGGAGGGGGAGATGCAGTGTTGGGGGAGGGATCAGTCAGGGAGGGGGAGATTGCAGTGTTGGGGAGGGATCAGTCAGGGAGGGGGTGAGTGCAGTGTTGGGGAGGGATCAGTCAGGGAGGGAGAGATTGCAGTGTTGGGTAGGGATCAGTCAGGGAGGGGGTGAGTGCAGTGTTGGGGAGGGATCAGTCAGGGAGGGGGGAGATTGCAGTGTTGGGGAGGGATCAGTCAGGGAGGGAGAGATTGCAGTGTTGGGTAGGGATCAGTCAGGGAGGGGGGGGGTGAGTGCAATGTTGGGTAGGGATCAGTCAGGGGAGGGGGAGATTGCAGTGTTGGGTAGGGATCAGTCAGGGAGGGGGGAGATTGCAGTGTTGGGGAGGGATCAGTCAGGGAGGGGGAGATTGCAGTGTTGGGTAGGGATCAGTCAGGGAGGGGGTGAGTGCAATGTTGGGTAGGGATCAGTCAGGGAGGGGGAGATTGCAGTGTTGGGTAGGGATCAGTCAGGGAGGGGGGAGATTGCAGTGTTGGGGAGGGATCAGTCAGGGAGGAGAGATTGCAGTGTTGGGTAGGGATCAGTCAGGGAGGGGGTGAGTGCAGTGTTGGGTAGGGATCAGTCAGGGAGGGGGAGATTGCAGTGTTGGGTAGGATCAGTCAGGGAGGGGGAGATTGTAGTGTTGGGTAGGGATCAGTCAGGGAGGGGGGGATTGCAGTGTTGGGGAGGGATCAGTCAGGGAGTGGGAGATTATAGTGTTGGGTAGGGATCAGTCAGGGAGGAGGGTGAGTGCAGTGTTGGGTAGGGATCAGTCAGGGAGGGGGAGATTGCAGTGTTGGGTAGGATCAGTCAGGGAGGGGGGGGGATTGCAGTGTTGTGTAGGGATCAGTCAGGAGGGGGTGAGTGCAGTGTTGGGGAGGGGATCAGTCAGGGAGGGGGAGATTGCAGTGTTGGGGAGGATCAGTCAGGGAGGGGGAGATTGCAGTGTTGGGGAGGGATCAGTCAGGAGGGGGAGATTGCAGTGTTGGGGAGGGATCAGTCAGGGAGGGGGTGGGTACAGTGTTGTGTAGGGATCAGTCCAGGGAGGGGGAGATTGCAGTGTTGGGTAGGATCAGTCAGGGAGGGGGGTGAGTGCAGTGTTGGGGAGGGATCAGTCAGGGAGGGGGAGATTGCAGTGTTGGGGAGGGATCAGTCAGGGAGGGGGTGATTGCAGTGTTTGGGTAGGGATCAGTCAGGGAGGGGGGTGAGTGCAGTGTTGGGGAGGGATCAGTCAGGGAGGTGTGGAAATTGCAGTGTTGGGGAGGGATCAGTCAGGGAGGGGGTGAGTGCAGTGTTGGGTAGGGATCATCAGGGAGGGGAGATTGCAGTGTTGGGAGGTATCAGTCAGGGAGGGGGGAGATTGCGGTGTTGGGTAGGGATCAGTCAGGGAGGGGGAGATTGCAGTGTTGGGGAGGGATCAGTCAGGGAGGGGGTGAGTGCAGTGTTGGGGAGGGATCAGTCAGGAGTGTGGAAATTGCAGTGTTGGGTAGGGATCAGTCAGGGAGGGGGAGATTGCAGTGTTGGGTAGGGATCAGTCAGGGAGGGGGTGAGTGCAGTGTTGGGGAGGGATCAGTCAGGGAGGGGGAGATTGCAGTGTTGGGGAGGGATCAGTCAGGGTTTGGGAGATTGCAGTGTTGGGGAGGGATCAGTCAGGGAGGGGGAGATTGCAGTGTTGGGTAGGGATCAGTCAGGGAGGGGGTGAGTGCAGTGTTGGGGAGGGATCAAGTCAGGGAGGGGGAGATTGCAGTTTTGGGGAGGGATCAGTCTGGGAGGGGGGAGATTGCAGTGTTGGGGAGGGATCAGTCAGGGTTTGGGAGATTGCAGTGTTGGGGAGGGATCAGTCAGGGAGGGGGGGATTGCAGTGTTGGGGAGGGATCAGTCAGGGAGGGGGAGATTGCAGTTTTGGGAGAGGGATCAGTCAGGGAGGGGGGAGATTGCAGTGTTGGGGAGGGATCAGTCAGGGAGGGGGTGAGTGCAGTTTTGGGGAGGGATCAGTCAGGGAGAGGGAGATTGGCAGTGTTGGGTAGGGATCAGTCAGGGAGGGGGGTGAGTGCAGTTTTGGGTAGGGATCAGTCAGGGAGGGGGGGAGATTGCAGGGTTGGGGAGGGATCGGTCAGGGAGGGGGTGATTATAGTGTTGGGTAGGGATCAGTCAGGGAGGGGGTGAGTGCAGTGTTTGGGGAGGGATCAGTCAGGGAGGGGGTGAGTGCAGTGTTGGGGTAGGGATCAGTAGGGAGGGGGAGATTATAGTGTTGGGTAGGGATCAGTCAGGGAGGGGGAGATTTGCAGTGTTGGGGTAGGGATCAGTCAGGGGAGGGGGAGATTGCAGTGTTGGGGAGGGAACAGTCAGTGAGGGGGGAGATTGCAGTGTTGGTTAGGGATCAGTCAGGGAGGGAGATTGCAGTGTTGGGTAGGGATCAGTCAGGGAGGGGGTGAGTGCTGTGTGGGGAGGGAACAGTCAGTGAGGGGAGATTGCAGTGTTGGGGAGGGATCAGTCAGGGAGGGGGTGAGTGCAGTGTTAGGGAGGGATCAGTCAGGAGGGGGTGAGTGCAGTGTTGGGGAGGGATCAGTCAGGGAGGGGGGTGAGTGCAGTGGTTGGTTAGGGATCAGTCAGGGAGGGGAGATTGCAGTGGTTGGGTAGGGATCAGTCAGGGAGGGGGTGAGTGCTGTGTTGGGGAGGGAACAGTCAGTGAGGGGGAGATTGCAGTGTTGGTTAGGGCAGTCAGGGAGAGGTGGGGAGTGGGGGAGATTGCAGTGTTGGGGAGGGATCAGTCAGGGAGGGGGAGATTGCAGTGTTGGGAGGGATCAGTCAGGGAGGGGGAGATTGCAGTGTTGGTTAGGGATCAGTCAGGGAGGGGAGATTGCAGTGTTTGGGTAGGGATCAGTCAGGGAGGGGGAGATTGCAGTGTTGGGAGGGATCAGTCAGGGAGGGGGAGATTGCAGAGTTGGGTAGGGATCAGTCAGGGAGGGGGAGATTGCAGTGTTGGGGAGGGATCAGTCAGGGAGGGGGAGATTGCAGTGTTGGGGAGGGATCAGTCAGGGAGGGGAGATTGCAGTGTTGGGGAGGGGTTCAGTCAGGGAGGGGGAGATTGCAGTGTTGGGGAGTGATCAATCAGGGAGGGGGGTGAGTGCAGTGTTGGGGAGTGATCAGTCAGGGAGGGGGGTGAGTGCAGTGTTGGGGAGGGATCAGTCAGGGAGGGGGGAGATTGCAGTGTTGGGGAGGGATCAGTCAGGGAGGGGGGTGAGTGCAGTGTTGGGTAGGGATCAGTCAGGGAGGGGGAGATTCAGTGTTGGGTAGGGATCAGTCAGGGAGGGGGTGAGTGCAGTGTTGGGGAGGATCAGTCAGGGAGGGGGTGAGTGCAGTGTTGGGTAGGGATCAGTCAGGGAGGGGGAGATTGCAGTGTTGGGGAGGGATCAGTCAGGGAGGGGGGAGATTACAGTGTTGGGGAGGGATCAGTCAGGGAGGGAGAGATTGCAGTGTTGGGTAGGGATCAGTCAGGGAGGAGGGTGAGTGCAGTGTTGGGTAGGGATCAGTCAGGGAGGGGGGGGATTGCAGTGTTGTGTAGGGATCAGTCAGGGAGGGGGTGAGTGCAGTGTTGGGTAGGGATCAGTCAGGGAGGGGGAGATTGCAGTGTTGGGGAGGGATCAGTCAGGGAGGGGGGGATGCAGTGCAGTGTGGGGAGGGATCAGTCAGGGAGGGGGAGATTTGCAGTTTTGGGGAGGGATCAGTCAGGGAGGGGGAGATTACAGTGTTGGGGAGGGATCAGTCAGGGAGGGGGAGATTGCAGTGTTGGGGAGGGATCAGTCAGGGAGGGGGAGATTGCAGTGTTGGGGAGGGATCAGTCAGGGAGGGGGTGGGTGCAGTGTTGTGTAGGGATCAGTCAGGGAGGGGAGATTGCAGTGTTGGGTAGGGATCAGTCAGGGAGGGGGGTGAGTGCAGTGTGGGGAGGGATCAGTCAGGAGGGGGAGATTACAGTGTTGGGGAGGGATCAGTCAGGGAGGGGGGTGAGTGCAGTGTTGGGTTGGGATCAGTCAGGGAGGGGGAGATTGCAGTGTTGGGTAGGGATCAGTCATGGAGGGTGTGAGTGCGGTGTTGGGTAGGGATCAGTCAGGGAGGGGGAGATTGCAGTGTTGGGGAGGGATCAGTCAGGGAGGGGGAGATTGCAGTGTTGGGTAGGGATCAGTCAGGGAGGGGGGTGAGTGCAGTGTTTGGTTCGGGATCAGTCAGGGAGGGGGGTGAGTGCAGTGTTGGGGAGGGATCAGTCATGGAGGGTGTGAGTGCGGTGTTGGGTAGGGATCAGTCAGGGAGGGGGAGATTGCAGTGTTGGGGAGGATCAGTCAGGGAGGGGGAGATTGCAGTGTTGGGTAGGGATCAGTCAGGGAGGGGGGTGAGTGCAGTGTTGGGGAGGGATCAGTCAGGGAGGGGGGAGATTGCAGTGTTGGGGAGGGATCAGTCAGGGAGGGGGAGATTGCAGTGTTGGGGAGGGATCAGTCAGGGAGGGGGGGAGATTGCGGTGTTGGGTAGGGATCAGTCAGGGAGGGGGGAGATTGCAGTGTTGGGGAGGGATCAGTCAGGGAGGGGGAGATTGCAGTGTTGGGTAGGGATCAGTCAGGGAGGGGGGTGAGTGCAGTGTTGGGGAGGGATCAGTCAGGGAGGGGGTGATTGCAGTGTTGGGGAGGGATCAGTCAGGGAGGGGGAGATTGCAGTGTTGGGGAGGGATCAGTCAGGGAGGGGGGAGATTGCGGTGTTGGGGAGGGATCAGTCAGGGAGGGGGAGATTGCAGTGTTGGGGGAGGGATCAGTCAGGGAGGGGGAGATTGCAGTGTTGGGGAGGGATCAGTCAGGGAGGGGGAGATTGCAGTGTTGGGGAGGGATCAGTCAGGGAGGGGGGAGATTGCGGTGTTGGGGAGGGATCAGTCAGGGAGGGGGGAGATTGCAGTGTTGGGGAGGGATCAGTCAGGAGGGGGAGATTGCAGTGTTGGGTAGGATCAGTCAGGGAGGGGGTGAGTGCAGTGTTGGGGAGGGATCAGTCAGGGAGGGGAGATTGCAGTGTTGGGGAGGGATCAGTCATGGTTTGGGAGATTGCAGTGTTGGGGAGGGATCAGTCAGGGGAGGGGGGGATTGCAGTGTTGGGGAGGGATCAGTCAGGGAGGGGGAGATTGCAGTTTTGGGAGGGATCAGTCAGGGAGGGGGGAGATTGCAGTGTTGGGGAGGGATCAGTCAGGGAGGGGGAGATTGCAGTGTTGGGTTGGGATCAGTCAGGGAGGGGGAGATTGCAGTGTTGGGGAGGGATCAGTCAGGGAGGGGGAGATTGCAGTGTTGGGTAGGGATCAGTCAGGGAGGGGGGTGAGTGCAGTGTTGGGTAGGGATCAGTCAGGGAGGGGGGGAGATTGCAGTGTTGGGAGGGATCAGTCAGGGAGGGGAGATTATAGTGTTGGGTAGGGATCAGTCAGGGAGGGGGTGAGTGCAGTGTTTGGGGAGGGATCAGTCAGTGAGGGGGTGAGTGCAGTGTTGGGGTAGGGATCAGTCAGGGAGGGGGAGATTGCAGTGTTGGTTAGGGATCAGTCAGGGAGGGGGAGATTGCAGTGTTGGGGAGGGATCAGTCAGTGAGGGGGAGATTGCAGTGTTGGTTAGGGATCAGTCAGGGAGGGGAGATTGCAGTGTTGGTTAGGGATCAGTCAGGGAGGGGAGATTGCAGTGTTGGGTAGGGATCAGTCAGGGAGGGGGAGATTGCAGTCTTGGGAGGGTTCAGTCAGGGAGGGGGAGATTGCAGTGTTGGGAGGGATCAGTCAGGGAGGGTGAGATTGCAGTGTTGGGAGGGATCAGTCAGGGAGGGGGAGATTGCAGTGTTGGGTAGGGATCAGTCAGGGAGGGGGAGATTGCAGTGTTGGGGAGGGATCAGTCAGGGAGGGGGAGATTGCAGTGTTGGGGAGGGATCAGTCAGGAGGGGAGATTGCAGTGTTGGGGAGGGTTCAGTCAGGGAGGGGGAGATTGCAGTGTTGGGGAGTGATCAGTCAGGGAGGGGGGTGAGTGCAGTGTTGGGGAGGGTTCAGTCAGGGAGGGGGAGATTGCAGTGTTGGGGAGGGATCAGTCAGGGAGGGGGAGATTGCAGTGTTGGGGAGTGATCAGTCAGGGAGGGGGGTGAGTGCAGTGTTGGGGAGGGATCAGTCAGGGAGGGGGGAGATTGCAGTGTTGGGGAGGGATCAGTCAGGGAGGGGGGTGAGTGCAGTGTTGGGTAGGGATCAGTCAGGGAGGGGGAGATTTCAGTGTTGGGTAGGGATCAGTCAGGGAGGGGGTGAGTGCAGTGTTGGGGAGGGATCAGTCAGGGAGGGGGATATTGCAGTGTTGGGGAGGGATCAGTCAGGGAGGGGGAGATTGCAGTGTTGGGTAGGGATCAGTCAGGGAGGGGGTGAGTGCAGTGTTGGGGAGGATCAGTCAGGGAGGGGGGAGATTGCAGTGTTGGGTAGGGATCAGTCAGGGAGGGGGTGAGTGCAGTGTTGGGTAGGGATCAGTCAGGGAGGGGGGAGATTGCAGTGTTGGGTAGGATCAGTCAGGGAGGGGGAGATTGCAGTGTTGGGGAGGGATCAGTCCAGGGAGGGGGTGAGTGTAGTGTTGGTTGGGGATCAGTCAGGGAGGGGGAGATTGCAGTGTTGGGTAGGGATCAGTCAGGGTGGGGGAGATTGCAGTGTTGGGGAGGGATCAGTCAGGGAGGGGAGATTGCAGTGTTGGGTAGGGGATCAGTCAGGGAGGGGGATATTGCAGTGTTGGGGAGGGATCAGTCAGGGAGGGGGGAGATTGCAGTGTTGTGTCGGGATCAGTCAGGAGGGGGTGAGTGCAGTGTTGGGTAGGGATCAGTCAGGGAGGGGGGAGATTGCAGTGTTGGGTAGGGATCAGTCAGGGAGGGGGTGATTGCAGTGTTGGGGAGGGATCAGTCAGGGAGGGGGAGATTGCAGTGTTGGGGAGGGATCAGTCAGGGAGGGGGTGAGTGTAGTGTTGGTTGGGGATCAGTCAGGGAGGGGGAGATTGCAGTGTTGGTTGGGGATCAGTCAGGGAGGGGAGATTGCAGTGTTGGGTAGGGATCAGTCAGGGAGGGGGAGATTGCAGTGTTGGGTAGGGATCAGTCAGAGAGGGGGATATTGCAGTGTTGGGGAGGGATCAGTCAGGGAGGGGGAGATTGCAGTGTTGGTTAGGGATCAGTCAGAGAGGGGGATATTGCAGTGTTGGGGAGGGATCAGTCAGGGAGGGGGTGAGTGCAGTGTTGGGGAGGGATCAGTCAGGGAGGGGGAGATTGCAGTGTTGGGGAGGGATCAGTCAGGGAGGGGGAGATTGCAGTGTTGGGGAGGGATCAGTCAGGGAGGGGGTGAGTGCAGTGTTGGGTAGGGATCAGTCAGGGAGGGGGTGAGTGCAGTGTTGGGGAGGGATCAGTCAGGGAGGGGGAGATTGCAGTGTTGGGGAGGGATCAGTCAGGGAGGTGGAGATTGCAGTGTTGGGTAGGGATCAGTCTGGGAGGGGGAGATTGCAGTGTTGGGGAGGGATCAGTCAGGGAGGGGGTGAGTGCAGTGTTGGGGAGGGATCAGTCAGGGAGGGGGTGATTGCAGTGTTGGGTAGGGATCAGTCAGGGAGGGGGTGAGTGCAGTGTTGGGTTGGGATCAGTCAGGGAGGGGAGATTACAGTGTTGGGGAGGGATCAGTCAGGGAGGGGGAGATTGCAGTGTTGGGGAGGGATCAGTCAGGGAGGGGGAGATTGCAGTGTTGGGGAGGGATCAGTCATGGTTTGGGAGATTGCAGTGTTGGGGAGGGATCAGTCAGGGAGGGGGGGATTGCAGTGTTGGGGAGGGATCAGTCAGGGAGGGGGAGATTGCAGTTTTGGGGAGGGATCAGTCAGGGAGGGGGGAGATTGCAGTGTTGGGGAGGGATCAGTCAGGGGAGGGGGAGATTGCAGTGTTGGGTTGGGATCAGTCAGGGAGGGGGAGATTGCAGTGTTGGGGAGGGATCAGTCAGGGAGGGGGAGATTGCAGTGTTGGGTAGGGATCAGTCAGGGAGGGGGGTGAGTGCAGTGTTGGGTAGGGATCAGTCAGGGAGGGGGGAGATTGCAGTGTTGGGGAGGGATCAGTCAGGGAGGGGGAGATTATAGTGTTGGGTAGGGATCAGTCAGGGAGGGGGTGAGTGCAGTGTTTGGGGAGGGATCAGTCAGGGAGGGGGTGAGTGCAGTGTTGGGGTAGGGATCAGTCAGGGAGGGGGAGATTGCAGTGTTGGTTAGGGATCAGTCAGGGAGGGGAGATTGCAGTGTTGGGGGAGGGATCAGTCAGTGAGGGGGGAGATTGCAGTGTTGGTTAGGGATCAGTCAGGGAGGGGAGATTGCAGTGTTGGTTAGGGATCAGTCAGGGAGGGGGTGAGTGCAGTCTTGGGGAGGGTTCAGTCAGGGAGGGGGAGATTGCAGTGTTGGGGAGGGATCAGTCAGGGAGGGTGAGATTGCAGTGTTGGGGAGGGATCAGTCAGGGAGGGGGGAGATTGCAGTGTTGGGTAGGGATCAGTCAGGGAGGGGGAGATTGCAGTGTTGGGGAGGGATCAGTCAGGGAGGGGGAGATTGCAGTGTTGGGGAGGGATCAGTCAGGGAGGGGGAGATTGCAGTGTTGGGAGGGTTCAGTCAGGGAGGGGGAGATTTGCAGTGTTGGGGAGTGATCAGTCAGGGAGGGGGGTGAGTGCAGTGTTGGGGAGGGTTCAGTCAGGGAGGGGGAGATTGCAGTGTTGGGGAGGGATCAGTCAGGGAGGGGGAGATTGCAGTGTTGGGGAGTGATCAGTCAGGGAGGGGGGTGAGTGCAGTGTTGGGGAGGGATCAGTCAGGGAGGGGGGAGATTGCAGTGTTGGGGAGGGATCAGTCAGGGAGGGGGGTGAGTGCAGTGTTGGGTAGGGATCAGTCAGGAGGGGGAGATTTCAGTGTTGGGTAGGGATCAGTCAGGGAGGGGGTGAGTGCAGTGTTTGGGGAGGGATCAGTCAGGGAGGGGGATATTGCAGTGTTGGGGAGGGATCAGTCAGGGAGGGGGAGATTGCAGTGTTGGGTAGGGATCAGTCAGGGAGGGGGTGAGTGCAGTGTTGGGGAGGGATCAGTCAGGGAGGGGGGAGATTGCAGTGTTGGGTAGGGATCAGTCAGGAGGGGGTGAGTGCAGTGTTGGGTAGGATCAGTCAGGGAGGGGGGAGATTGCAGTGTTGGGTAGGGATCAGTCAGGGAGGGGGAGATTGCAGTGTTGGGGAGGGATCAGTCAGGGAGGGGGTGAGTGTAGTGTTGGTTGGGGATCAGTCAGGGAGGGGGAGATTGCAGTGTTGGGTAGGGATCAGTCAGGGTGGGGGAGATTGCAGTGTTGGGGAGGGATCAGTCAGGGAGGGGGAGATTGCAGTGTTGGGTAGGGATCAGTCAGGGAGGGGGATATTGCAGTGTTGGGGAGGGATCAGTCAGGGAGGGGGGAGATTGCAGTGTTGTGTCGGGATCAGTCAGGGAGGGGGTGAGTGCAGTGTTGGGTAGGGATCAGTCAGGGAGGGGGAGATTGCAGTGTTGGGTAGGGATCAGTCAGGGAGGGGGTGATTGCAGTGTTGGGGAGGGATCAGTCAGGGAGGGGGAGATTGCAGTGTTGGGGAGGGATCAGTCAGGGAGGGGGAGATTGCAGTGTTGGGAGGGATCAGTCAGGGAGGGGGATATTGCAGTGTTGGGGAGGGATCAGTCAGGGAGGGGGTGAGTGCAGTGTTGGGAGGGATCAGTCAGGGAGGGGGAGATTGCAGTGTTGGGGAGGGATCAGTCAGGGAGGGGGAGATTGCAGTGTTGGGGAGGGATCAGTCAGGGAGGGGGTGAGTGCAGTGTTGGGTAGGGATCAGTCAGGGAGGGGGTGAGTGCAGTGTTGGGGAGGGATCAGTCAGGGAGGGGGAGATTGCAGTGTTGGGGAGGGATCAGTCAGGGAGGTGGAGATTGCAGTGTTGGGTAGGGATCAGTCTGGGAGGGGGAGATTGCAGTGTTGGGGAGGGATCAGTCAGGGAGGGGGGTGAGTGCAGTGTTGGGGAGGGATCAGTCAGGGAGGGGGGTGATTGCAGTGTTGGGTAGGGATCAGTCAGGGAGGGGGTGAGTGCAGTGTTGGGGAGGGATCAGTCAGGGAGGGGGGTGATTGCAGTGTTGGGTAGGGATCAGTCAGGGAGGGGGTGAGTGCAGTGTTGGGGAGGGATCAGTCAGGGAGGGGGAGATTGCAGTGTTGGGGAGGGATCAGTCTGGGAGGGGGAGATTGCAGTGTTGGTTAGGGATCAGTCAGAGAGGGGGATATTGCAGTGTTGGGGAGGGATCAGTCAGGGAGGGGGAGATTGCAGTGTTGGTTAGGGATCAGTCAGGGAGGGGGAGATTGCAGTGTTGGGTAGGGATCAGTCAGGGAGGGGGGAGATTGCAGTGTTGGGGAGGGATCAGTCAGGAGGGGTGAGTGCAGTGTTGGGTAGGGATCAGTCAGGGAGGGGGAGATTGCAGTGTTGGGTAGGGATCAGTCAGGGAGGGGGAGATTGCAGTGTTGGGTAGGGATCAGTCAGGGAGGGGGTGAGTGCAGTGTTGGGGAGGGATCAGTCAGGGAGGGGGTGAGTGCAGTGTTGGGGAGGGATCAGTCAGGGAGGGGGGAGATTGCAGTGTTGGGGAGGGGATCAGTCAGGGAGGGTGAGATTGCAGTGTTGGGGAGGGATCAGTCAGGGAGGGGGAGATTGCAGTGTTGGGTAGGGATCAGTCAGGGAGGGGGAGATTGCAGTGTTGGGTAGGGATCAGTCAGGGAGTGGGAGATTGCAGTGTTGGGGAGGGATCAGTCAGGGAGGGGGTGAGTGCAGTGTTGGGGAGGGTTCAGTCAGGGAGGGGGAGATTGCAGTGTTGGGTAGGGATCAGTCAGGGAGGGGGGAGATTGCAGTGTTGGTAGGGATCAGTCAGGGAGGGGGAGATTGCAGTGTTGGGGAGGGATCAGTCAGGGAGGGGGGTGAGTGCAGTGTTGGGGAGGGATCAGTCAGGGAGGGGGTGAGTGCAGTGTTGGGTAGGGATCAGTCAGGGAGGGGGAGATTGCAGTGTTGGGTAGGGATCAGTCAGGGAGGGGGAGATTGCAGTGTTGGGTAGGGATCAGTCAGGGAGGGGGTGAGTGCAGTGTTGGGGAGGGATCAGTCAGGGAGGGGGTGAGTGCAGTGTTGGGGAGGGATCAGTCAGGGAGGGGGGAGATTGCAGTGTTGGGGAGGGATCAGTCAGGGAGGGTGAGATTGCAGTGTTGGGGAGGGATCAGTCAGGGAGGGGGAGATTGCAGTGTTGGGTAGGGATCAGTCAGGGAGGGGGAGATTGCAGTGTTGGGTAGGGATCAGTCAGGGAGTGGGAGATTGCAGTGTTGGGGAGGGATCAGTCAGGGAGGGGGTGAGTGCAGTGTTGGGGAGGGTTCAGTCAGGGAGGGGGAGATTGCAGTGTTGGGTAGGGATCAGTCAGGGAGGGGGGGAGATTGCAGTGTTGGTAGGGATCAGTCAGGGAGGGGGAGATTGCAGTGTTGGGGAGGGATCAGTCAGGGAGGGGGTGGGTGCAATGTTGGGTAGGGATCAGTCAGGGAGGGGGGTGAGTGCACTGTTGGGGAGGGATCAGTCAGGGAGGGGGAGATTGCAGTGTTGTGTCGGGATCAGTCAGGGAGGGGGTGAGTGCAGTGTTGGGGAGGGATCAGTCAGGGAGGGGGGAGATTGCAGTGTTGGGGAGGGATCAGTCAGGGAGGGGGGAGATTGCAGTGTTGGGTAGGGATCAGTCAGGGAGGGGGAGATTGCAGTGTTGGGTAGGGATCAGTCAGGGAGGGGGAGATTGCAGTGTTGGGGAGGGATCAGTCAGGGAGGGAGAGATTGCAGTGTTGGGGAGGGATCAGTCAGGGAGGGGGAGATTGCAGTGTTGGGGAGGGATCAGTCAGGGAGGGGGTGAGTGCAGTGTTGGGGAGGGATCAGTCAGGGAGGGAGAGATTGCAGTGTTGGGTAGGGATCAGTCAGGGAGGGGGTGAGTGCAGTGTTGGGGAGGGATCAGTCAGGGAGGGGGAGATTGCAGTGTTGGGGAGGGATCAGTCAGGGAGGGAGAGATTGCAGTGTTGGGTAGGGATCAGTCAGGGAGGGGGTGAGTGCAATGTTGGGTAGGGATCAGTCAGGGAGGGGGAGATTGCAGTGTTGGGTAGGGATCAGTCAGGGAGGGGGGAGATTGCAGTGTTGGGGAGGGATCAGTCAGGGAGGGGGAGATTGCAGTGTTGGGGAGGGATCAGTCAGGGAGGGGGTGAGTGCAATGTTGGGTAGGGATCAGTCAGGGAGGGGGAGATTGCAGTGTTGGGTAGGGATCAGTCAGGGAGGGGGGAGATTGCAGTGTTGGGGAGGGATCAGTCAGGGAGGGAGAGATTGCAGTGTTGGGTAGGGATCAGTCAGGGAGGGGGTGAGTGCAGTGTTGGGTAGGGATCAGTCAGGGAGGGGGAGATTGCAGTGTTGGGTAGGGATCAGTCAGGGAGGGGGAGATTGTAGTGTTGGGTAGGGATCAGTCAGGGAGGGGGGGGATTGCAGTGTTGGGGAGGGATCAGTCAGGGAGTGGGAGATTATAGTGTTGGGTAGGGATCAGTCAGGGAGGAGGGTGAGTGCAGTGTTGGGTAGGGATCAGTCAGGGAGGGGGAGATTGCAGTGTTGGGTAGGGATCAGTCAGGGAGGGGGGGGATTGCAGTGTTGTGTAGTGATCAGTCAGGGAGGGGGTGAGTGCAGTGTTGGGGAGGGATCAGTCAGGGAGGGGGAGATTGCAGTGTTGGGGAGGGATCAGTCAGGGAGGGGGAGATTGCAGTGTTGGGGAGGGATCAGTCAGGGAGGGGGAGATTGCAGTGTTGGGGAGGGATCAGTCAGGGAGGGGGTGGGTACAGTGTTGTGTAGGGATCAGTCAGGGAGGGGGAGATTGCAGTGTTGGGTAGGGATCAGTCAGGGAGGGGGGTGAGTGCAGTGTTGGGGAGGGATCAGTCAGGGAGGGGGAGATTACAGTGTTGGGGAGGGATCAGTCAGGGAGGGGGGTGAGTGCAGTGTTGGGGAGGGATCAGTCAGGGAGGGGGAGATTGCAGTGTTGGGGAGGGATCAGTCAGGGAGGGGGTGATTGCAGTGTTGGGTAGGGATCAGTCAGGGAGGGGGGTGAGTGCAGTGTTGGGGAGGGATCAGTCAGGGAGTGTGGAAATTGCAGTGTTGGGGAGGGATCAGTCAGGGAGGGGGTGAGTGCAGTGTTGGGTAGGGATCAGTCAGGGAGGGGGAGATTGCAGTGTTGGGGAGGTATCAGTCAGGGAGGGGGGAGATTGCGGTGTTGGGTAGGGATCAGTCAGGGAGGGGGGAGATTGCAGTGTTGGGGAGGGATCAGTCAGGGAGGGGGTGAGTGCAGTGTTGGGGAGGGATCAGTCAGGGAGTGTGGAAATTGCAGTGTTGGGTAGGGATCAGTCAGGGAGGGGGGAGATTGCAGTGTTGGGTAGGGATCAGTCAGGGAGGGGGTGAGTGCAGTGTTGGGGAGGGATCAGTCAGGGAGGGGGAGATTGCAGTGTTGGGGAGGGATCAGTCAGGGTTTGGGAGATTGCAGTGTTGGGGAGGGATCAGTCAGGGAGGGGGGATTGCAGTGTTGGGGAGGGATCAGTCAGGGAGGGGGAGATTGCAGTTTTGGGGAGGGATCAGTCAGGGAGGGGGGAGATTGCAGTGTTGGGGAGGGATCAGTCAGGGAGGGGGTGAGTGCAGTTTTGGGGAGGGATCAGTCAGGGAGAGGGAGATTGCAGTGTTGGGTAGGGATCAGTCAGGGAGGGGGGTGAGTGCAGTGTTGGGTAGGGATCAGTCAGGGAGGGGGGGAGATTGCAGTGTTGGGGAGGGATCGGTCAGGGAGGGGGTGATTATAGTGTTGGGTAGGGATCAGTCAGGGAGGGGGTGAGTGCAGTGTTTGGGGAGGGATCAGTCAGGGAGGGGGTGAGTGCAGTGTTGGGGTAGGGATCAGTCAGGGAGGGGGAGATTATAGTGTTGGGTAGGGATCAGTCAGGAGGGGGAGATTGCAGTGTTGGGGTAGGGATCAGTCAGGGAGGGGGAGATTGCAGTGTTGGGGAGGGAACAGTCAGTGAGGGGGAGATTGCAGTGTTGGTTAGGGATCAGTCAGGGAGGGGAGATTGCAGTGTTGGGTAGGGATCAGTCAGGGAGGGGGTGAGTGCTGTGTTGGGGAGGGAACAGTCAGTGAGGGGGAGATTGCAGTGTTGGGGAGGGATCAGTCAGGGAGGGGGTGAGTGCAGTGTTAGGGAGGGATCAGTCAGGGAGGGGGTGAGTGCAGTGTTGGGGAGGGATCAGTCAGGGAGGGGGGTGAGTGCAGTGTTGGTTAGGGATCAGTCAGGGAGGGGAGATTGCAGTGTTGGGTAGGGATCAGTCAGGGAGGGGGTGAGTGCTGTGTTGGGGAGGGAACAGTCAGTGAGGGGGAGATTGCAGTGTTGGTTAGGGATCAGTCAGGGAGGGGGAGATTGCAGTGTTGGGGAGGGATCAGTCAGGGAGGGGGAGATTGCAGTGTTGGGGAGGGATCAGTCAGGGAGGGGGAGATTGCAGTGTTGGTTAGGGATCAGTCAGGGAGGGGAGATTGCAGTGTTGGGTAGGGATCAGTCAGGGAGGGGGAGATTGCAGTGTTGGGGAGGGATCAGTCAGGGAGGGGGAGATTGCAGAGTTGGGTAGGGATCAGTCAGGGAGGGGGGAGATTGCAGTGTTGGGGAGGGATCAGTCAGGGAGGGGGAGATTGCAGTGTTGGGGAGGGATCAGTCAGGGAGGGGGAGATTGCAGTGTTGGGGAGGGTTCAGTCAGGGAGGGGGAGATTGCAGTGTTGGGGAGTGATCAATCAGGGAGGGGGGTGAGTGCAGTGTTGGGGAGGGTTCAGTCAGGGAGGGGGAGATTGCAGTGTTGGGGAGTGATCAATCAGGGAGGGGGGTGAGTGCAGTGTTGGGGAGTGATCAGTCAGGGAGGGGGGTGAGTGCAGTGTTGGGGAGGGATCAGTCAGGGAGGGGGGAGATTGCAGTGTTGGGGAGGGATCAGTCAGGGAGGGGGGTGAGTGCAGTGTTGGGTAGGGATCAGTCAGGGAGGGGGAGATTTCAGTGTTGGGTAGGGATCAGTCAGGGAGGGGGTGAGTGCAGAGTTGGGGAGGGATCAGTCAGGGAGGGGGTGAGTGCAGTGTTGGGTAGGGATCAGTCAGGGAGGGGGAGATTGCAGTGTTGGGGAGGGATCAGTCAGGGAGGGGGGAGATTACAGTGTTGGGGAGGGATCAGTCAGGGAGGGAGAGATTGCAGTGTTGGGTAGGGATCAGTCAGGGAGGAGGGTGAGTGCAGTGTTGGGTAGGGATCAGTCAGGGAGGGGGGGGATTGCAGTGTTGTGTAGGGATCAGTCAGGGAGGGGGTGAGTGCAGTGTTGGGTAGGGATCAGTCAGGGAGGGGGAGATTGCAGTGTTGGGGAGGGATCAGTCAGGGAGGGGGGGATTGCAGTGTTGGGGAGGGATCAGTCAGGGAGGGGGAGATTGCAGTTTTGGGGAGGGATCAGTCAGGGAGGGGGAGATTACAGTGTTGGGGAGGGATCAGTCAGGGAGGGGGAGATTGCAGTGTTGGGGAGGGATCAGTCAGGGAGGGGGAGATTGCAGTGTTGGGGAGGGATCAGTCAGGGAGGGGGTGGGTGCAGTGTTGTGTAGGGATCAGTCAGGGAGGGGGAGATTGCAGTGTTGGGTAGGGATCAGTCAGGGAGGGGGGTGAGTGCAGTGTTGGGGAGGGATCAGTCAGGGAGGGGGAGATTACAGTGTTGGGGAGGGATCAGTCAGGGAGGGGGGTGAGTGCAGTGTTGGGTTGGGATCAGTCAGGGAGGGGGAGATTGCAGTGTTGGGTAGGGATCAGTCATGGAGGGTGTGAGTGCGGTGTTGGGTAGGGATCAGTCAGGGAGGGGGAGATTGCAGTGTTGGGGAGGGATCAGTCAGGGAGGGGGAGATTGCAGTGTTGGGTAGGGATCAGTCAGGGAGGGGGGTGAGTGCAGTGTTGGTTCGGGATCAGTCAGGGAGGGGGGTGAGTGCAGTGTTGGGGAGGGATCAGTCATGGAGGGTGTGAGTGCGGTGTTGGGTAGGGATCAGTCAGGGAGGGGGAGATTGCAGTGTTGGGGAGGGATCAGTCAGGGAGGGGGAGATTGCAGTGTTGGGTAGGGATCAGTCAGGGAGGGGGTGAGTGCAGTGTTGGGTAGGGATCAGTCAGGGAGGGGGGAGATTGCGGTGTTGGGTAGGGATCAGTCAGGGAGGGGGGAGATTGCAGTGTTGGGGAGGGATCAGTCAGGGAGGGGGAGATTGCAGTGTTGGGGAGGGATCAGTCAGGGAGGGGGTGATTGCAGTGTTGGGGAGGGATCAGTCAGGGAGGGGGAGATTGCAGTGTTGGGGAGGGATCAGTCAGGGAGGGGGTGATTGCAGTGTTGGGGAGGGATCAGTCAGGGAGGCGGGTGAGTGCAGTGTTGGGGAGGGATCAGTCAGGGAGGGGGTGATTGCAGTGTTGGGGAGGGATCAGTCAGGGAGGGGGAGATTGCAGTGTTGGGGAGGGATCAGTCAGGCAGGGGGGAGATTGCGGTGTTGGGGAGGGATCAGTCAGGGAGGGGGAGATTGCAGTGTTGGGGAGGGATCAGTCAGGGAGGGGGAGATTGCAGTGTTGGGGAGGGATCAGTCAGGGAGGGGGAGATTGCAGTGTTGGGGAGGGATCAGTCAGGGAGGGGGGAGATTGCGGTGTTGGGGAGGGATCAGTCAGGGAGGGGGGAGATTGCAGTGTTGGGGAGGGATCAGTCAGGGAGGGGGAGATTGCAGTGTTGGGTAGGGATCAGTCAGGGAGGGGGTGAGTGCAGTGTTGGGGAGGGATCAGTCAGGGAGGGGGAGATTGCAGTGTTGGGGAGGGATCAGTCATGGTTTGGGAGATTGCAGTGTTGGGGAGGGATCAGTCAGGGAGGGGGGGATTGCAGTGTTGGGGAGGGATCAGTCAGGGAGGGGGAGATTGCAGTTTTGGGGAGGGATCAGTCAGGGAGGGGGGAGATTGCAGTGTTGGGGAGGGATCAGTCAGGGAGGGGGAGATTGCAGTGTTGGGTTGGGATCAGTCAGGGAGGGGGAGATTGCAGTGTTGGGGAGGGATCAGTCAGGGAGGGGGAGATTGCAGTGTTGGGTAGGGATCAGTCAGGGAGGGGGGTGAGTGCAGTGTTGGGTAGGGATCAGTCAGGGAGGGGGGGAGATTGCAGTGTTGGGGAGGGATCAGTCAGGGAGGGGGAGATTATAGTGTTGGGTAGGGATCAGTCAGGGAGGGGGTGAGTGCAGTGTTTGGGGAGGGATCAGTCAGGGAGGGGGTGAGTGCAGTGTTGGGGTAGGGATCAGTCAGGGAGGGGGAGATTGCAGTGTTGGTTAGGGATCAGTCAGGGAGGGGGAGATTGCAGTGTTGGGGAGGGATCAGTCAGTGAGGGGGAGATTGCAGTGTTGGTTAGGGATCAGTCAGGGAGGGGAGATTGCAGTGTTGGTTAGGGATCAGTCAGGGAGGGGAGATTGCAGTGTTGGGTAGGGATCAGTCAGGGAGGGGGAGATTGCAGTCTTGGGGAGGGTTCAGTCAGGGAGGGGGAGATTGCAGTGTTGGGGAGGGATCAGTCAGGGAGGGTGAGATTGCAGTGTTGGGGAGGGATCAGTCAGGGAGGGGGAGATTGCAGTGTTGGGTAGGGATCAGTCAGGGAGGGGGAGATTGCAGTGTTGGGGAGGGATCAGTCAGGGAGGGGGTGATTGCAGTGTTGGGGAGGGATCAGTCAGGGAGGGGGAGATTGCAGTGTTGGGGAGGGTTCAGTCAGGGAGGGGGAGATTGCAGTGTTGGGGAGTGATCAGTCAGGGAGGGGGGTGAGTGCAGTGTTGGGGAGGGTTCAGTCAGGGAGGGGGAGATTGCAGTGTTGGGGAGGGATCAGTCAGGGAGGGGGAGATTGCAGTGTTGGGGAGTGATCAGTCAGGGAGGGGGGTGAGTGCAGTGTTGGGGAGGGATCAGTCAGGGAGGGGGGAGATTGCAGTGTTGGGGAGGGATCAGTCAGGGAGGGGGGTGAGTGCAGTGTTGGGTAGGGATCAGTCAGGGAGGGGGAGATTTCAGTGTTGGGTAGGGATCAGTCAGGGAGGGGGTGAGTGCAGTGTTGGGGAGGGATCAGTCAGGGAGGGGGATATTGCAGTGTTGGGGAGGGATCAGTCAGGGAGGGGGAGATTGCAGTGTTGGGTAGGGATCAGTCAGGGAGGGGGTGAGTGCAGTGTTGGGGAGGGATCAGTCAGGGAGGGGGGAGATTGCAGTGTTGGGTAGGGATCAGTCAGGGAGGGGGTGAGTGCAGTGTTGGGTAGGGATCAGTCAGGGAGGGGGGAGATTGCAGTGTTGGGTAGGGATCAGTCAGGGAGGGGGAGATTGCAGTGTTGGGGAGGGATCAGTCAGGGAGGGGGTGAGTGTAGTGTTGGTTGGGGATCAGTCAGGGAGGGGGAGATTGCAGTGTTGGGTAGGGATCAGTCAGGGTGGGGGAGATTGCAGTGTTGGGGAGGGATCAGTCAGGGAGGGGGAGATTGCAGTGTTGGGTAGGGATCAGTCAGGGAGGGGGATATTGCAGTGTTGGGGAGGGATCAGTCAGGGAGGGGGGAGATTGCAGTGTTGTGTCGGGATCAGTCAGGGAGGGGGTGAGTGCAGTGTTGGGTAGGGATCAGTCAGGGAGGGGGGAGATTGCAGTGTTGGGTAGGGATCAGTCAGGGAGGGGGTGATTGCAGTGTTGGGGAGGGATCAGTCAGGGAGGGGGAGATTGCAGTGTTGGGGAGGGATCAGTCAGGGAGGGGGTGAGTGTAGTGTTGGTTGGGGATCAGTCAGGGAGGGGGAGATTGCAGTGTTGGGTAGGGATCAGTCAGGGAGGGGGAGATTGCAGTGTTGGGTAGGGATCAGTCAGAGAGGGGGATATTGCAGTGTTGGGGAGGGATCAGTCAGGGAGGGGGAGATTGCAGTGTTGGTTAGGGATCAGTCAGAGAGGGGGATATTGCAGTGTTGGGGAGGGATCAGTCAGGGAGGGGGTGAGTGCAGTGTTGGGGAGGGATCAGTCAGGGAGGGGGAGATTGCAGTGTTGGGGAGGGATCAGTCAGGGAGGGGGAGATTGCAGTGTTGGGGAGGGATCAGTCAGGGAGGGGGGTGAGTGCAGTGTTGGGTAGGGATCAGTCAGGGAGGGGGTGAGTGCAGTGTTGGGGAGGGATCAGTCAGGGAGGGGGAGATTGCAGTGTTGGGGAGGGATCAGTCAGGGAGGGGGTGAGTGCA